>NW_022631020.1:17200410-17607156 GCF_010015895.1 Lontra canadensis | reverse complement strand
CCCCCCGGGCCGTCGTGGGCGCCGCCGCCGCCTCCCGCAGTGCCGGCGCCACCCGCGCCGGCCATGAGCGCGAGCGAGGGCGACGAAATGTGGTCCAGCAGGTCGCCAGGCTCGAGCGCCTGGTGGTGATGGTGGTGGTGGTGGTGGTGCGCCAGCGGCACGGTGGACGTGGACGTGCATGGCACGCTGTTCATCGTGTGGTACGTGGCGTCTGGCTTGAATGGGTGGCTCTTGCCCTGGGACACGGCGATGTCCACAGCCGCCAGCGCCTCTGCCCGCGCCAGCAGCGTTTCGTCTAGGCTGGCGAAGAGGTTGCTCTGCAGCTGCAGGCGACACAAACCAAACCAAAACAAAAAACAAACAACCAAAAAAACCACAAAACGAAAAAAAGCAAAAACACAAAACAAAACCACATACAAGCCGGAAAGCACAAGCAAAGGGCAAACCAAACACAAAGCAACCAAAATAACAACAACGGGGGTGGGGACAGTGGAGGCCGGGAAAGACGGAATGGGGAGCACATTGAGGACAAGACGGGGGGGAGGGACAGATGAGAAGGGACGTGAGTGTGGGGAGAGAGACAGGTTCAGGGGAGAGGGGGTCACAAGAACACATTCCGGGAACCGGCGTGGGAGACCAAAAAGGAAGGGGAAAAGAAGAAGAAATGGAAATGTAACTCGCAGCTCGGGACCCGTGTCACGCACCCGAACACGCACAGAGACCGCCTTTCCGAGGCGTGAAATTAACAGAAAAAGTGGAGGGAAGTAGAGAGTCATGGCCCCAGCGTTCCCCACTCTGATCGCAGGCGCCGACACGAGGCAGAGGCGACGGGAACACGACATTAAGCGCCACTGGACAAAACGTGCCTCGCAGCGGGATTCCTCTAAAAATCCCTGCCCGCAAAACCCAGCACCTGGACCTGGAGCACATCAGCACCCGACATGCAGTGTCTCGGAGACGGGGAGGGGGCAGGCGCGCGGGCCGGGGCCGCGGGCGTGGGGCGCTTACCGGCGGCGTGGGCAGGCAGGCCCGCCGGATGGCCTCAGAGCTGGAGTGCAGCGACGGGTACTTGTGCTCAGGGAGGGTGGGATGCATGGCAAAGTGAGGCTGCTTGCTGTTCATAGACATCATCTTGATGGCTTGGCATGTAAATCCACAAACACTCCGAAAGTCTGCGGGAAAGTGCGCACGCCGGCTCCCCCGGCCTCCCTTCGGAGGCTGCAGCCGCGACTGCTGGCTGCGCGGAGGCGGCGGCCGCGCCAGGGGCTGCTGCTGCTCCTCTGCTGCCGCCGCTGCCGCCCGGCGCTCCCTTTGACCGTGCAGAGCGCCGCGCACCGGCCTCGCGATCCCACTTCTCCTAGAGCTCTAGCCCCGCGCGCCGACGGGATGCACTCCTCTTACACCTGAGCCCCACTTCTCGCGGCCGGTTCTGGGAGCTCTCGCGAGAGCTCCCGGCCCCGCCGCGCTGACAGGCATCAGCTGTCTGAGTCTGTCTGACGCGCGCTCTCTCTCCGCGGCGCCGTGCGTCTGCGCGCGCGCGCGCTCGCCCGGCCGCGACAGGCGCTTGGGAGCCGCTCTTATAGTGACCACCAGCAAGGACAGCGCAGGTGATGCACCTGTAGCTACCCGGGCATGCGCAATGCACGCCTCACCTTTCCCACAGCGGCTCTGGAAAGATCAAAAGGGCTGGCTATTGTCTCAGGGTACCCACCTTTTAGGGGGAGAAAGACAAGATGCTCAGAACCCCTTTGGTGCTTTGCCTCTCTCAAACTCTCCCCCGCAAGCCCGGAATATATGCGCATTACTTAGGCACACCTCCACTCTGGGATGTCTAACAAGCTGTTATATAATGTATACAGCTGGGTATTTGTATGTTAAATTATGCCCGCGCATTCCTCTGTATACAGTATAAATAACAACATAGAAACGCAGAAGATGCTGTCTTTTGCTGCAAGAACCTGTTTCTTTCAAGGTTTATAAATAGGTTCCTGGAGAATAATCGCCGTGACAGACATTTGTTTGAAGCAGTCAGACGCTATTGATTTCCATATAATTTAATTTCTTCCGCATACTTTGTTGTTGTTGTTGTTGTTGTGAATATAACAGTGTCAGGCACCGACAGTGACAGCCACTTAGGAGCCACAAGGAGCGTGTGCTTTCTACTAAGGAACTGCTGTTGAAATGAAATTGTGCATTTCTCTTATTGTTTGTCTCCTTTAACCGTGTACAAACCCACATTTCAAACGAGCTCCGGGTGATCTGAGGCTTCTAGTAATCAAAAGGAAAAATAGTTAACAGGGTGTTGTGGGGATCCTTTCCTCTCCTCAGCGTGTACACACACACACGCACACACACTTTATGCTGGAAACTCCGGGAGAAAAGAAAATCGCTTCAGAGAAAAAAGAATTAAGATGTTGAAAAGAGAACTTTCTTTTCCCTTCCATCGTCTTGGCTTTGGCCTCTTTGCTTCGTGTGTGTGTGTATATATATATATTTTTTTCAAGATTATATATATATATATATATATGAGACAGGATCTTGAATAGGAGACAGGATCAAGCCAGTGTATAGGAAAGTGTGATTAAAATATTAATTCAAACCAATCTGGAATAAAGAAACCTAAGCTCTGGTGCAGACTTTATTTTTTATGTATTCTCTGATTGTGAAATCAAAACCTAAGAAGAATGAATCAATTAGCCAACCTGTTATATGGCCCTTGTGTGGCAGGCAGATCAAGCGCCTCCCGGGAGAACCACAGTTCAGGTGCCGAGTCTCCAGGGACACAACGCTTGCCCCGAGTGATAATAACAGCCCAGATGTTATCACATCTGTGGCGGGAGAGCTGGAGAGAGGCAAGGGGCTACTTATGGGAGGCAGAGATCAGATAAATAATCTTTCTGGTCTCTCCCACACCAAAGAGGTCTGTATTTCCACCAAAGAGCAGATCTCATTTCTAAAAACCTCAATTTGCGTTCGTGTGGATCTTTTCCTCAGATAAACGTGTCCGTATTTAGCATACCCACTCAATACTCAAATTCCAAGAAAAGCCCACAGGCGTCACCATGGCTTTTCCTTTCTTTCTTTTCTTTTCTCTCTACCCTCCTCCCCTGTTGCAGCCAGAGAGGGGAGAAAGATGTTCACTTGCTGGTCGAGAGGAGCCTCGAGTTTCCATCCATTACATGGTCCCCTGGGAGTGCTAAATGCAACTTATCTCTAAGGGGAATGGACGGGGAGCAGGACATCGCTGGAGGGAGCGAGTGAGTCCTAAGGTAGTTGTCGCCCTGGATGTCCAGGCTTAACCTAATCCTTCCTGATACCCAGGGCAGCCAGCCATTCCCTGAGCTCTTTCACTAGGGAAAGGAAGGGTCCTGCAGAGGGCAAGAGCCTAGATCCTGCCCGCACCTCAGGGAAATGCTGGCCTTTAGACACCCGGAAGGGTGGAAAGGTGCATGGGAGGCAGAACCGCAAGCAGCACAGGTTCCTTCTGAGTGGACCCCCACAGAGCAAGGCCAGCCCCCAAGTACTGGAAACTCATCTGGACTTACCTATGACTCTGGGAGGGCACCCTACCAGAGAGCAGGAGCTTACAAGCCTGCCCAGACTCCTCCTCTAGTTCACATTTCTTCGGACACCTTTTTTTTTTTTTTTTTTTTGGACAACGCATGGGTGGGGCCAGAATTTGTCCAGAATTACTCAGCTTTTCCTGTGGCTAGAACTATGAGGGCTGTGGGTTCAATTCCCAGCCCACCCCCTAACCAATAGACTGGAAGCCCATTTTGGTGCACATCTGTGTCCACAACGGTACCTAGCAAAGTGCTTGGCACAGGGTAAAAACGCCCCATCGAACAACACATGTGTGTAGAAAGAAGAGAAGGCAGATGGGGAAGGCCAGGAGTAAAAGCCAGAAAGTTCAACAAGCCAGGGTTAATGGGGGGCAAGCAGGATGATCACTGAAGGGTCTCCTCTCTTCCAAAAAGGGAAATGGAGACTGGGCCAGAGGGGTGCATTGTCCCCATGCAGAGCTGTAAATCTTGTCAGCAGCTTGTTCTTCTTCGGAGTTCAATTATTGCATCCCTCCCTCATTTACATTCTACTTTCCTTTCCTTCCTCACATCCTTGGTCATCACCAGTCTGGGCCAGGGCAAGACATTGAAGAGAAAATGAGGTATAAAACAGGGGTATCTGCCCTGCAGGAGGTAGCAGTCTCTAAGAGTGGGGCAGCCCCAGGTGAAGGGGCACTTATGGTACATACAGGTGTGACAGGTGCAGAGAAAGGGAGTTGGATGGAAACATGGGATGGGGCGGGAGATGGTTCCTGGACAGTTATCTAGCCACATCCCTGCTGGGCCTCGGCCCCAGGCTAGAGCTTGGGGCACGGTGGCAGATCTGCATGCAGTTCCTTGGGCCTTATGAAGTCTTTCTCTACTTACCCCAGGGCAGTGAAAGAAAAGGGTGGTGGACAGGGGCTCACCAATATGTCACTGCTTTGTTTTTCTGGTCTGGCAAGTGCAGTAACTAGTTGGCCCCTGCCTGTGCTAATGATGCCCACATGGGTTCTGAGCCTGGGCATAGATTCCTGGAAAGGTGCCCCCCTTCCTTCTTGTTTAATGACCAACACAGATTCTCCCCTCCCCCTATCTCATAGCTTTGCATTTTATCAAGAGGGGGATAATGAATGCACAGCTATTGATTTCCAAGGAATTTCTGCCCCCAGGGATAGGGAGTCTATCATCTGGATCAGAGACACATTTCTTTCCCTCATTAATTAATTTTCTCCTCCTCCTTTGGCAGGTCCCACTTCACATTTTCTCTGGCAGCTGCTGTTTCCCCGAGCTCAGAGAGCAGAGTTCCTTGGTTGGAGTGAGGCCGGGGTAGAGAGGCGCTGTTCAAGGGCCCACACTGCTGGGAGTGAACTGTCCTTTCCTTAGACACCCACCCACCTCCCTAGATCAGCAGAGCCCGCCTGACAGCTCCTGCTGGCTCTGGCTGCCGTTCTCCAAAAGGGTGTGGGGGTGGGGGAGAAATCAGCCCTGGACATAGCAGCCACTACCTGCACACACACACACACACACACACACACACACACCCCTCTGGGATGGAACCCGGGTTATTTCTTAAGATTCAGGAACAGGGGTTTGGCCCTGAAGAACGTCTACTTAAGTGCGTGGAGAGAGAGAGTGTGTGTGTGTGTGTGTGTGTGTGTGTGTGTGTACAGAAGGAGGGTATCGGGCTCCACGTTCTGGCCTGAAGATCTGGCCCTACCTGCAGGCCGGCCCCCTCCGGTTCTGGCGGCCCGAGTGGGAGCTCTGCACCTCCCAGACCCGGGGTGCCACAGTTCCCGCGGGCAGTTGCCCAGTTTGAAAGTGGGCACATTTCACAGCGCGGCCCCGCTCTGCGTGCAGGCGTAGCCCCCAGAGGTCAGAGCTGGCCGCCTCCAGAGGCCTTTGGGGTTGTTTTTAAGCCCTGTGAAGGGGCAGGCAGGGGAGGAGCAGGCCCAGAGTAGGGCGTGGAGGTCGGTTCTCTTGAAGAGGAGCTGTGCTTGGCTGGGCCCGGCGGCGCCCTCGCGCTCCGACACTTTCTGCCCGAAGCGTGGAAAAGGGGAGCTACTGGTGCGGTACTTTCGCTTCCTCTCGGGGCCGGCTTTCCCGGGGCCGTGCCTGGGCTGCCTCGATGCTGGGTCTCTGTTCGCACTACCCCCCCACGCGGGCCGATCCCGTCTCTCCCGCCGTTCGGGGCCCGGGCTCCTCGCGGGTCCTGCCGAGGTCCTCTGACCTCCCCCAGCGGACCGCGAGGCCTCAGTGCCCACCTCGTCCGTCTCTGGCGGTGGCCCTGCCCTCTGCCAGCCCCACGGCCCAGTCCTGCCCACGCAGCGAGTTCAGAGCCACGCTCTTGCTGCCGGGAGCTCGGAGATTTCTGGAGGCCCGGTGCTCCCTTTCCACCGCGCCCCGCCCGCACTCGGGCCGCTCGTCGGAGGTGAGTGAGTTAGTGAGGCCCACGGTGATCTCGTAAGGCTCCCGCCCCGTGCGCGTTCAGACTGAACTCCCGCTGAGACCTGCGGAGAAGGTTCTTGAGTTGTCCGGTCAAAACCCCACTGTTTTTTCTTGGGGCCGTTTAATTCAAGCGCCACTTCCGTGGGGAACATTTTTCGGGATGTCGACCACCCCACCCCGAGATGATGCTTCCCAGTAAAGTTCGCCGCCGGTCATTATCCCTCTGGGCGTTACGCATGTAGAAATCAATCGCTCTATCTACTATCATCTATGTATCACCTCCGCCTTCTCCGCCTGAATCTCTCTGTGGACTCAAAACCAACCTACCTAGTGAAAGATCTACGGGCGAGGCAGGACGACTAGGTCTGGGTCCTAACAGGGGTATGGCCTCCCCCGCCCGCCAGCTGCGCCGTCCGTGTGAACATTGTTGTATCACTAAACAAGGCCACGGGCCCCCGGGGTTTAGATCCTAAGAGAAGCAAATTCGCCCCCGCTCCACCCGGGCCCCTTCAAAACCGGAAGAGTGCGCCGCTCAGAGAAGGGGTTCGAGGTCCCCGGGTGAAAAACAACAACGAACAAACCAACTCTACAGCAGGCACTCCCGCCAGTGACCCTATGCGACGAGACGGAAATTCTGCCGCCTTCCCTCTCCTCAGACAGCCGCCCGCCCGCGGCTGCGATTCGGTCGCACGCAGGCCGGGGTTGGCGGGAGCTCCGCGGGCGCAAACGGACCGCAGAGGACCCCCGCCCCGTACGAGTGCAGTTCCGCGGACCCGCAGGAGGGAGCCCAACGCCCTTCGCAGGCTCAGCTCCGTCCGCAGGAACAGGATCCCCCAGGAGGGCCGAGGAAAGCGCGAAGCCGCGAGTCCAAAAGCCAGAAGTGCGGAGTTGGGTCCTGTCGCCGGGCTCCGGCGCTTGCAGGCGCCGCCGCCAGCCGCCCCTCCTCCTCGCCGCCCGCACAAATCAAAGCCCCTTGCGAGGGACCGGGAAATAGTTGCCTTGTCATGTAACACATTGCCCTGATTTATTATAAAATTTTAACGAAATCATGCATATTTTAACAGCCTTTAATCACTGCATGAAAATTTAATTCATGGACTGTAGCGCGTTTAAATAAATGAAGTGTTAATTCATTAGGATTAATTAATTTGTTAAAGGATTGTGTGCAAGGTTAAGGTGGAAAGAAAACTCTTTGTTGGTTTCGCGTCTTAATCGCCAGGTTTCGCGAGTGGTAATAAAATGAAAGGAAACCGCAAAGCAAGTCGTTTCTTCGGGTGGGGCCTGGGCGAGAGACCAGCTGAGAGCGCCCTCGAGAGCTCGGGAGATTCCGGCCGGAGGGGCACCGGCAGATTTGTCCTCCCGGGGGATCGGGGGTGGGGGGTGTGATGTGCCGGGGCTTGGGGGAAGAGCCGCGCTGGCTGCGGAAATCCCGGAAGGCTGGGAGAGTTAGAATCAGAGGGAGGTAGGGGCCTCAGAGCCGAGACAAGCGGACTAGACCTCACCTCCCCACCCCCAGCACAAAGATGACCCTGTGAGTGAAGCGAGGTCGCGCCTTCCGGCCGTCGCAGCGCAAAGCCCCGGCTTAATGGACAGATGATGGGCCAGCCTTGCCACCTCCTGAGCCTTCCAGCGCCCAGGGAGTCACTGTCTCGCCATCAGGCCGCCGGCCCCAGCGGCTAGGGCTAGCTTAGAGTCTCAGGGGACGCTGAGAAAGAAGAGGCGGAGCAAAGCCAAACTTGCAAGCTCAGGCTGGAGCAATCTAGAAACCCTTCTCAATCAGAAGTCCTGGCATTAGGCAATGGGTCCTTCAGCACCGCTTCTGAGACGTCCGTGAAGCCGCCCCTACAAAGACAGCGAACAAGCAGAGGAGACGTCCTTTTCCACACCGAGCTCTTATTCATCCTTAAAGACCCAGTGCAAACAGTACTTCCTTTAAGATGCTTATTTCCTCTCTGCTCGGTGCTATCGCCGTCACCGACTTTTTCCACTCACCGTCCTGTAAGAATCAAAATGGACCAGAACTAGCTTCTCTGTCCTCGCAGGAAGTCTCGGTAAATGTCTAAATCCTTGCCCTTGGTAACCCCGAAATTCTAAGTGTCCCACAAGGCACACACTTCTCCACACTTGGTTAATTCAACTAACATTCATTAGAGTGGGGTCTGCTCCCTCTTAAGACACAGCAGACCTTAGAATCTTCCATTTCAAGAAGTGGAGCTCCAATTCAAAGTATTCTAGGTTGCTTCTGCCATGTAAGACTGAAGATCGCCCTAGCTTGAGCTCCAGATGGGTTCTTAAAAGAAATCTGCATCTTAATAGATGTTTCCTCGCTCAGAGTGGGGTTCCGAGAATTAGGAAATAAATGTTCACTATGCGCTCTGAGATCATTGCTTAAAAGGTTTTCTCTCTGCCAAGTATTATTAAAAGGATTGGGTTACATCATCACAGGCAAAGACTGTGTTGTAGGACTCCCACAAATAGGAATGAAAGACCTTCTTATGAGGCTTTGGAAAACACTCTTTTAATCTAATAGGCTATACTCCATATAAAGTTACTGTTAATCTCAGTTTGATGTTCTACACGTATCATTCACAGGTACAAAATCTATGTATTATACTTTGGATAACTGAAAACCATTCAAGTATACAGAAACAAGTTCCTGAAATATCTTAGGATTTAAGACCAAAGTTCTCCCCTTGTTCAGTGGTACCTTCAGTTTTAAACCAATATAGATACAAAAGATGTTATAGGAATACAAAGTAGATTTGAAATTAAGGGGCTATAAATCTTAAAAGTCTACCATTTTCAGTTTCAGTCAGATGATACATTAAAACAGGAAAAAAAGTCATTGTTGATGGGATTAAGATTTTGAAAATTAAAAGATGAACACTAAAGGTCATGTCAAACCCCCCCCAAAACCAACAAAAACCTACCATCATGTCACATTCCCTTAACCATATTTTAGAAAGATGAGCAATCAAAAGATGCTTTTTTATAGGCATGACTGATTAGTGTCTGCTTCCCTTATCACAAGTGCATCTTGTTCTAACATGGCCTTTAGCGCTATCTAAACCTCCCAATAAGGGTTAAATTCATCTAAATGTCAGAGTAAATGCAAATTTTCCTACATTTATTGAAAGAGGCAAACAACTCTCACCACTGAGCTTCCACTTAGTAGTGGAACATTGGCAGAAATAAAATGCTACCTGAAAAGAAACATGTCAGTATTTCTCAAGTAGGACTTTAAAAAGAACCCTTGGAAATTTCAAATCTATTCATCCTTTGGCCTTCAGATGTGAACTTTCATGCACTGGGGAGGAAGAGTACGTGCTCTAGAATTAGGGACCCAGCTCTAAGACATTGTTCTATCCCATACCAGCCGTGTGTGACCACTAATCCTCAAATCACTCACTTTAAACTGAGGCTCTTGCCTTACAGAGTTTGAAGAGGATTAAAGAAAATAGAAGTTAGTAAAGTACGTGGATAAAAAGCTTGTCTTTCTTTTGTTTTTAAGAGTGTATGTACAATATACTTAAAAACATATGAAACCACTACATGTATCATGATATATCAGATTATGGTAAAAGAAGTAAAGAGTACAAATGAGAATGTGACTGAAATAAAATCCTGCAGGTTATTCTCTTCAATGGACAAATGTCACGTTTGATGGGTTTAATGTATGACATACTGTTTTGGGAAGGGTGGAGCAACGTTTCTGAAGCAGCTGGGAAATACTCTGGTCCAGTAGAGACGCTCTAACCCTGATTAGGCATCACTAATCAGGTTATACATTCTGCACAGCCATGGCACGCTGCTGGTATATATTTGGATTAATGGAGTAAAAACGGACACATTCATAGTAAAGAAGAGTTACAGACAGAATTCAAGTGAGGCTTACCCCCTAATTTACTCTATGATTACTTGGAAAAATTATAGATTTCTATATTTAATAGAATTTCCAAATATGTTACCATTGTCAAAGATATCTAAACTACTCTCTAAAAGTATCTATCGACTTCAACACATCAAAAAGAATAAAACAGCACACAAATACTTATTGGAAAATATATATAATAAAAATTATGCTTCACATTAGCTTTTTTTTTGCCCCTTATTATTTCTAAAAGTGGAGGGCATGATTCTCCAAATCATAAAAGTGATTTGTTACACTTTTACGGTTTCACCGAATCCACAGAGTCTATTATTAACAGGGGTCAGCAAATATTTCTGTAAAAGGCCAAAGAGTAAATATTTTAGGCTTTGTGGGCCATATGGTCTCACTGGCAACTATTCAGTTCTGCCACTACAAAGCAGAAGCAGTCATAGGCAATATGTAAACAAATGAGTGTAGCTGCGTTCTAATAAGACTTTATTTAGAAATACTGAAATTTGAATTTTATATCATTTTCCTGTATTATGAAATATTTTTTAATTCTTAAAAGCCATTAAAAAGTATAAAAACCATTTTTAGTTCACAGGCTTTTCACAAAAATAGGTGTAGGCCAGATTTAGTCCATGGTCCATAGTTTGTCAACCTCTCTATAAGATCAATTAAAAATGGTAAGTTTTACTGGTTGTTATAGGCTAATTCAATATCTGAGACAACATCAAGGATTACAGTGCTTATGACATCCTTTATTCAATTCACATAGAAAAGCATGCAGTATTAATGTAAAACAGTACAGTATTAATGTAAAATGTTCAGTGCACATTAGATAAACAAGTCATTAGCATACAAACCATTTTTAAAGGCCTATACAGGCATACCAAACATGTTTAGAATATACTTTTTCAGAGCCTAAATTAAAAATTGTGCTTAGCTCACCTATTCTCAACACTCTTCATGAAAAAAAAATCTGTCCTACATAAAAGATATTCTATTAACCAACTAAAACTTCTTTTTCTAAGTAAGGAAAACAGTGCAAGAAAGAATGCTACCATGCATACAGAGTTTCCACAAAGAACAGTAACATGCAAACAAGAACTTCACTCCAAAAAAGCTCCCCTGGGATGAAAGTGAATCAAGCATTTGGCAAAGAGCACTTCCACACCTGTGTATCTGGAACAATGAAGCTACCATATTTAGGCTCCTCCAAACCCAACCAACCGTTCTATGCCTTCTTTCCAAAGTAGGCTCAATTTTTGATTTTCAACACACACAAAAAGATGAGGAAATGAAAGCTACCTCACATAAAACAAGTATTTTCATATAGAAAATGTGTTTTTTCATTGTAGCAAAATTCTCACAAAAACTGTACAAAACACAATGTTAAAAATGCAAACATACATATACAAAACCTAAAAAAAAAAAAAAGTAAATGAATATTGGACTAAGGTTAGAGTGCGCTTTCTCCACCATAGCCCTGCCTAAAAGTTGAGCCATCACTAAACATAAATAAAAAAGGACAGGCAAAATAATTCCCAGCTTAGAAAAGCTTTAAAGAAACTCAAGTGTCTTATGAGCAGTGTATAGACAACCCAAAAAGTTTTATTTAAGGAATCCAAGTTTTGAAGACAACCGAGGCTCATTAATTGGCCACTGTATTTAACAGCTAAATCAAGACCTAAGAAAACATAACACACCCAAACCAGATACATATAATATTCATTAAAAGAAACCCTCTCCCTCTCCCTATCTTTTCTGGTTAAAAAGATGCCCAAATGAAATGAAAAAATGACAAACTCTTTAAAATGAACAGAAGTATTTTAGGTACAGGCTAATCCACCATTCTGACTTGATACTTGACTACAGATTATCAATTCAACATCGTACAGAACTTTTATGAGGGAAAAAAAGTAACTTTAAAAACTTCTATTCCTCTCAGGACAAAAACATAAATGACACCTTTCTAACGAGTCAACTTTTAGTTGCTTTTGATGGGCTGGCATTGGAAAGACTGCTCTGGATTTTTCTTTTCGTTGACTGATTTGTATTTTTATTCCTCTTCTCAGGCACAAAGGAAGTAGACCAAGGAGACTGAAGGTGGTTATGAAGACCATGCATCTCTGAGGTCATCTTAAATAAAGAAGACCCAAACCTCTGATCTTCAAATAGCCGGTGTGAACTGCTTAACAAAACACCCTGGGAAAACTCAGTCTGAAACAAACAGCTTGGGGGTTTGATTTCATTAGTTTCTGGGTTAGAACCGGTATGGAGAGAGAAATCTTCATTCATTTCTTGGTCAGATGGAGAGAGGAGGAAAAAAGAAGTGGGTTTCCAATCATTTCCATTTTCTAACTGATCAGTAGTTAGAGAACCTTTGGAAAGGTTTGGCTTAGTTCTTTCTTCCAACTTATCTGGCTCCTCAAGAAATTCACTGCCTTGAGAGGACTTTGATAACACGTCTAAGTCCACTGACTTAAAACCATTATTACAAGGGCTCTTGCTATTGTCTGATTCCGACATCATTGAATCCAACTCAGAGATTTTGTCAAGGTAAGCTGCGTCCATGGAAGCTTCACTGGATGTTCTTGTCCGATTCATTTCAAATGAGCGAATAGAATTCAACCTCTTAGATAAGCAGGAACCTGATTTCTCACTTAACTTTAAAGAAATTTCTCCAACAGAATTTGCTATTGTATTCCCCTCTGAGCTTTCAAAATCCAAGTTTTGGGCATAGCTTGTGGAACAACAGTCCCAAAATCCTGTCTTTGAGGAAGCAAAACATTCTGATTTCTTTTCATTTTCACTTCTATCATCTTCTGATGAATCTTTATTACAAACATTCGGAGAATCACAAAAATCATCAAACACCAATTTTCTAAGATGGTTTGAGTGCTTTTTGGAACCTACTGCTTTGACTACAGAGCTCTCTCTATTTTCTGGAGTACTGAGCTGAAGGCAACTAAGGGACAAAGGGGTACAAGGAGCTGGAAGATCATAAAGTTCTTCATCTTTGTAGGGAATACAATCACTTGGCTTATTACCCCAATCTCTTTCTAAATAAGTATCCATGCTTGTATCTGTCACATCTAACATTATTTCCACCTGTTTTTGATATAAGTCTTTGTTCTTAGAACAATTTGGTTCTGTTTTGCTGGTGCTTTCCTGCCTGGCAGAACTAGAACTAGAAGGTTTTGCCAGGTGAGAACTTGAGGTGGATGAGCCAAGCAGCTTTCTGGCACCATCACCTTGATTCTTTGATGTCATATCCTCCTCATTGCCTATGCTCCCTTTGCCATCTGTAGAAAGTGCTCTCTGGCAAATGGAATTCATAGTTTCCTTCTCTTCACTTGAATTTTTTAGCTGTGAAATTTGAGATTCTAGTTCCTCTATATACTTATCACTTCGTTCCAGGGCTTTCTTGAGGCGATTGGTTTCACGTTCATGCTGTTCTACTTTGGACTGAAGAGCAGCTACTGTAAACCTTCCAAACCTGCAAGGAATGGAAAGATAGTTAACTTTACAGTTCAAGTTTTTTTTTTTTTTTCCCTTTTCAAAGTTTAAGAGGGCATACTGGCTCAACCCATTTCAATTTCACATACCAATGACATTTCAGACCACCCGATGAACAGGCCAAAAGCAATGCCAGATGTAGTATCTTCAGAAAAGAGTTTTTCACTTTATGTAATGATATGCATATGATAACAACAGCAAAGATCTAATAGGATACTTTTGTGGTCAAATCAGATTAGTAGTGGCAGAAGGTCAGACATGCACAAACTCACTGCTAATTTCCCTTCCAAGAGTTAGCTCTCTCAATTCAGCTCATATATGCATGCAGGGTTATCCCCTAAAACAATGGCAAAGATTTATGATAACATTTGAACAGTGGTCCACATCCTGAAATATTTACATTCAATCATTTTCCTATCGTACGGCAGTGTTTTACAATACATTTCTTATACAATGTCACCTTGTCAAACATAAAATGCCAATTTGAAATTCAGAAGTCTTAGCAGTCCCAGCAGGGGTGGTTTTAAATACTTATTTGGACCCTTTCAATTATAGCTACTCTTGATCTGAAGCTTTTACTTGGCTTTTCTGAACACTGGGCTTTAATTTATTCCAGCTCTACTTATTTTTGGCATTTTACAACTGTGTGGGACATCAATCTCATTTCTTCCAACTTTGAAATACAAAGTCAGTGCTTGTGGTTCCAATATATTACACATAAAAACATCTTCACATTTTCTGAAAAGGAACATTTTGGAGAGTAACCGAAAAAGAACATATCAAAAATTCACTTCTTTTACTCAGGATTATCTTGTTTTCATTATTCCCTTAAGAATGGGTACTGGGGGGTGCCTTGGTGGCTCTGTTGGTTGGGTGGCTGACTCTTGATTTCTGCTTGGGTCGTGATCTCAGGGTCATGAGATTGAGCCCTAAGTGGTACTCTGCCCTCTCCACAAAAGTTCTTTTAAAAAGTCTCTTTCTATAATCTTTTTAATGACTTAAATATTGACCCCTGTTAAAGAATTCACGGATTATCTGTTTGGAGCAAAGTACTTGAAAAGATGGATTCTAAAAAAAAATTTTTTTTTAATCTATGGGTTTATCTTTTCTTCCTTTCCCCCCTAATTATAATTACAGTTAAGGGGCACCTGGGTGGTTCCTTGGTTTTGGCTCAGGTCCAGATCTCAGGGTTGTGGAATCAAGCCCTGCCTAGGTTTCGGCTCATCAGAGTCTGCTTCCCCTCTCCCTCTGTTCTCCCCACCCACCACGTGCACACACGCTCGCTCACTCTCTGAAATAAATAAATAAATAAATAAATAAATTTTAAAAGTTATTACAATTAAGAGAATGTACTAGGTATTTTAACCAACTGAGCCACCCAGGCGCCTCTGTACTAGGTATTTAAAAAAAAAACAAAAAACAAAAAAACAAAGAAGAAACCCACAGTAATTACCTTTTAGAGACAACCACTACATGTGCTCTCTCACTCAATGCCCAACACCACCTCCTACACTACAGCCCAATTCACTCTCTAGCTCACTCTGACAAAATTCCTGCTCTGGTCACTATGGGAGGAAAAAAGCAGAGCAAAGGTAAATACAGATTCATAAAATCTCAGGCCTATAATGGCCTTAAAAGACATAGTATTGAATATTGATCTACTCACTGCAATCAACCTCTAAAAAACAAAGCAAAAACCACAGGTATAACAAAAACAAAACCAGCTACAATAACAAGTACCCCTGTTTTAAAACCAATTTTACTACTATGAATAGCTGGTTAAAAGAATGATGGTAGCTTTTCCTTCTTTGTTAGAGAAAAATGTTTTAGTTTATATATGTAGTATTTGACAGAGTTTCTGCAAGAGAATTTTAAAGAGCAGATGAATATCTTAAGGACATCAAAAATGTTTTTAAGTTCTTGATAATAACTATTCTAAAATCAAATAACCCACATATTTTTAAATGGAAAAAACATGTAGCATGTTTACTTAATGCAAACAGCAAAAGTGACAGCCTTAAATTTGCTTACCAAGATAAAATTTATCTTAATTTCTTACATGCAATTTTTACAATAAAGGTAAACTCAGAAGAAGAAAAAAAAATCAAACAATTCTTTAAAGATTTATTTATTTTAGAGGGAGACAGAGAGCGAGAGGCACAAGTTGGGGGAAGGGCAGAGAAGGAGACAAACAGACTCCCCACTGAATGTGGAGCCCTACACGGGGCTTGATCCCACAACCCTGAGATCACGATCTGAGCGGATATTGAGTTGGATGCTCAATCGACTATACCACCCAGGTGCTGAAAAATCAAACAATTTAAAATCAAACAGTGTTGGGGTGCCTGGGTGGCTCAGTGGGTTAAGTCTCTTCTTTTGGCTCAGGTCATGGTCTGAGTCCTGGGATCAAGCCCCACATTGGGCTCTCTGCTCAGTGGGAAGCCTGCTCCCCACCCCTCTCTCTGCCTGCCTCTCTGCCTACTTGTGATCTCTCTCTCAAATAAATAAATAAATAAAATCTTAAAAATAAATAAATAAAATAAAATAATGTTATTAGGTAGTTAAGTCAGCTATTACTAAAGGATGTCCTTGAGAACTCAGAGGCTTACGTAAGAAAAGACTAGTGACAAATAAGAAATGTTTCCCAAAGTATTAGCAGCTTTTTATTAGAAGGTTTTAACCTGGAATTTCAAACATGTCACTTTAAGATGCTACATTTGCCCCTCTGTTTTTTCTTTTTTTTAAATTATGTTTTTAAAAGAAGTTAACAAATGGTTCTGAGTTGAAGTCAAAATGACAGCCCCATCCATGTATTCTGGGTTACTTCAGAAAGCTGAAGTGCCATAAGAACTAACAACAAAGGCCAGCAATGGGGGCACATTTGACAGGGACAGCGAGTAGAAATCACTGATGGGGCTGGCTGTTTTCTAAAAGGTCACTGCCCTCAATTCCCCAAAGTTCCATTTCAATACTTTACAAGTCTATAATACTTTGAGTGATCAGACCTTTTTACCACGCTAATAAGAGGCCTGTGCTGGTGGGCAAACTAACAGAAATATACAGTGAAAGCCAATGGAACTGATCAATTAATTAACCTATCCAGGTAATTTTTTAATCTTTCTCTCCCTGATTAGAGTGTAAGCTCCAGGAAAGCAGGGAGTCTGACCATCTTACATTCACTGCTAGCTCCCTAGAGCAATTCCTGGTATACAGCAGTCCTCATTAAATATTTCTTGAATAGATGTTATTTTCTACTTTCAGATAGATGCATTAGTGCCTTACATTAAGACAGATCCAACAGCATAGGATAAGCCAAAGGTCCTTGGGTCTCTTTTACATGTAAGTATTCTGAATCACTATATTACTAAACTGAATGTTTCATACATTTGACTGTTTTGTTTTGTTTTTTTCATTGACACTAAGGAAAGCAACAGAGAACAACATATACAGAATATAGTTCTGTGGCTTCTGTTTTGTTTTGTGTGTGTGTGTGTGTGTGTGTGTGTGTGTGCTTTGTTTTTTTTTTTTAAACTACAGGCTTGCCATCTTATATTGCTCCTTCTAAAAAAAACCTGCCACTTATGGCACATGGTGGCTCAGTCAGTTAAGCATCTGCCTTCAGCTCAGGTCATGATCCCAGGGTCCTGGGATGATTCCATGTCCTGTCTCCCTGTTCAGTGAGGAGCCTGCTTCTCCCTCTCCCTCTGCCCCACCCCCTGCTCATGCTCTCTCTTTCTCTCCTTTCTCAATCAAATAAATAAATAAAATCTTAAAAAAAAAAAACCTGACACTTTAACCTTAGCAAAAGAATGGAAACATATGAGACTTTTGACATAGCTATTAGGAATTTTAAGCTTACCCTGGATTAGTGTATTAGATTTGGCAAAAGGAAATTAATCAAGTCACAGAGAAATAACAATTATTTGTTAATAATATCTGCATATCTGATGCTATACTTCTATAAAAGAAGACAATGAAGATGAGAGCTTATTTAACTTTGGGTTTTAATATTCTTATTCACACTAATTCCAGATTATTTCCAGAGTACATAACATTAAGTGAATCAATGCCAAGGCAAGCCGGAGGGAATTCTAACATCATTTACCATACTTCCTTTTCCTGAGCAAATTTCAAAATGGAGTATTTTTATAAACATTCCATTAGAGACCAAAAGGCTTTGATTTTCAAAGTAGCAGTGATGGCCAAAGGCTTCATTATGTCAGAGAAAACATCGTAAAGCAGTTTGGGAGTTACAACTGATATATTGGAAGTGTGCTAGAATCTGGGAGAAGCTTAAAGGATTTCTCAGCTTGCAGTGTTAAGGGATATACACATTCTGGATTAGGGCTCCCCTTGCCTGAAGAGCTACAGAGGTACAAGATAGTTCCTGTTCCTACTAACAGTAAGAGAAATGAAAGTCCTATTAGTTTGACCTTTAAGGTATTACACCTAGAATAGAGTATGACTAATAACAAAAAGCTCCTTAGTTCAGATTTTCTCATAGCCCATTATGCAGGAGTAATAGGATGTGCTTGAAGGGAATTAAAAGAAAGCAAATGTGGTAAAAGAATAAATGCCAGAACGAAGTACCAAAAGACCTAACTTCTAGTGCTATGCTGCCATTAACTAGTTATGAGAACTTGAGCAATTAACTTGTCTCTCTAGTTCTCAATGGCATCCCTAACAAAAGGGACAAAATCAGCAAGCCCAGTGGGTTGCTGAGACCACTAAACTTCTAAAACATCTTCAGGACAAAGGGAGACATGAGGGAAGTGAACCCATCTGCCCCCCATGTATCTTTGATTTCATATCCTTTCCTTACTTGCTAGATGAAGTAGCAATTATGAAACATAGTGAAAGCAATCTTTGGACCAGCTTTTAGGATCTGGCCTATGTGACAGTTTTTCAGCACTGATATCCTTGCCATACATGCTTCCAATACACATAAATTTCAGTTGCCACAGTTTAGGTAAATAACACCAGTTATTTAACAAAGGGGCTCAAATTTACGTTATATTAACTGTAACTAACTGCATGAAACTGCATAAAATAAATATTTCAATACTTGCTTTTCAGTTCAGAAAACAGTACATACATAACAGATGTACATCAGTGACCAATCAGGTCACTTCTTTCCAAGTCTGAAAGTGGTTGGTCCCTCTGCATCTGTTACTCAGTTCACACACAGACAGTAACACAAGCAGTACTGTCACATACATTTTACAAGAATGGATCATCAAAAGACAGAACTGGCCAACAAAAATGAAGGTGCAGCAAAGAACTAAATAGTGATCAATGCCAGAAGTAAAACTGGAATCAAATGTAAATGTAGTTATTGAAGAACTGACCATGGAAACATTGAAACTGCCACCATCTGAGAGACCCTGGCAATGCCTGAGGAATTTGGGAGTGACAAACTTATTGACATAAATGAGAAAAGTAGTTTTGATGAAAAGAATAAAGTTATCTAGAGAAAGTGGCAGGTTAGCAAAAAACTTCACATTAAAACAATATGGAGATATTTCATGACACTGAAAGCATTAAGGATAAAATGTTCGAAGCTGATGCAAACTCAGGAGTATGACAATCGTCAAGGCATTAGAAAAGTTGCTAGCAGCTTCATATCGTAAGTCATAGGATAAGAAGACAAGCACTATTCAGATTATTTCCCACAGTTTTTTTTACAAAGAAATAAAATACTTTATTTCACAATGTTTCTAATGGTTTAAATTATACTAAATATTAGTGTCCTAATATCAGTTTTACTCTTTTCACTTCCATAAACATTTATAACTGACAGTAAGAGATTTAATGTTTTGACAAAAAATATTAAAGTTTATAAAGGAACTTGATTCTTCCCATTGATTAAGACTGCTTTTCATGGTTTTTACTTGAATGGCCTTTTTTTGGTCCTCCACTATTGTACAAAGTAAGGATTATCTATACTAAAGGAATAGTTGATATATAAGAAAACCAAGTAAACTTACTTGAGTCTTGGAAGTTTTTTTAAAAGAATAACCCATTCATAGAGGGCATTTTATTGCAGAGTTGCCAGTTACATATCTTCTCATTCCCTGACTTTCAGAGATATTAGAAAGTATCTTATTTTAAACATAGAGCAGAGGTAGGGTTTCAAAGAGAAGAACATTCCATTATTCTTTTCCCTTTCTTAAATATTTTCTCCTAAAGTAAAACTCACCAGAGATTACCTGAATTTGCAAACTCCTCTTTTTGATTACAGGTAACAGAAGTAGCTTATAATATGAACTCTTCAGAAACATGAATTTTGATAGGAGTGGGAAGAAAAGGGAGAGGCCCAGTACTGTGTTCTGCCTTGTGCTTATGTGTGCAAGTGGGCAGAGGGCATATTTCAGGGGAAAAGGGCAGAGAGGACCAGGACTATAGGAAGCTCAAAATTGTACCTGGTGGTGGGGGTCTTTTGCTCTCACCTGTTTCCAAAGAGTTGCTTGTGTGTTTACCCTTATCTATCTCACCCTTGTACACATGTCAGAAGGATGGTTGTAGGCATTCTGTCTTTAAACTACTAGGGAAGCTTTGGGAAGTAGCTGATAGATTTTTATCTGCTGCAGAGCTGTATGACTTGCCAGTGTTTCAAGAGTTTTCTCTTTTTAAAAGTAAACATCCAATGATGAAAATGCTACGTTCTTAGAAAATTTATTAATCATAAAAGTACCGTCTATGACCAATCCTAGACACGAGTTGGTTCCACAAAAAATATGTTAAATAATATGAACCATACTAAGAAAATAGGAAGAAATTCTTCCCCCCGATGACTCAAGGCAACATTTCTGTTTTCTGGACCACCATCAAATAAAAAAAGAAAGAAAGAAACAACCCATAATCAAATAAATAAATAAATGAACTTTCATGATGGAATTTACCAAAAGTAAGTGTAACAAGTAAGTCTTTAAGAGTAGCCTGACCACTACTGATAATGACAGCAACAAAAATAACAGCAGCAACCAAATTTACTAAATGTTTACTTAAATCCAGCACATTGCTATATGCTTGTTATATATTATCTTTCTGATTTAATTGTCCTATCGACCTAATGAAGGAAGATCTGTTATTTTTTATTTTAAGGATGAGAAATGAGAAGCTTCAAAAGACTCACTCTTGTTCACGGATTTGCAGAAAGTGACAGAACTGGGATTTGAATTCAAGTGTGTCTGAGTCTAAACACCATGTCTGACATTATATGAAGTGCCTGAACATGAGCTCCCTTCTTCAGTAATATAAGTACCTATTTATGCTGTAAAGTAATGTAAAACACAAGCTAGGATTGCTGAGCACACAGTCTGTACACACAGTTAACTAACTAGGATTATTGTAATATTTACTAATACATACACATACTAGTAAAACATGGAGAGGAAAAAAGGGATCAACAGATATGTATATACAAAGTTGATAAATATTTATCAAAAATCTACCATGTTTTAGACACAAGTTCAAGAATATTTTGCAATTTCAAAATATCATTTATTAAAGTGGCCTTGCAGGAAACTATAGCACAGACAAATGACCCTGACAAATGCCAACCCAAAGAAGGTAGCTATTTTAACCAGAGATATGTAAACTAAATTGGAACCCAAACCACAAATTTGAAAACCCCATCTTTAGGTGTGCTAACAACAGAAAGTATATATGATCATTTTGCATACCTCAAGCATAATCAGCAGGCATCTTCAACTATAAGAAAACAATGCTACTTAGGTGAAATGAGAAAATTAAAAATGTAAAATTTTAGGGCCAAAGCATCACATAGGTACTTGTCCCGGGGTCTAATATTGAGGAATAAAAAAAATACAAGCCATATTATGCTGCCTCTTAGTTTTAGCATAAAACAAAGTGCTTCAACATTTGCAAGAATAAAAAAAGTCACGATTTCCTCCTTAAAGACAAAGGTCACACGAGCAGTGGAACTGATAAAGAATTAAGGCCCATGCAGCCATTCTTCCTTCTTCAACCTCCCAGAAGTATAAAGATCAAGGTACAGTCTGCTTTGCAAACTTTCAAAGAAAGAGAAGCTTCCAAACGTAGAGCAGAGTTTTAAAATAACAGCTCACATTATTGATACAATTTTAAAGGAAGTTTTATATGTGTGTGTGTTTATTAAGCTAAACTAACCATGTATTTGTAGTTGGAAATTGTGACGTTGAAAAGTCTTGCTGAGATACCTAGAAATTCTTAACACAAACAACCTTAGTATTGGGCTGCATATGTAAATTGAAGAGGAACAGATTCCCTTTTGTGGTCTCTAAAAAGGGCTGATATATCTACCTATCTATATCTATCTTTATATCTATATTTATCTATCTATCTATATAGTGTGCATATATATATATATATATATATATATATATATTGCACCTGTGAAGGTGGACTACTCTTTTAACTATGAAATAAATTCCATTTTATTTGATAAATACATTTCACTTCAATTCCACATAGAAATGCACCCTAATTTTCTGCCTCAAAAGAAAAGATCAGCTTTGAGTTTATAGGACATCAGTGGGGATCCTAATCTTTCGTGGAAGGAAATAAACTATACACAAAAGATATTTCATATCTTTTTACAGTTCTAAAAGGAATAAAGGACTTATATGTTTTCCCAAATATAATAACCTTAACAAAATCTCAACAGTATAAGAGGACAACTATTGTTACATGAAAAAAGCATACTCAAAAATCTCTGGACTGGTATTTATCTATACATTTTCACCACAGTTAAATCAACCTCTCTCTCACCTTAAGGAACAATCTAAAACAAAATAAAACAAAAAAGACTGTGATCCAGCCACCCTGTAATTATTACTATGATGACATTATTATGAAGACTTAAAGTATGCTGAGGGGTAAGAGAAAGGAAAACAAAAGGAGTAGAAGACATTCTTGTTCTT
This sequence comes from Lontra canadensis, assembly GCF_010015895.1. Taxonomy (NCBI): domain Eukaryota; kingdom Metazoa; phylum Chordata; class Mammalia; order Carnivora; family Mustelidae; genus Lontra; species Lontra canadensis. The sequence continues at coordinate 17,584,849 of NW_022631020.1, read as the reverse complement.
AAGCAGTTACTAATATTCCCAACGACCTTATTGCTTAGTCATTAGCATGCAATGTGGGCTCCTAAAATATCTTATCAATACAATAAAGACAAGCTGACAGAAAACTGCAAGAACTGTCCATCCCCAATTAGCTGAATAACCAGAGAAGGGCCCCTCAGGCAGCTGAGGGGCCTGCGCACACCTGGCTGTCACCGTTTGGCCCCAGGGTATCATCAGACTCCCCTGACAGTCTACAAGTTCCCCTTCCGGGAAATCCAAAGGGCATAGCAGAATCAGTCATCAGATCAGGCTGGGGTCAAATACCAGGAATCATGGCGTTTGTCAGAGCAGAATCAGGAGAAGTAAAAAAGCCAGAATAAGTTAAGAGGGGACAACAGCCAAGCCAGCAAGACCAGAGGTGCTGCCGGGGAAGCTAAAAGACTGGAGTAGTCTGAGTGGTACTGGCATGTCTTGAGACACAGTGTAGGAAGAGCAGAACTGTGAACCAAGGAGACACAGCTCAGTCAGCATGGAGACAGATAGAGGCAGGATAAACCCAGTTCAAGTAAGGAGACGTAGATAAGAAATCTTGTCTGGGACCCCAGCAAAATCACCTCCTCCTTTCCCCTTTCTTGGTCCCAGTCTCTAGTATGACTCAGGAAAACCCTCCGCTCTTCTCATTTGGAGAAAATCCAAGAATTTTGGGATTTCTTTTCCTTATAAACTCTTTGTACTTTTAGCTTCAAGAAAGCTCAAAATCTTAATTCTCTGGTTAGTTCCCTCCACACTGCAGCATGAAGGACTCCTTCCTTCTCCCAGTCTCCAGAGAAGGAACACACACGCACAAACACACACATTGTGATACACACACTTACATGTATTTTAGACAGATACACATACAGCATGCATTTTTATAAATATGTCTTAGCTCCAAGAAGCTAAATGGTAGATTAACTGAGCATGAAAGTCATGGAACTTGTCAGTATACCAGATCTTTAGTAATACAAGAACAATGGGAAGAACAAGAGGAAAAGTGTTTCTTCTGTCTTAGGAAATCATGGAGGGCTTCAAATAGAGTAACAACTGAAGAGGAATTAACAAGGCAGAATAAAAGGGAGAGGCTACTGGGGATGACCAGGGAAAACAAAGGAAAAGGCATGAGCAAAGGTGCAAAGGCATGTCGAAACATGGCAAATCTGGACCCAGTAAGAAACTCAGTCTGGCCAAAGCAGACTATAAGAAGGGGAAGGTTGGAGAAGACATGAAAAGGCCAAAGCTCAAGTCATATTGTAAAGAGCCTCCCATATTTATGAAGAAATTTGGGCTTTAATTTGAGGACAATAGGGAATCAAAGGTTATTAAATAAGGGAATGAGATGATCAAATATATATTTTGGAATCTTGGCAATAAGGCGGATGCTTTAGGGTTAAGACTGGAAAAGAATAAGCAGAAGATTGTTACAATAGACTAAGCAAGAAATCATGTGGATCTAAACTACTGGGAATATGAAGATGGATTACAGACATTTAAGAGGTAGGATAGATAGAATATACTAAACAATTAGGTGTGGGATGAGGAGAAGGGGTGGATAAAGAAGACTGAGGTGTTTATCTGAGGCAACTAGATGAATAGTAAAGCCATTAAGGATAGGAACAAAGCAAGAGGATAAACAATCTTTGGAGTAGAAAGGATAATGGATACAATTATTTAGACACACACCTCTATCAGTTCTTTGTGCTACACATGGTTCCAAGGACATAAAATTACTTCCGTTCATCCACATTTTATATAACGAAAATAATGGCTCCAAGGGATTAAGTAATTTATTGACTGTTATTTATCTATTCATTTAATTATTCAACAAATATTTATCAGATGCCTTTCAGGTGCTGGGGTTTTGCAAGTAAAGGAAATAGGCAGTAAGATTCTTACCCTTGGGGAGCTTCGAGTTAAGAATGGAGGGGACAGACAACAAACAGATCAAGTAATTAAACAAACAAGATAATTTCAGACTGATTAGGGTTAGGAAGACAATAATACTATAACCTGGGTTCAGTACTAGCTGTGAGCTAGTACTGAAGTACATTTCATTAATTCATTAATTCATTAAAAGTACATTTCAAGTTTTAATTTATTTAACCCTTACTACTACCTGTAAGATAGGTACTACTATTGGCCTCATTTCACAGAAGTCAAGAACAGAGATACAAAAAGGTTAACTGTCTTCCCCCAAATCACAGAGAGTAAGTAGACAAAACCAGAGTTCAGTCCTACGGAGTGTGACTCTGGAGCCTGTGCTCAAAATCACACACTATACTGCTTCGTCATGCCATGATTTTATCACTGTGGTATCACAATAAGACAGAGTAAGGAATTTAGAAGGTACTAAAGCAGAGGGCTGCTTCAGAATAATGTTCAGGAAAGGCCTCTGTGAATCTGATGACAGAAGGAGTCAGTCACATAAAGATATGGAAGCAGAACATTCTAAGCAAAAAGAAAAAGTCCATCATGTTTTAGAAACAGAGGAAGGCCAGTATGGCTGGAGCAGCATGAGCCAGAAGAATGATATGAAGTGGAACAGGCAAACATAGACTGGTTTGTGAAGAATCCGGATTTTATTTTAGGAAAAAAACTAAACAAACAGGACAGTTTTAGGTAGGAGACTTTTATATAAATTTTGATTTGTATTTTATAAAAACACAATTTCAAGTATGGTGAAAATGAACTGGGTAGGGGAAGGAGGGGCAGAGTGTAAGCAGGGACATTTGCATCCAGGTAATCTGCCTCCAGTGCTAAGCATTTATTTGAACACCACACTATGTGGTGAATTTAAGGTAGAGGATCTTGGGCGAAGGTATCAAATAGACAAATATGAATCTATAGCTGAGGAAAAAAGGTAAAACCAAACAAAGATTTATTATATTTTATTTTATCTCTGACATACAGGTAGATGATTATTAAAGCTATGGGAGTAAATGAGATGGCTCATCAAGGAACACAAATACAGCAAAAAGAGAAGAAATCCCAGGTCATAATCTATGAAATCAATCCTTTCCTCTTCAGAGTACTTTTTTTTCTTATACTAATAACAGAAAATACTATTCACTATCCAGAGAGTATCTGGAGCCTTTACCTTCCCCCAGAAGAAGCAGGGGTGGGGGAAGACTGGTCCATAATGACAAGCCTTGGGGTTGCTGTGCAGTAGAAGAGCTGCATACAGGGAGACATTATCAAATCCATAGACCTCACTAAAGACACAATGACAAGAACACATAACATTCCTGAATACATATTTCCAGAAAGGAAAGCCATTAATCCAACTATAACCAAGTTTGAGAGTAATGGCCTACAGAGTTTTATACATGGAGTTTAACACCCTAGGCTGTTAAGGTAAGTTAGTAGCCAAGGATAAGAACTGTTGCTCCACTAAAGCCTCCTAATAGCTGGCACAAACCACAAAAACCCTGCCTAATGTGCCCAGAGCAAAAAAAAAAAAAAAAAAAAAAAAATGGCACAACTGAAGAGAAAGATCTCAGAGAGGGCATGAAACTTTCTAATGCTTTAAAAGTCAATTCTTCATATCTCTTCAAGCTTAAAAAAAATTACTAAGGAACTCCTAATTCTATCAAGAACAAGTATATCCACATTTCTGGGCACAGTTTAGGAATAGTAACTGAAGCCAAGGATATTTAGGAATATGAGAAATGTTAACACTAAAGTCTTCCCTTAAGTTTCTCATTCTTGTATTTTTTACCATGTGGAGGTGTGACACGCTTGGTATTCCCCACTGAACAGGAGACTGAGAACAGGCCTTTCTGTTTAAAGAATGATGGATATCGTGGAATCATGCTAACCAGCTATTTAAGCGGGGTGATGAAGGTCACAATGGAGAGATATGCAAATTACATAGAGGACTTCTGCTCTGATGAGTTTGAGAAGGAAGCCACCATGTTTCTCAAGCGTAACTGTAGCTACTACTGGAGACAAGGGACTGGAACTAAAGGGACTACTTAGTATTTCTAACAGCTCAAGCTGTTTCCCTCTAGCTCAGAATGCTTTCCTTCTCATAGAAATCTCCATCTTTCAAAGCCAGGCTCAAGTCCTCCCTCTTTTTTTTTTTTTTTTTTAAGGATTTTATTTATTTACTTATTTGAGAGAGAGAGAGGGAGACAGAGCACAAGCAGGGGGAGCAGCAGAGGCAGAGGAAGAAGCAGACTCCCTACTAAGCAGGGAGCCTGACATGAGACTTGATCCCAGAACCCTGAGATCATGACCCAAGCCGAAGACAGACGCTTAACAGACTGGGCCACGCGGGTGCCCTCAAGTCCTGTCTCTTTGATAAACACTCTCACCATTGCAACACACTGGTCATTCCCTAAACTCCTACTGAGGTCTCTGATATTTGATTTAGTATCTGTTCTGTATATGTTTCATATATTTTTGTCTCTTGCCTTCGTTAGATTATGAGCTTTCTAGAGGTAGGAACCACGTTTCATGGGTTTTATTTTTTTATTATACATCCCCTTTCTTCTATTAAAATATTCTATAGTCTACATTTTAGTATTCATTTCTAGAAGAAAATATAGACATTTTTCTTAGGTAACCACAATACCTAAATAACATTAACAGTAATCCCTTGGTATCACCTAATATCCAGCTCATATTCAAATTTACCCAATTGCCTCAAAAATGTCTTTGAATGCTTTGTTATGAATCAATATCCAAAGAAGATCCATATACTGCATCTGATTATGACTCTTAATTCTCTATTATTGTAAAGCACATCCTGCTTCCCATTTTGTCAATGTTTTTTAATTCATTTTTAAAAATTTAAAATCAATTAATTCAAAATCAACTACTATAACATATTATTAGTTTCAGAGGTAGAGTTTGTGATTCATCAGCTGCATATAACACCACCTAGCCATTTTTCCTTTTAAGTGTACCACATTTGGGATCTGTCTTGTTTCCTCCTAGTCTTAAGAGCTATGTTTATCAGGGCTCCTGGGTGGCACCGTTGGTTAAACATCTGCCTTTGGCTTGGGTCATGATCCCCAAGTCCTGGATCGAGCCCCACGCTGGGCTCTCTGCTCCGCAAGGAGTCTGCTTTTCCCTCTCCCTCTGCCTGCTCCTCTGCCTTCTTGTGCTCTCTCCCTCTCTGTCAAATAAATACACAAATAAAATCTTAAAAAAAAAAAAAAGAGCTATGTTTATCATCCCTTTACTCAACAAATATATATTAGGAGAAGAATACAGCCAGAACTCTATAAAATGCAGTGGCTAAAATAGTGAATACAACTATAGTCCTGGCTTAGAAGAAAGCCGTAAAACAGTTGTACAAAATATTAAAAACTAGCAATTATGATATGTGCTATGATGGGAAAGTACAGAGTAGTAAGAGAAATTATAGCATGGCAACCTAACCTACTTTAAAGGTCAGGTAGAGTATTTACTTTATCTAGTTCAATGCACCTTGTACAGCGTTAAGTAAATAAACATTCAGTACTCCCAGGCTGGCTGGGAGAGTAAGTTTTCTTCAAATTATCGGCCTTGTAAACTAAAGGACATATCACCACCTCTGGAGTTACAAACATTAGATATGATTCTCTTAGGAGTCCATGTTAGGGGCGCCTGGGTGGCTCAGTGGGTTAAGCCTCTGCCTTTGGCTCAGGTCATCTCAGGGTCCTGGGATTGAGCCCCACATAGGGCTCTCTGCTTAGCAGGGAACTTGCTTCTTCCTCTCTCTCTGCCTGCCTCTCTGCTTACTTGTGATCTCTCTGTCAAATAAATACATAAAATCTCAAAAAAAAAAAAAAAGGAGTCCATTTAAAGAAAACTGAAAGGGCAAACATATCATTTTCCATAGTGAAATAAACTTATTTTAGAAGAGAAGAAAAATTCAGGAACTGGCTATATAAAATCAAAGAAAAAGATCCCATTTTTTGGACCACCAGTTTAGATATTAGGACAATGGATTTTTGACAAGGAACAGAATGGATATTACTGAAGCCGAGAAGAATATGCTTAGTAGAATATCTAACATACTGCTGAAAAAGGCTTTTAGGTTAAAGTTGAGGAAGGAAAATTATCCAGGCACACCTTAAGACTGTATATAATGGATGGAAAAAAAACAGAAAAACAGTAACAGAGAAGATAAATAATAACCCAGTTTTTCACCTTAAAAGGTTATGGCACTGTTTTTAAAGAAATATAAAATATATTACTTTATACAGCACCATCTACATGAGACCAGTGTAAATGTTTAAGTCACCCTTATCCACATCATCTGTTATTCTCGTTATCGGTAACAGCACGATTTGAGTGTCTTGGAAAGAAATACCTTTTGCTATGGATTGTACTACATTCTCCACCCACAGCCAAATTCGCATGCTGAAGCCCTGACCCTCAGTCTGACTATATAAATAGAGAGTCTTTAGGAGGTAATTAAGGTTAAGCAAGATCATAAGGATGAGGCCTTAGTGTGACAGAACTGATATCCTTATAAGAGGAGGAATACAGGGGACATCTGGGTGGCTCAGTTGAATGAGCATCCAACTCTTAATTTCAGCTCAGGTCATAATCTCAGGGTTGTGAGGTTGAGCCCTGTGCTGGGTGTGGGCGTGCAGCCTGCTTAAGATTTTCTCTCCCTCTACCCTTCCCCGACCCCACTCTCTTTCTCCCTCTCCAAGATAAAAAAGAGGAAGAGAGACCAAAAACTCTCTTTCAGACATGTGAAGACACAGTGAGAAGGTGGCTGTCTGCAAGTTAAGAAGAGAGCCTTTGCCAGAAACTAAAACAGCTGAACCTTGATCTGAGACGACTAGCCTCCAGAACCGTGAGAAAATAAATATTCAATGTTTAAGCCACTCCTGCTACAGTATTTTGCTCTGACAGCCCAAGTTGGCAATTACACTCTTCTAAATTTTTTCCTCTCTAGTATCTAAACCTTAAAGCTCTCTCTTTTGCATGATTTGTAGGGTATGTCTGCAAAATTTGAAGGATACATCGGAAACTAAAGCTGTGTGCATAAAATGGACACCTTGACACCTAACCAAGTAGGCAAAAGAAAAATAACTGGTTAAGGCACTTCCTAATCAAGGGAACAAAATGGAACAGATGGTTTTATTTGCTTGCATTTACTTTTAAACTCTTGAAATTTCATATTTTCTCAGTACAAATAGGAGCTCTCCTCAGATAAACCAGATCTGGGTATTTTCAGCTGTGGTCAGCTTCTCTCTGAATCCCACTAGGGTTTGGTGATGCAGAGTAAACAAGGCTATAAATCAAATGCAATGCATTTAATACCTCAATGCATTGCAAATTGATCTGGAATAGGGGTCAGTTCAAATCGCTTTTTAAGTGAAACTATTCCCTACCCCTGAAGGGAAGGAATGGAAGTTAAAGATAGCAAGTCTGAAAGTTATATGGGATTCAGAAGTGTGGCTGTTTGTTAGAATAGTCAGAGGCCAGGTTTCTTCAGGTGAGATTCTTCTGTTATTTATCAGGTTGGAGCCATGGATATTTAAAAACACATCCTGGTGGCTGGCATTAAATCTGAAATCTGGTGGGCAACCTTTCAAGAAATAAAAGCTACAGACAAAATAGCTTTAGTTCCATTCAGCACACTGTGGGAAATGCAGCTAATGGACATGCATTACTATGACTGGCAGGGCAGGGTGCCAATAAATGAGAGGAGCAGAGATTCAAACCACCACATAACAGCAACATTTCCTAAGCTTATTTCACTAATTTGTCAAAGCAGAACACTATCTGAACAGTGAAAGAAAAATGAGGTTGGAAAGCACAGGGGAAGTAACTATTTAAAAGTAAAAGCTATGCTTCTTTCTCTATTGGTTAGTCATCTCTGTTTTGAATAATTATGGTTTATTTCTACCATTCCTGATACCACACTTGGTTTTACTAAAGGTAATGTTTTCTCTTTTTCATATGATAAGCAGAGAGCTTCTTCCAGTAGGAAGAAATGAAGTCTAGTAATTACAGAAGGAAAATGTGGAGTTCTGATATGCCACCCCTCAAAGAGGGATGGAGGGCAATATTCTCTGCTTACTTGTCTTTTTTTTTCCCCCGGAGAAGAAACACTTCAAGTGTTATCTCCTATCTTTTCTCCATCTTCAATTTTCAATTCTCAATTATTTCTTATAATTTTAAACAAACTGCTAAAGAGGTCAATACTTGTACTTTCTGACTTGGAACGGAATGAAAACTAACCCATCCTAAAGGAAGAATAGATTCACTTAATTGTACAACTAAAATCAGTCTAAACTTCAACAAATAATGCCTTAAACTCTATTTCAGATATGCTTTCTAATATAATGATTAATGTAATAATGTAAAGGTTCTCTGTGTAATGTAACACAGCGTGGACTCTGGGACTGGACTACATGGGTTCAAATCCTATTTCCACCACTTACTAGCCCTGTGCAGATTGGATAAATTAATTTAATCTCTCCATGCCTCTGTCCTCTCATCTGTAAATGGAGAATACTAATAAGTACACCATAGGTTGTTGTACTTGGCAAAGAGAAAGCACTATACACATATTAATGACTATCAAGATTATTTCAGAGAATATCTGAAGGGCATTATAATCGCCCTACTCTCTGTTAGTACTATTAAACATTTACATATGAAACCAAGCGAAAGTTCTCCTGTCTTAGGTCACAGAAAACAATCCTCTTGCTACTCAGATAAGGAAAAGATAAGGAGGAAATCCTTTCTTCAAAATTAGCCTTAAATGACACAAAGATTTCACCAATAATGTAAGTATCCACTTGACTTTTAGAGGCAAGGCATTCTATTTAAATCTACATGTTTCAATGAAAATAGTCCAATGAAAACACATACAATAATAGCAGCTTATTCTAAAATATTAACATAATCTGAAACACTGCTTTATGAGCAAAATACATACTTCTGGGGTGATCTGTTATCAACTTCAGCCTTCAGTCGTAAATTCTCCCTCACCAGGCCACCGTTTTCCAATTTCAATTTTTTATTTGCCTTTAAAAAAGAGTTGAAAATAATTAAGCACAAGCTAAAACAAGTACCTTGTAAAAATTATGTCATGAGCCATCTGTATTTTTTAGCGTGATATCAGAAAATTAAATACTAGCACATGGCCTTCAGAAACTTAAAATCATCACTGGGAATGACTTGTGAAACTGTGAACACAACAAAGCATTTTTAATCCATAATCCCAAAGCACTTTGCAATTCTCCTATCCAGGGAAATAAACAGAGCTATGTTAGTTATCTTAGAGTCATTAAAGGACTATACTAATGGCAATTATTTTTTTTCCTTTTCACATAAATGAATATTCTAAGCATGGTAACATTACACTATATGGAATCATTTGTAAAACTAATGCTAAGAGTTAATTCTCATGAACTCTGAGCTATAAGATTGATTTTGGGTTGCTACTTAAAAAAATAGTTTTTTAGTGATAACAAATCTAACATAATTAAACCAAAAGGCTTTCCCAAATGCCTTGGCCCACAACTTCTGGGGTTCTCAAAACTGGGTCAAATTTTTTTTTTAAAGATTTTATTTATTGGGGCACCTGGGTGGCTCAATGGGTTAAAGCCTCTGCCTTGGGCTCAGGTCATGATCCCAGGGTCCTAGGATCAAGCCCTGCATTAGGCTCTCTGCTCAGCAGGGAGCCTGCTTCCTCCTCTCTCTCTGCCTGCCTCTCTGCCTACTTGTGATCTCTGTCTGTCAAATAAACAAATAAAATCTTTAAAAAAAGAAAAAAGATTTTATTTATTTATTTTGACAGAGAGAGAGAGATCACAAGTAGGCAGAGAAGCAGGAGGGGTGTGGGGACAGGAAGCAGGCCCCTTGCTAAGCAGAGAGCCTGATATGAAACTAGATCCCAGGACCCTGAGATTATGACCTTAGCTGACAGCAGAGGCTTAACCCACTGAGCCACCCAGGAGTCCTGGGTCAAAACTTTCTAATAAATTCTAAGAATTATCTTTTGATTAAAAAAAAAAATTCCAACTATGACTTTCTTTTTGAATTGTCTGACACCTAAAAATTGTCTAACAAAACATTAATTGCTAGAAAATTTAGAAGTTAAATATTGATTCTATACAAAAAGCAGTGTGCCTCAATTTTAGAGTCTTCTTAAAAGCTATTTAAATTCCTCAGTCATGGCATTTTTTAATTCCAAAGAATAACATTCCCTAGCCTAGAAACCAATCTCACTAACTTGGCAAGAGAATTGTCTTTTGTTTGACTAGAACATTGACATCTAAAACATTTTAAAGTGAATGGGTCACAAAAACTACTGTCAACAAAAAGGCTTAACCCAAAATACTTAAAAACAGATTTCAAAATTCTGACAGATGTTTTTGACTAATTTCCAGAACTTCTGACTATATTGCTCATCCACCTACACACAAATATCCTAGGAGGATGACAAGAGAGGAAGGGCAAGAACATTCTTCTGGGCACAAAGGCTAGCTAGCTCTTGCACTTACACTCATGTAGGTTCTTTCTGGGCTCTTGAGCAGCTGCTTATCCTCGTGGTTGCAAACCAAACAGTACTGTGGAGGGTTAATTCTTTAAGTGACTGATAAACACTATTACTGCCCCTCTGAAGATGCAAGGAAAATCATTTACAATGAATTAAGCTTTCAAACATAGCACCATAAGAGGAGGCACTTAGTGAATGTTTTTTGATGATGATGATAAGCTTAAATTAGAAACTCATTTGATTTCTTTTCCCCATCCCTTCCATACTGTATCACTACATTTCAAGATCTTTCACCAGTACTGTGGCTCTCTAATATCCTCATTAGGAGCTGGCTGGTTCCTCAATGGTATCAGAGGTATTTTCTTCCCCCCCACCCAACCATCAAAGGCATTTTCAGTTTAGGTGGGTCAAGATTACAAAGGGCAAAGTTCTGCCCATTTGTTGCACCTAAAAGAGTAATGAAGACTTCAGAGAACTATTTTGCATTGCAATACTGATTGGGTAAGGATACTGGCCTCATAATGGTTTCAAAATCTACCTAGGCCTTGAAACATCAGAAAACAACTCCATTTCACTCATGCTATGCAGTCTGAATCTCTCGTACTCCTGTATTTGTTATTTTGTACTTCACACTCAAATTTTGCTTCGTTTGTGTCCTAGTTTATTGCCTAGTACTACATAATACCACCACCAGGCATCCAAAATGGGCTTATTAAATATCCCAAATAATTCTGAGGTAGCTTTGGGTATTGAATTTAACACGTAACCTTTAAAAGAGCAAAGAAAAACTGTGTTTTATGTACTTCTCTTTCACATAAAAACCCCTACACCACTTTTACAAGCCCAGAGTAATATCTTCATACAGATCCTCATCTTCAAAGAAGCATTTTATTGCCAAAAACTTAAATGAAGTTTAATAACTATAAAGGAAACCACGTAGAACTTAATAATAGCTCAAGAATACGAAAGGAAGTTAAAGGGACATTGTAGATTAATGGTATTGTAACTTTCCAGCTATCTTTCCTTTTTATATGCTCTTCTGGAAACCAACAGGCTAATGTTGGCCTTCAATACCCAAAGAAACTCCACACTTCCCTAAACTTGTTACAAATTTAGTGCAATTACATCTGTAGTTTCTTTTTTCTCTGAAAGCAAGAAGTTCCCTTCTTTCATTTTGGCCTTTTCTGAGCTCAAACAACATTTATTTTAGAGGTAGGTATGTGAAGATGGCTTGGTATTTACACTAAATTGCAGACTTCTATGTTACTTAGCTTCACAGGATCTAAGGGTCAGTATGTGGTGGTACTTCTTTAAAGAGCTCATTAATGATTTCAAGGAGACTGGATTTAATAATTCCACACAATAACAATAGTTTACGGGAATGCAGACAGGTTAAACGGGTGGTTGTGGACATGGATACCACAAAACCATCTCCATTCAGCACAGGACTCCACTGTGGATACACTTGAAATGAAAGCCAAAGGCTGGTCCCTTTGGCCAACAAAACCCTCCAGCGCTTGGTTGTAACAAGCTTTCATACTGATGACAGGGATCTCTTTTCTTTTCCTAGACTGAAAATCCTAGAGGTTGCCTTTCCACCTATGCTTTATCTTGTTGGATGAAAGGAAGAATAAATGAAGAAAATGAACCCACTCCATAAGCTACAATACTTTTTTACATCGAGTATTTTAAAGCAACTACTCAAAGCTTCCTTGGAATTAGTCATTAAGTCTTTAACTACTTACAATCTTAAAAATCAGATAAGGGTAGTATTAGAAAAGATATGTTCTAAACATTCCATTTTATAGGTAGGGAATTGGATACATGTTCATTTTCATTCATATAGGGCAGTCACTGACACAAGCTTAAGAAAAAAAGTAAGGCAAAACACAAAGAGGGGTATAGAAACACATCCTTTAAACTGATGTCACTCTTGTACAAGAAGACGCAAACTCATACAGAAGCACGAGTCTCCAATTATGGTCACAAATGGAACGACCTGATAGTTCTTGGCAGCTAATGACATTCAAGAAGGAAAAAGTTCTACTGTTTAAATGCTCTTCCAGAGATTTTTGTCTTTCCTCCAAAATCTTCTAATGAGTGAAGTTAATATGGCTATTTTTACTTTTGAAGGCACTTGAATTACAGAATTTTAAAAAACAACTACAGTAGAATTTTAAAAACCACCACTACTTACTTCCTTTAACTTATCCACATCATCTTTTACTTTTTCATAGATTTCATTAGCTGTTCTAAGTTTTTTCTTCCACTCTGCTACAGTTTCTGGGTCGATTTTACTTGGATTTTCTGCAACTGGATGCTTGTCTTCATTTTGGTTGCCTTGCATCAAGGTTAAAGGATCCAGAATAGTCTTAATCTGTGACTCCAAGCTGAGATTTTTACTCTTAAGATCTTCTACTTCCTTCTGCAGACAATCTATTTCATCCTGAAAAAGAATCACATGACCATTAAATAGACACAGATACTAAACACATATGTATGTTAAATTGAGGTCAATGTGTTTTTAAAATTTTATACTCAAAATTCTGTAGGTACACAGATGCATCAGAATAGTTTAATAAGCAAAAAGTCACATAGAGCTGAAATTCTCAAAACGTATTTGACTCTGATAAAAGCGGGCATTTCCACTGCCTTCATTTTAATTCAGTGATAGTTTGGTTAAAAAAATAAAAATGTTGGGGTGCCTGGGTGGCTGCGTTGGCTGAATGTCTGACTCTTGATCTTAGCTCAGCTCTTGATCTCAAGGTCATGAGTTCAAATCCCGTACTGGGCTCCACTTACTTAAAAAAATAAATAAAATAAAATAAAAATTAAAATGTCAAATCTTGAATTTTATTGAAGATAGCCAGAAAACAAGACAAGTCACATGAATTCAACAAGGAAGTAGACTCCACAGAAGAAAATTCTTAGGCATTTTTAACTGCTTTAGTGAGAGGAATTAAAAAAAGACAGTGTTGGGGCGCCTGGGTGGCTCAGTGGGTTAAGCCGCTGCCTTAGGCTCAGGTTGTGATCTCGGGGTCCTGGGATCCAGCCCCGCATCGGGCTCTCTGCTCGGCAGGGAGCCTGCTTCCCCCCTCTCTCTCTGCCTGCCTCTCTGCCTACTTGTGATCTCTCTCTCTCTCTCTCTCTCTCTCTCAAATAAATAAATAAATAAATAAAATCTTAAAAAAAAAAACAGACAGTGTTGATCAGGGTCATAATAGTTTTATTTGATGTTTATATTTTTGCTTCTGCATTTGAAGTAGGAGTGTAACCCTATACCATGTCCTTCTACTTTCCACTAAGAATACGTGCAGTTAATTTTTAGTTTTACTTTTAACTCTTCTACATTCTGGTTCTTCTATTACCACTGTGACTATTTTAAGTAATAGTTTTCCCTATCTGGAACTGCTTACTGTCTTAAATCTAATTCCTAAACATTTGGTCTAGAATTCTTTTATGTGATACCACTTACTAATCTATAGTAGATATTTCATCTTAAACTAAGATCATTAGAAATTCTGTTGTTAGAAAATAAACTCCAAGTAATTCAATAGCCAGTGAACTCTTTAAAGGATTAATCTGATTAATACCTAAGTATGATAAATATTAAGTATGTAAGAATACATTTTAGAGTTAACAGACAGTACTATTTACTATTTTAAATTGCAGTACACATCAAGTTAAATAGCGTTATAAATAAGAAAGTAAGTTTTTTGTTGGAATTAATATATTAATGAAAAAACAAATATGAATAGGAAAACATATATGAACGAACATTTATGCAGTCATTTATTTAATCCCCACTTTATTTCAAAATATTTTTGAGGCAACTGAAAGCAGTTTCCATGCATATACTTTAACTTAAAAATATTCTATATTAAAATAAGAGATTAATAATATTCCCTCTGGAGTCAACATAAAATAACAACTGGGCTTAAAAACCGCGCATATTCCAGGGGTACCTGGGTGGCTCAGTCGGTAAAGCATCTGCCTTCAGCTTGGGTCATGACCCCAGGGTCCTGGTATTGAGCCCTGCATTGGGCTCACTTCTCCCTCTCTTGCTCCCCCTGCTTATGAGCACTCTCTCTCTCTGTGTCAAATAAATAAGTAAAATCTTTAAACAAACAAACAACAAATAAACATATTCCATTAGCATGAAGCTAATTTGGAAAATTTCCATCACCATATCAAATTGGCTTCACAAGAAAGAAAACTGCTGCACAATGTCACTAAAATGTGGTATTTAAAAAAACTAGGTACATACAAGCAGAGTTAAACAGTAGTTACCCAGGGTGGGAAGGTAGAGGAAATGGGGAGGTAGGAGAAAGGAGATGGGTTAATATGTACAATGTTGTAGTTATATAAGATAAGTAAGTCTAGATATCTCACATACAGCATGATGACTACAGTTAATACTGTACTGAATACTGGAATTTGCTAGCAAAGTAGGTTTCAGGTGCTCTCACTACAAAAATATAAGTAGGTGAGGAGACGGCTATGTTAGTTAGCTTGACTGACACAATCCTTCACTATGGATATATGTATCAAAACATCATGTTGTGGGCACATAAATATATGCAATTTCTTAATTTTTTAAAAAGATTTTATTATTCGGGATAGAGAGAGAGAGAGAAAGAGTTCAAGTACAAGCTGGGGGGAGAGGCAGAGGGAGAAGGATAAGCAGACTCAATTAGCAGGGAGCCCTGCATGGGGCTCCATCCCAAGACTCTGAGCCTATGAAGTTATACACTTAGCCGAATGAGCCCCTCAGGTGCCCCAAATATACAAGATTTTTATTTAAAAAAAGCAAACAAAAACAAATCTCACTGATTAACATTAAAAAAAGGAAAATAGCATATTTCACACTAAAATCTCTCCACTGGTAGCTGACATAGGTATATTTATTTTACGAAAACTAATCAGGCATAGAATTATCAGGGAATTTATAGAGAAGCAAAATGGAATGAAAGTTACAGTCACTGTTTACCTACCAGAGCACTCATCATGTCCTGTGGGGGCTAGAAGACTGACTTTCACAAGAGGGTTTCTTTTCTCTCCCAACTTGAGGGAGCAAATAAAATGATGTGTCTGTTTAGGACAAATTTGGAATTAAAAAAGGGAAAAGAATGCTTATATTTGTTCCTGTCTTCTATTTGAAATAGAAAAGGGAAAAAGAAAAAAAAAAGATCAACTAAGATATTAAGTAGGCTCCACAGCCAACATGGGGCTTGAACCCAGGACCCTGAGGATCAAGCATCACATGCTGCCAGCCAGGCGGCCCTCAGACAAGATATTTTTAAAATGGCAC
This sequence comes from Lontra canadensis, assembly GCF_010015895.1. Taxonomy (NCBI): domain Eukaryota; kingdom Metazoa; phylum Chordata; class Mammalia; order Carnivora; family Mustelidae; genus Lontra; species Lontra canadensis. The sequence continues at coordinate 17,569,061 of NW_022631020.1, read as the reverse complement.
CTGAAATAAGATTTCATTGGATGTTTACTCTAAAAAGTCCAGGGATTCGGATACCTCAGTTTTAGCTTGAATTCAAAGCTGTCCTAATTTTAAATTATAATTACTATTTACCTCATACTCTTTGTGGAGTAACTCAAGTCTGGTTTTCCGAAGGTGCTTCCTGACTGTATGGCTTAGCATAGGTTCACTTTCACTTGTTCCTCCTACAAGGGGAAAAAAAAAATCGAACTTTCATTCTGATTTAGGCAGTATGAAAACAAAGATAAATGGTTTTCTTATTGTATTATATAGTTCTCCAGCTAAATTTGTACCCTTTCCCTTACATACACACTTGGGGCTGCCACCTAACGCTTTTTTCTAGCTCAATCTTGAGAAAAGATAAATATCAAATAACACCATAATACCCTCAGTAAAATATCACAGGTGTTCATTACCTGTGTATCTTATTATAATAAATTCAATGAGGCAAAGGCTATATTTTGTTAATTATCAAATATGGATTACTGCAAAATCTGAATACCAGACAACTGTTAAATGATTATAAAACTAATGATTATATTTATATTTAACCAATTAACATATTATCTACATTATCTATATTTAAATTTCACATAAGTAATTATCCAATGCTTATACACACACACACACACACACACACACACACGCATGAGTTCATATTATGATATATATATTATTATAACCAATGTATTCAAACGTACCTAGATACTGATAACACAAATGAAAAGATTAATGCATCTTTTTACTGAATCTAACAACCCAGTTATGATAGATTATGAATCACAGCATTAACTGTATGCCCATAACACAATACAAATATACTTAAAATGAATTCTTCCTGAGAGCTCTTCACCTATGCTGTGGTTATTTTCTTTGTACTTCTTAGTATCATGACAGCAAAGGCATCTTACAGATGTTCTTTTTCAGGACGTTCTATCCAAGTACGGATGAATGAGCTATTTTACTTGAATTAATTTATGAACTATCACTTAGATATCAAGGCAGGAGAAGCAACGTGAGGAGAAGCTGGGGAAAACACATTCAAATTATTTTAATCCTCAGAGTTCACAACAGAAAAATATTTCTTTACCGTATTTCACCCAGGTACCAAGAAAGAAACCTTGTAATAATCTCTGATTCCTTCTTTGGATTTCTTAGTTTCAAAGTCCTACTAGTTCTTCTTTTGTTCTAGTATATATCTTCCTTTCCATTCCCACTATAAGAATCTTACTAAGTCCATTTTCCCTAAATTGGGATTATTACAATCACTTCTTAGGTTTTCTGAAAAGTGTTTTCTGTACAAATGACAGATTCACTTTCAATTTTTCCTAAAGCAGAAACAAGTAAAAATCATTTTAATTTCTGTAATCTAAGAATTACAACTTACAAAATAAAATCCAAACACTAAAGAAGCTCTTTAAATACTTAATTTTTCAATGATCTTCTAGTTCAAGTTTTATCTCCCTTTTACCCACACTGGTATGGCACTCAGTGTTATTTTTTATCCTTAAACCAGATTCACGTTCTCCCTTAACTGGGTTTGAGCCTCTTACCTGACATACTCACATTGTGTCTCTTCCCTTCAACCCAACTCACATATCATCACCCAAGTAATATTCCTCAAGCACATTTTGGATTTTGCCACTCCCTTGTTCAAAACCATCAGCTAACTTTACTCTTCTATTCACCCACAAAGCAAGTCCCTGAATAAGTTTATTACTCAAGATTCTCCGCACTAGTCTCACTTTACTTTTTCAGTCTTATTTCAGTAGTCAGACCCAAACTAAACTACTGACCATTTCTAAAAACAGGCTTTGTGTTTTCCAACTTCTAATCCTTAGGTCATACAATTTCCTCTGTATGAAATGCCCTCCCTAATCTTTACCAGTTGAAATTTTATCCACTCTTAAATCTTGTGAAGCCACCTGCTTTATGAAGCCTTTCCTGATATTCCCAGCTGAATTTCCTTGCCTGAATTCTATAGGCCTCTTTTGACCTTTAGCATCTGCTGCTTTAAACCATTAATATTTTAGTCCACATGCATAGCCTCTACCATAATGTTAATTCCACAAGGCTCTAAGATTTTTCATAGTGGCTTGTGCCCCTCCTGTGTTCACTTACAGATTATGCAAATGACCAGTCCATCCAGGATGACAGAGGCAAAATGACGTTAGTGAAAATTGTCTATTTTAGTCTTTCTCCAAATATACAATATTTAGAGATTGTTTCAAATCTGTTTTTGTGTGTTTATAAAATAGGCCCTTACCAATAATCTCTTTGCAAGGATTTTCAGGCGTGATGGGGACTCTGCAAGCTGGACACTGGCTATTATTCTTCAACCACAAATCGATACAAATTGAACAAAATACATGGTTGTTGATGCATATGACAGGCTGGCGTACCTTTGAAAAAAGAAACATTACTTTTAGTACAGGGCAACAGTCATAACTAGAATCCCAATAGGTTTAGTTCAGAGCAAACTCTAGTTTGCTCTAGTTTCTCTAGAGTATAGCAGAGTAGGTGTTTTAAAAGGAAATTATTCAGGATTTATAAAAACACTGGTTTATAACTTAAACAACAAACAATGCTGACAGAAATAATGACATATACTAAATATAAAAATCATTGACTCCATTTATATAACCACAAATACTAATACATTTATATAGTCTTATATTTTACAAAGGGCTTTCACATGTATTTTCTCCATGTTTTTGTTTGTTTTAAAGAGTCCTGTGAGGTAAACACAGTAAATACACCTCACAAATAAGGAAACCAAACTGTGAAGAAACCAGATGGTTCGGTCGGTCAGGAGTAACTAAGTGTTTTGACTGTGTCTAGTTGTTTTATAAGACAAAATAGAAGAAAGAAGTTACTTTAGTTTTCTACCTGATATTGTTTGTTTACACATTTAATGTCTCTCTCTCCTATTAGAAAGGAAGCTTCATGAGAACAAGAACTTCCTTCATTTCATTCATTCCTAAATCTTTGATGCCTAGAAGACAGCCTAGTACACAGTAGGTACTCAATAAAAACTCATCGGATTAAGTAAATGCTATTAAGACACTAATTAGTTAGGGAACTGCCGGAGGTAATAATAACTTAATGTTCTTCAAGTAGCAAAAATTTTAAAATAAAAACCGAAATGACATGGAAATGTTTAGGCTTTCACTTGATTCACAAGGTAATGTTACTGTGGGACTCAAAATACCTTTAGCATTTTCAATATTTTCCTGTTCTAATAATAAAAATACCATTTTACAGTCCTTCTACACTAGAGATCAGAAGATTAAAAGGAAACAGAGAAAGTACTGGGAGAAGAGAAAGAACCACCACAAACTACTTTTTTTTTTAATTATGTTCACTTAGCCACCATATAATACATCATTAGTTTTTGATGTAGTGTTCAATGATTCATTAGTTGCATATAACACCCAGAGCTCATCACAACATGTGCCCTCCTTAATACCCATCACCTGGCCACCCCATCCCCCAATCCCTTTCCTCTGAAACTGTAAATTTGTTTCCTGGAGTCCAGAGTTTCTCATGGTTTGTCTCCCTCACTGATATCAACCCCTTCAATTTCCCCTCTCTTCCCCTATTGTCCTCCGTGTTATTCCTTATGTTCCATATATGATTGAAACTATGTAAGTTATCTTCCTCTGCTTGACATTTGACTTAGCATAATCCCCTCAGTTCCATCCATGTGAATGAGAATGGTGGATACTCATCCTTTCTGATGACTGAGTAATATTCTATTGTATATATGGACCACATTTTCTTTATCCATTTATCTGCTGAAGGGCATCTCGGCTCCATCTACCGTTTAGCTATTGTGGACACCGCTGCTATGAACACTGGGGTGCAAGTGCCCTTCTTTTCACTTATGTCTGTATCTTTGAGGTAGATACCAAGGACTGAAATTGCTGGGTCACAAAGCACCTTCTACAGAGAAAACGCTTGAGCTGCTCTATGTCTGCCTCAGAAAGATAATGAGTATTCATTAATTTGAAATGGGGCTCTACTTTCAAAGAAATCACAGATGTATGGCGATCCATGAAAGGCAGGAAATCATTTTAAGTCTCACTGTAAAGAACTCCATGGTCTTAGCCTGGCTTTCCAAACACTAAGATGCTCCCTTATGAACATTAACATAAGAAAACTAAACAGAAAAGATGATTCAGCATGAAATTAGAATTCCTTATGGAGAAACCAATTCTAATTCGTTCAGTTCAACTAATCTGAATGAATGAATGAATAAATGAATAAGACCATGAAGGACAGCTTCCCATACTCTTCTTCCAAAGTGCTCCTATCTACAGCAAGGACTGAATGCTTATCTAGAAGGTATTCCTGGTCAGAGTCTCAAGAGGCAGACAAGTCCAAATTTCCTTTACAGGTTCTGTTTTTTTCCTAAAAACTCATGTAATTTGTCCAAGCTCACCATTATATATTTGTGGGTGTTTTCATTTCATCTTCAGTCATGAAATACCTTTTTTTTTTTTAAAGAATTTATTTATTTATTTGACGGACAGAGATCACAAGTAGGCAGAGAGGCAGGCAGAATGAGGAGGAAGCAGGCCCCCTGCTGAGCAGAGAGCCTGATGAGGGGCTTGATCCCAGGACTCTGGGATCATGACCTGAGCCAAGGGCAGAGGCTTTAACCCACTGAGCCACCAAAGCGCCCCAAGTCATGAAATGTTTTAACAAAAAAAAAAATTTCTCAAACTAAGTACCAGAAAGATACTGCCAAATCTATCCTATAGCTTCCTGCAACACACATACACACATACACACACACAGCCTAAATTACTATAATCCTCCTAGAAGTATGTGTACCCCTAAATCAAAAAATTCAACTAAAGAAAGAAAAGTTATTTCCCTGGACTTTTAGAGCAGTGATTTAATCAATCAATTAATTTATTTATTTTTAAAGTCATGAACTGATCTAAAATGGGTGAAAGCCAATGGTCAAAACATAAAACTGCACATTTGGAAAGATTCAAGATGCTCTCCTGCTTCTTACAGGCTTCCCTCATTAGAAGCACATTTAAAGGCAATCAGTATTTTCTATGTAACTGCTTCCACAACAAAGGTTAAATATCTCCCCAATCTAAGAAATGGGTTTGGATAACTCAGTGGTTGGTGCTATCATTAAATAAGGTGAGAAAGATGGAGGAAGAGAAGGTCTGAGAATCACCAGCATAAAAAACGATGGCATTAAAATTGATAGGACTAGAGGACAGCCCTCCATGGGCAGAGTAGCTGTGGACAAGGCATTCTATCAAGCAGAAGAAGGAAAGAGGAACAGCCAGCAAAGCGAACTAAGAAGGAGGGTACTGTGCTAGAGGACAGGAGCATGGTCTTACAGAAGGCAAGAAAAGAGACTTCCAAGAGGAAGACAGTGGCCAAGCATGTCAAATAATAGGAGAATGAGCTTGGGTGGCTCAGGCAACTGTGTCAGACTCCTGATTTCAGCTCAAGTCATGATCTCAGGGTTATGAGATCAAGCCCCATGTCAGGCTCCTCACTGGGCATGGAGCCTGGGAAAGAAAAGGAAAGGAAAGGAAAGGGAAAGGAGTGGAGGGGAGGGGAAGGGAAAGGAGGGGAGGAAAGAAAGAAAAAATGAGCTTGATATGGACCAGAAATGACTATGGGATTTAATTATATGGAAGTCGCTGTGATCTTACTGACAAGCACTGTTTCAGTAAATGGTAAGAATGGAAACTTGACTGAAGGCTAAGAGACAGTGACAACAGAGAATATAGACAATTCTTCATGTTTTGCTGTGAAGTAGTGAGCGTAAGAATTAAGACCATGGTAAGAGATGCCAATGAGAATGATACAGTTAAGAGAGGATATTAATGATGGAGGAAGAAGAGGAGGGATTAGAACCATAGGCAGCAAAGTCCCTAAAAAGTCAAGAGGGAATAAAATCCAATGCACAAAGCAGAGGTTTTGGCTTTTAAGGGACTGAGGATCTGTCTTTCATTGTAACAAAAGGGAAGGCCAAGGGTGTCAGAACAAATGTAGAGGGGTTAGAAGATCTGTTGATGGAAAAATGAGAGAACTCATGTTCTAACGATTCCAACTGCTTATATTTTAATCATTAAATATGAGAGGTTACCAGCTGAAAGTGAGAAGTGAGTATCAATATCAACTTGAGAAAATAGAATAAAGCAGCTATTTTGAAAAGCAAGAAAGTAAATTTACTAGTAATTTACAATATAGCAGGATTGTCAAACACTGTTGAGTTCCTATTTGAGATCTGTAATTTTTACTATAAACAAAAACCAATTAACACAGGTATGTATTTTTCTTACCAATTTTTACCTATTCGGTTTCAGGCAGGAAGCAAATAAGTAGATGGGTTAACTCAGAGCTGGATTTTTGCCAAGGCGAGAGAGAAAAGGGACTGATGATAATAAATGACCATGGCTAACAAGGGACATGAGTATATGAATGGTAATGATGACAATGAAAAAGTGACATTCATGGAGTCAATGAACTGGTCTTGATAAGGCTGAAGTAATGCTGGAGAGTAGGTATGATGAAAAGAGGATCAGAGTAAGATGCTTAGAGTCAAAATACCAGAGGTGGTACAGCTGCTTTCTTTAATGTTTTTTTCCTGGGCCATCTCATCTGGCATAGTTCTATTTCCTCTCTTAATCTCATGTATCACATGATGTTAACATCTTTTCTATGACAACTCCTGAGAACCCTCTGTAACTGGACCTCAGTAAGTGGCAGAGCTTAGGCTTTGAGAGACAAACCTGGGGCTAACTCCACCTCTGCCACTTGAGCTGTTCGACCTTGAGTAAGCCTTTTAGTTATAATGAGCATAGGTTTGTCTCTGAAGATAGTGGCTTAGTATACTTTTCATCCAGGCATTAAGATTTAATAACATGAAGATAAAAACACAGAGGGTTCCAGATAGCAATCCCTCAAAAAAAAAAAAAAAAAGAAAGAAAGAGAGAGAGAAGGAAAAGAGAAGGTATCAGTATTACTGTATCTGTGCCTCGGAGCCAACTCCATATAAGGCTCTTGTAGCTGCCTCAATCATAATATGTCCAAACCTAAACTTTGCCTCCTCTACTCCTTATCCAAGTTAATAGCACCACCACCTCATTACTTTAACTAAAATACTCAGCGCTCTGACTGGCCCTTTTTACTTAGCCTCACCATCCAGTTGGTCACCAAATCCTGGTATCATATAACAAGTCTAAGTGCCCAGAGATTTTAAGATGCACCAATATTTTCTGTACCACAAGAAAAAAGAATGAAAAATGCTGCCAATTACAAATGCAAGATGTCATCACTTGTAAGATATAGCCAGGTTTCAAAAGAGTTATAATGTGGAAAAATTATATCCCAGAATTGTTAAAATTTGGCAAATCTACCTCTAAATGTTTTTTGCTTTTACTTTTACCTGTCATGTATCCCTTCCTTTCCATCTTCACTTCAATAATGGGTTCAGGTTCTCATTCTTTTGCCCATGGATCTAGAGCAATGATCTCCTCCCACGCAAGCTTCCTGGCTTCCAAATATTCACTTCTGTCCACCTTTTTCTTTCTTTCTTTTTTTAAAGATTATTTACTTATTTGTCAGAGAGAGAGAGTATGCACAAAATCAGGGGGAAAGGGCAGAGGGCGAGGGAGAAGCAAGCTCCCCACTGAGCAAGGAGCCTGAAGCAGGACTTGATCTCAGAATCCCGGGATAATGACCTGAGCTGAAGACAGACGCTTAACCAACTGAGCCCCTGTCCACCTTTCCTACTGATGCCAGAGCTGTCTTTCTAAAATAGGAATTAGCAGCTTTCACTGCTCTCCTGCAAAACAGCAATGATTTTTCCCTGTTCACAATTCTAAGCATAGCATTCAAAGAGCATAATCTGGTTCGTAAACAGCCCTTTCATCTGCTATTTCAGTACTGATCTTCGATTTCAATCCTTGATATAACCTATACTTCAACCACACAGATCTACTTGATGTTCACCAAATTAATAGGAACAGGGGAGGCTCCTTGTTTATTGTGCTCTCATTTCTTAGGTTGACATAACCTGCTGGTCTCAAGCTTCCCCATCAAAATAGAATCCTCATCAAAATAGAATCCCTTCTACCTTTTAAGATGAAAATAAAATGCTACCTCTTCTAAAAGGCCTTCATTAATCCTTTTTAGAATTAACTGGGTCTTTGTCTGATTTGCGTAAGGGTATTCTTTCTGCACTGATTTCATGTTCATTTCTTCCTGAACGGTACTTGGAAAGTTGCTTACATCCTGCTTCCCTATTAGATCTCAGGCTCCTTGGGGGCAGCGGATGAGCACCCTCATCTTTGTGTGCACCAACAGCACTTGATATAATGCCTTGCACACTCTAAAAGTGAACTCTGATGTATTAAAATGAAAGGCTGAAATAATGTTCCTAAAAGCATCTCAGGAAGCAAAAAAGTCAATGGCCACTATGAAACTGAAAAAGCAGAAGTTTAACCTTCCCATTTAATACGCCAAATTCTATAGAAGAACCACCACAGGCAGATTACTTAGATCTCTCCGCTAAGACCATTGGTAATGCCACCACAGAAGAATCATTTTCACTGTCTGATACCTGGTATTGTCACTGCCATTGTGTTGGAGTTTTAAAACAGCTGACTAATTAATTTCTTTGGACCAAGTACTTACCAGATGACAATTTTTTTTAAGATTTTATTTATTTATTTGACAGAGAGATCACAAGTAGGCAGAGAGGCAGGCAGAGAGAGAGAGAGGAGGAACAGGTTCCCTGCTGAGCAGAGAGCCCAATGCGGAACTCGATCCCAGGACCCTGAGATCATGACCTGAGCCGAAGGCAGAGGCTTAACCCACTGAGCCACCCAGGCGCCCTCAGATGACAATTTCTAAATAATGGTTTAAATTTAGCTTAGGAGAAAAAAATCTATAAAGAAGAAATAACTACTAAAACAAATGACTTATTATTTATTTGACTATAACTTACAGGAGCAAAATACAAAGAATCTAGCCTTCCCTCAATTCCTGTCCACCCCTCTTCCTCTACCCAGATCCTGGGATATACAATACCCAAACACGCACATAATTTTCCTTAATATAATCTTCCTGAGATTCAGAAATAGTCGTAAGTTGCCCATGATTAGACTTTATATCCAATTTACTCTCAATGAGGTCTGTGGCAATAAAACAGTATTCTTATGAAATAAAAATATTGATGACAATGGCAAGTGACAAGTACAATTTCCAAACTCATCTGGAGTAAACACATCGAAATGATATTCTAGGGTAATACACCCTGAGGCTGGTGAGGAGGAGGAGGAGAGAGAGAAGAGAAAGCAAGGTATAAAAAGTGGGCCCTTCTCACTGGAATGGGCCTGAGGGGCAGTCCTAGGTGCAGAAAGATTAACCCTAAATCTGTAATTCTACTGAGTAGTTTTCATTTCTTTTATTTTAAGATGTTTCAGTTTTCAGAGACCCTACCACCAAAGCTCCTTTCTTAAAAAATAGATGTACCGGAGAGGAGTCAAAAGGGGTATTAAAGAGTATTAAAGAATACTCTAATAACCATATCATCCTTGACTCACTTACTAGACGTTACTATACATTGGTTTATTAGGACAAGGTTTCTCATCTTCAGCACTACTGGTATTTTGGACCGAGGAACTTTTTGTTGTAGGGAGCTCTCCTGTATATTGTAGAATGTTTAGCTAGCAGCATCTCTAGGCTCTACCCACTAGACATAACTAGCACACCCCTGGAGTCAATCAGAAACATCTCTAGGCATAGCCAAATCTTCCCTGAGGGATGAAATCCACTCCCACCCCTTTGAGAACCACTGGTCTAGGATATTTACATGAATTTTCCTAATACCATGGCCCTGGTAGTGTCAAATTCATTTTCAGCTATGGAAACTGAGACTCAAGGAAATAATAATACAGGTTGTAAGTAGCAGAACCAGTATTTAAGCACCATCCAATGTGACTCAACTGCAAATTGAGTGGTCTTTCAAGTAAGAAATAGATTTTTCTTCCTTAGGCAGAGTTAGTAAACAATAGTCTGAGAGGAAAAAAATGGAGGGCACATGCCTGAAAGAAGCAAAAGATTACAATCAAGACTTTGGGATCAGTGGGGGCTATAGGAAAGGGGGAACTGATAAAGGTGATGGGAGGGAAAGACAACTTAACCAAATGCCTGGCAATTACACTTAAAGTCAACTCCTCTGTTTTTTTATCACCTTTGCTAGAGACTAGAGCTAATCTTTCTTCAAAGAATATTCCTTCTTGCACCTATGTCAAAATTTTATGGGCTTCATTAGACAAGACCTAGAAAGACTGTGAAAAAGAAGGCTGAGGTATAGAAATCATGGTAATAGCTCCCCCACTATCACCAACTTTGGGAATTTGGAACTTTTCTAAATAAAATTTCTGGATTGTTTTTGTTATGTTTCAAGAAATATTTGGCTCTGGATCAAAATTTTGGTCCTAGAACTTTAAAACTGTGTGATCCTGAGAACTAAGTTCCTTAAATGTCTATTGGTCCAGGTCCCCATTTCTGTCTAGGTAAAACGAAAGGTAATACATTTTGTCCCACCTTTATCCCTCCTTAGAATGCTTTCAGTAATCTTATTTGTTTAGTAAGCATGCCAGCTATTACACACCAACTTTAAAATTACTACGATATATCAACACTTTATTTTAGTTAATTTTCTCTTATGCTCTAAGTATGTTTAAAAACCCACAACATTATTATACATTTTTTAAAGTGTCTGCATTCTTTAAACTTAATTTGGAAAAGAGAAAAATGTAGTCCATGTGGCTTTTTTCAAAGCAAATTACTTGTGACAGTTATGTACAAGGCTGGTTCTTGAATCCACTCCTGGGAACTAAGAGGCAATCAGGACTCCAATGTAGGCTCAGTGTACTGAGGCTGATAACATGCTGGCCAATCACCAGCCTCTGATGAACTCTGATGAATAAATTTAGTCAACCTAGAATGAGGACTCTAAGTTGCATAAAGCTTTATACCTAGCCTTACCTTGTCAACATTTTTAATCAATAATATGGGTGTAAAGCAAGACAAGAAGTCCTCCCAAGGAGGGGGATTCTTCTTGTAGTACTCTTAGCTGGAAACAGTCCACCCTATTACTGGACTCTATAAGAAACAGACACCCCACAATCGAAGGAAGCTGATTTCATCTCAGATTATTGCAGCCAGAAAGCTTGCCCTTACAAAAGTATAAATCTTAATATTGCAGAGCTACATAAAGCTTGATTCCCTTCTAAATGAAAGAGTTTATATTTAAAGATTTGCCATTAGGGTGCCTGGGTGGCTCAGTCTGTTAAGCCTCTGACTTCAGCTCAGGTCATAATCCCAGGGTCTTGGGACTGAGTCCCGCATTGGGCTCCCCGCTTGGCAGGAAGCCTGCTTCTCCCCCTCCCCTGCTTGTGTCCCCGCCCCCCCCAAATAAACAACAACAACAAAAAAGATTCACTATCATGTCCATTCATGCCAACACAATTCCATTCCACTTATATTTAAACCTCAATTTCAACTCCTTTCCAAATGATTTCAAAATACTCTCGCTTATCTATATTTATTTTAAAGTCTGGTATCCCAAACTGAACTAATACTCAAGTGAGGAATAACAATACAATATGCTAATGTTAAACACCATCAGAAGTCGAGCTGCTTGGCACTTCACTTCAGAACCTCCTACATCCTTTCATAAAACTAACTAGGGGCCACATGAGGAGACATGTCATTCATGGAAAAATGCAGACAAAGTCAACAAAGGTACTACATGCAACAATCATTTGATTTCACAGCATGAATCCTAGCTGAAGAAACAAATGACTGGAATTATCTAGAGATAAACTGGTCTGTAGCAATCTGGTGCCAGGACCAAAATGTCATTTAACAGATATCCTGAACTAGATGATTCTATATTTCTGCCTGCTGGCCCACTAGTCCAAGGCAAAGGGAAAAAATTAAGGAGGAACAGGCAAGAAAATGTGTTACACAAAACTCATCCCACAGGATGTATACCTACATTCTTCAAGCCACACAGAGCTCTTGTGATATTGGCAAGGTTCCTAAACATTGTTGGGCAGAGAATCCACCTTTAAGACTGAGGTAGAGACAGGCAGAAAATTCAAAATGTCTAAACTGTCTAATTTTAAGTACATTTATAAATACAAAAGGTAAAGTATTGACAATGTGCATACTTAGGCTATCTCCACTACTTCTTTACCTCTCCATCCTTCCCCATCCCAGTAAGCATCTCTATTTTCTATTTAGATTTGAGATCTCTCCTACCCCCACTTTCTCCTTTAAAGTAATATGCATTTTTTTTTTTTCTTACTGTGACCTTTCAGGGATAATGGTCCCTAATTCTGTTGAATAAGCAGAAGAAAAGGATCTTGCTGATAGTGAGATTTGGGGACAAATAATGAGGGTGGCAAAAGAATGGTTATCTGTGGGATGGCTAGGCAGAAAGGACCTTAAGGTAGATCTCAGAGTTGGCTGGAGATGCTGTGTCAGAGAGGTGGAAGTAACAATGGGAACAAGTTACTTACTACCCCAGGTTATGCTATCTCCAGTACCCCCATACCCCCACGAATTCAGTATGTGGGGAGGGTAAATGGCCCAAGCCTATCAGATTTGCTTTAAATATACAAAAAGCAACAGTTATATGGAACCAGTTAAAACCTCAGGACGTACTGTGGCAATTTCCAGAACAAACAGATATCACGCCATTGGGAAAGAAAATCTTCATCAAGTGAGTGCACTGCCTCAGAAAGCAACTGGGAAGAATAGTTACTTGAAAGGCCGGTTTCCTTATATGAGGGCCTGTCTCAGCACCCATACTAAAGGTAACCATTCATTGAATATTATTATGTCCCAGACCTTATGCTAAACACTAACATGAATTACTTGATATAATCATCCCAAAATGCAAGGAAAGATGTTGCTACTATTAACCATTCCCATCTTACAGATGAGGACACTGCTCTGAAAGAGGTTAAGTAACTTGTATAAGGTCATGTAACTAGTAAATGGAAGAAGCTAGAACTTACGCAGTCTGAACATAGAACTCAGGCCTTCAACTACCACACCTTTAGATGACAGTTTATAAATCATTCATCTTTTATTTGCAGATTTCATTTTAGAACACTGCTAACAAATACAGGGGAAAAAAGAAAGAAAGGAAGGGAGGGAAGGAAGGAGAGCCTAATGAGGTCTGCTCTCCTGAGTTTTTAGGAAGAAATCTACTGAAGACACAAATGATAATGATAGAGGTTGAAACCATAGACTATAAGCCTTCATTTTCTCATGTTTAAAAAGCGGGGTGGTGGTGGGGGGCAAACAGCCTGTCTGTCTCACAGCACTGGTAAGAGGAATTAATGAAGTACTTAAATACATACAAAAGCATTCTGTAATCTACAAAGCACTATACTCTACTAGTATCATTTCTGTTATACACAAAAAGCACAGATATGGAAAATCAACCAGGCAGAACACATTTTCAACACAACTACAAAAGGGCCTATTAACTAATGGAAACTAGATAAAAGCATAGAACTGAGACCACGTAAAAATTATTTCCCAAGATGCTTCTATCAGCTTTTAATGCTTACTGCTGGGAGTATATTTACTCAGAATTTAACATATACTGGTGGCAACTTCATATCAGAATCCAAATGTAGACTAGCAAACACAAACATCACCTCCTCCTCCCAGCTATGTAAGTAAGGCAGTGGCAGCAAATGGCAGCTCAAATACCACCCTCCAGGCATCCCCTCCATCCTTGATTTCTCCAGTCAGAATTGATCAAGCCATCCCCTATATACCTTCACAGCACATCTGCTATTTCCTTGGCATTTCATTCTGAGGGATATCAAGTTATCAGTTGCTTCCAAGCCTGACTTCCTACTTCTTGAACTCAGTAAAATCACACAGAACCCCAAAGACCTAAGGCAGAGAATCATGTTGGCTGGCACTCAAATGTTTGCTCTATGAAGTTTGTACGTCTCAATTCTGAGTAGGTGGCTGTAGTTTCTGCATTTTAGGGTAAACACAGACACATCACAAACGTAATAAAAAAAAAAAATTCCGGGTGGAGAAAAAGCTCATTGTTCATATACAGTATCTTCTCCTTTCTTGATCTATGCGTTAAAGAAATGCTCTTTTAAAAACCGAATGGGAGGGGCGCCTGGGTGGCTCAGTGGGTAAAGCCTCTGCCTTCGGCTCAGGTCATGATTCCAGGGTCCTGGGATTGAGCCCCACATCGGGCTCTCTGCTCAGCGGGGAGCCTGCTTCCCCCTCTCTCTCTGCCTGCCTCTCTGCCTCCTTGTGATCTCTCTCTGTGCAAAATAAATAAATAAATAAATAAATATAAAATAACCGAATGGGAGGCACAAACGGAAACGGAAGGGCCGACGAATGCTTTAGAACCTTCAAAATCCCGTTTCTAATTCAGAACTACTCTGTCCTACCTAGTTTCACGAACACAGCCGGCACCTTCAGCAACACAAAGAGAGGGTATTCTAGCTCAAGGCTGATCCGTTCTTGGAAAAAAAGACCATGCCTCTCATTTTAAACACCACTCAGGGGCGGGTACTATTTACTTTTCACATTTTGAACCCAGAGCAAAGGCCACTCTAAAGGCTGGGTTAAGCAAAGGAAAGGAGGTTGGAAATGTTAAAGACTCCCCAGCTAGCACTGCGGGCAGGCCCAAGGACAGGAACACTCGCGCAGGGGCCTAAGGAATCCTAGGCAAGGCTCCCAGGAAACGTGCTTCAGTGGGCTTCACTACACGCCACACGGGTGGCACAGGGGCATAAAACACCGTCGTGATTCCTTCCTGACGAGGCCTCCTTCGACGCCGGAGTCGGCCTGGTGAGGCCGCCGGCGGACGCAGAGCCGCTTGGCCGCCCTCCCTTCAGACCCCAGGCCGCTGTCATCCTCCTCCAAAAGGCACACAGATGAACCTAGTCATCACGACGCGCTCCCTCCGTGCCCCAGGACGCGGCCTCCCGCTGCCTGAGGAGAACGCTGGTCAGCGTCTGCATACAGCTCGGCGCCTCACGCCCCGTCCCCGCCACACACGGAGACCGCCCTCGGCTCCGGACAGCGACTTCATACCCGACCCTGTTTCGTATTAGTGCCCCGAATCACCCATTACCTTCCCCAAGCAAATGTGGCACGTGATGGGCAGAGTGAGCGACAATGTAACGTTCTGCACAGTCTGAGCCATGGCAGCGTTCAGAATCCCGCCAACACGGAAGTCCCGCCGACGGCGGCTTCTCGCCGCGTCTGGGGCCGCGCGAGGCCGGCTACGGTAGCCCGGCAGGGCCATAGCCCGCCGGGAGAAGAAACGAAAACGCGCTTTCGAAATGCGCGGTCACCAGGGCTTTTCTTTCTTTCCGTCCTCCTTCCCTCCCACTCTCCCTTCCTTTCCTCCCTTCCTTCCTTTCATTAAAAAAAAAAAAAAAAAGAAAAGAAAAAGAAAGAAAGAAAAGAAAAGAAAAGAAAAAAGAAAAAAGAATTCCCGTGTTGGGGAGCTGCAAGATTCTTGAGAATGGGAAGGAAGGCTGTGTATTACAAGCATCCGTGGAGGATCCTGAAAGTTTAAACGAGAAAGCGCGAAAGCGCGGAGCCTAGAGGAAGATGGGGAAGGCGATTTTAAATGCCTTGCCTTTTCCCAGAGGGTGGAGCGGGGAGAGTTTTCCGTCTAAAAATTAAACCCTACACAACCTGCAAACACATGGCGCAGTCAAAACAGGAAGGGAAAAGATGTTATCTATACATTTTAATTTTCGAAAGAACTTTCTGTCTCAGGTCTTTTTCCATCCTGAAATGATGTAATGTCACTTAAAAGCAACAAAGAGTGATTGTCTCTTGATCTGTTTCCGAGACAGGTTACATTTTATCACAACTTTCCCTGAAGACATGCTTTTCGTCCGTCCTTCTGTGGTTTCTAAAAGAGACTTAAGGGTCCGAGCCACGGACTGATTTACACCCACCAGTGAGAATGCTGCAAATAGTGCCAGCCGTCCACACTCCCGGAAAGCACATGCACAAGTGTTTAAAGCCTTCGTTTCAGGTGCATGTTGAATAAGATATGTATCATTGTGCTGTAGAACTCGGAAGGACAGTGTGTGAGGTTCTAAGTCAGCATTTCCTACCAGCGAAAAGGAAAAACTCTAAAAGTTCCTACCTCAATCTTGAACAGATTTGAAATTTAACAGCAGCTGACTTAAAGTGAGAAAGAGCCAATGTGATTAAGTTATGCAAACAAATACAATTTGTGAGTAGCGAGATCTAGAAACAAACCAATGGGACGACTTTTGGTAATCTTTATGGAAAAAGAGACAGTATGATCACAAGAAGCACGTGGTCAGTGGAAAGGAGTTCTGGACCTGCATTGGGAGGGTAGAACTCCCTGACCCAACAACTTCCTGGCTCTATTGGCTTCAAACAATTTATTTAACCCCTCTGCTTCTTAGGTTCCTTTTTGGTAAAGTGTGTGTGTGTGTGTGTGTGTGTGTGTGTGTGTGTGTGTGTTAAATGAGGTCAATGTATGCTTAAGATCATGTTTCAAAGAAACAGACAGTAATGAGACTGGGCCAGCTAGGAATTCACCTAAAGAAGTCCACGTCCAGTTCAAAATTGTCTCACAGACAACAGTGAGAATTCTAACAAACGGCTCAAAATTTAATTTCCTGAGAATTGGAGGCCATTGTGTGTTTGGAATTGGAGAATAAGGCAAAATAGTCACATCGCTTGTCTGATTATTAGCCACTTTTTCAAAATGCTTGGCATACAGTCATCTGGTTTGGTTATTTTCTGGCTACTTGAAGTGATATTTTTATGGGGTCAAGCTTACATGTTTTGCTAAAGCATTGTTCCGGTCCCTGGGTGTAGATCTGAAACTTCAGAATGAGAAAACTCCAGGTCATTCATTACCACTGTCATTCAAGTTTCACCTTTCCCAGGTCCTGCTGCGTTCTTCCTACTCTCACCTCACCCATTCCCTGTTCTCACCTCACTGATACCTAAGATGGTGTGTTAGGACCTATCATACCCACTCTCTGAGTAGGATGTAGGACTGAGAATGTTCTGTCTCCCACATCCATCCCTGAAAACAGTGCAGTGGGGAGACATGTTGAAAACATTTTTTTTTAATTCTTTTCCGTTGTTAATGGAGCAAATTCATTTCTCATTAACCACCTTGGTGATTGGTGTTAATATTTAGTCACCAAGTGAGTTTGAAAAATTGTAACCTACGTTTTAAGTAGAATGTTAAAATCTAGAGTATTCCCAGTTTCTTTTTCCACATTCACTAACGTTGTCGCAGCTCCTCAGTGCTGTTGTCGTAGTTTGTCCATATAGTTATTTCTGTTGTGATAATATCATACTATAGTTGGTTATTCATGTGTTTGCCTCCACAACAGACTGTTTTTGGAGGGCAGAGATTGTGTCTGATTTATCTCTAGTATCTGGTACTAGGTGACTCTTCCACGGAAGGTAGTATTTTCTTTAGCTACAGACTCAGGCTGTTTTAAACACTGTCTTTACTTATTTTTCATTGCAAAATGGAAGACCGCATTGCTTTTTTGCTAATTATAAAAATCGCTTCTCTTAAGAAAATTAAGCCATTTATAAATATATAAAATAATGGGGGGGAAAGTTCCTCGTATTTATGCCTCACCTTTCTATCCTGTGTGGTAATCGCTATTAAATTCTAAAGCAAGTGCACCTGGGTGGCTCAGTGGGTTAAGCCTCTGCCTTCGGCTCAGGTCGTGATCTCGGGGTTCTGGGATAGAATTCCGCATCGGGCTCTCTGCTCAGTGGGAAGCCTGCTTCCCCCTCTCTCTCTGCCTGCCTCTCTGCCTACTTGTGATTTCTCTGTGTGTGTGTCAAATAAATAAATAAAATGATTTAAAAAATTCTAAAGCATATCCTTACAGTTTAATTCATATATTTATGCATCGGATCATAGTATAACATACCTGTTTTGTTTACTAATGTTTGTGAATAGGTGCACAGATACACACACACACACACACACACACACATATCTAAGTAACATTGTTAGCAATATGGGCTAATGAGGACTATCTTTAGGTCCAAACTGATACCAGGCCAATTCCCAGACATCACTTCTAATTATACAATGGTTTAAGGCCAGAAACTATCCTTTCCTTCTGCTCTATGAACACCGTTTCTTTTTGTTGACAAATCATGTTCTAAACAGATGTCATTTGGCCAAAATTGTTAAGTAATGTTGCCATTACTCTAATAGGAAAAAACAAAGATTATATGGCCCATTGACTTTGTGCTTAATCTGTGCCTTGGCTTCTTAGTAGCCTTATGAAGAGTCCTGTGACCTGGGACAGGCTAACCCCCCCTAAATTCTTAGAATTATAAACTTTTAGAACTAGAAATAATCTTAAGGGTTTTTATGCAGGCCTCTCCTTTTACCGATAAAGACATTCAGATCTAGAGAAGATAAATGACCAGAAAATGGTAGATTTGAAGCAAAATCCTAGATCTTACTTGGACTCTCTGAGATTGTTGGCCCGATGCCTTTGCGTAAGTGCAAGATGTATTATTATTAATAAAGTAGTTCGGTAATAAAAAGTCAGTCATAATTGAATTTCGTTGCTAAGAAAACCATCAAATAGCTATGGAACACCTTTTACCCTTGTTTAAATCAGATTCATTTTTATGATAAATTATTTAAAAGCAAGTTTAAAAAAATATAAAATCTTAAGTGCTATTAAAAATTGATTAGGCATGCATTATTCTTTCATTGACCCAGTTCAGATTGTTTTTTAATTTTTTGGTCAAAGCTAATAAATTTGAGTAGATGTTTCAGACAGACGTTTTGTAATCATTTGGCCATCAGTCAATTAATCACAACTTCATAAATATTGATTTCAGATTACATTTATCTTTCATTCCTGAAACACAATCTTTTTTGTTGTTGTTTGTTTTAAATTTATACTCCCCCACTTGGATTGTGGTTAACACTGAGGAAACTCATAAAAGTTGGATTAAAAAAAATTAATCATAGGTACTGGCCCAGCTGCCTGGGCATCAAGCATGGGACAGTCTTCTCACAGGCTTGAGAATTCTGAGCTAGAATATCTCAGGATGGTGGCATGAAAGATGCTTGTTAATAGAGCAAATTTGCAAGTTTTTTTTTTTTTTAATACACTACTGGTAGTTTGCATGCATTCATATAATGAATTTTTTTTAAGATTTTATTTATTTATTTGACAGAAAGAGACACAGCTAGAGAGGAAGCACAAACAGGGGCATGGGAGAGGGAGAAGCAGACTTCCCGAGGAGCAGGAAGCCCAATGTGGGGCTCGATCCCAGGACACTGGGATCATGACTTGAGCCAAAGGCAGATGCTTAAGGACTTCTTAACACCCAGGTGCCCCAAGATAATGTATTTCTATTAAAAACATTAAGGAACAACTAACTCAGACAAAGTTCCATCTCATGGAGCCTTCCTTCCAGTGGGAAAGTTATACTGCACTGGCTTACAACCAAATCTCGCCCTCTGGAGTAGCAGTTGAGATTTTAATGCTGAATTTGCACATCAAATTTGTATGTAAATCACAATATAAGTGATTGTAGAATGAATGAATAAATGAATAAATAAATAAAATTAGTTATTTGTTATTCTACCAATATTTAAAAGTTGTCTTTTGTTTTTGTTTTTGTTTTAATGTGCCAGGCACTGTTCTAAGAGCCTGGTACACAGCTATGAAACTCTGCCTACTTTTATTCATTCAACAACCACTTTGTTGACTACCATTGACGTGCCAGCCACTGTACTATTGTGTGTGTGTGTGTGTGTGTGTGTGTGTTTCTTTTCTTTTCTTTTAATGTAGGATCCACACCAAAGGTGTGGCTTGAACTCACAACCCTGAGATCAAGGGTCACATGCTCTACTAACAGAGCCAGCCAGGGCCCCACCACTGTACTATTAATGGGCCTCTTTATAAATGGAAGTACGGAGCCCAACTCTTCTATTTTACCATAAAGTGCCTATTTCTATAGTGATTTCTCTTCCAAATGTTCTTATTATGGGTTAGCCTCTGGCGTTGTGACACAGCAAGTTATAGTTTTAAATATTTAAAATGTTGCAAATTGGGTGATTGTTTCAAATTAGGGAATTTTTAAAAGAATACTTTAGTTCCACCTAAGGCTAAGTGGTACTTCACAAATGTTTGTTGAATGCTAGAGAATAAATAAAGGAAGTATTATCTCCAGTAATACTGTCACAGGAACCACAGAGACAGAGAAGTTGTGGGATTTGCCACAGTAACAGAATAGGGAACCCCGTTCTGATATCCTAACAGACCACATTCCTTTTCTTTTTGCCCTTAGTTCAGGTGTTAGCAGAGCTTCCAAGGTGAGATCCTCCATTAGGACGTGAAAGCCAAGGGTGCCTGAGTGGCTCAGTCGGTCAAGCATCTGTCTTTGGCTCAGCTCATGATCCCGGGGTCCTAGGATTGGGCTCCGCACCTGGACTTCCTGCTTGGCAGGGAGTCTGCTTCTTCCCTCCCTGCCATTTCCCTTGCTTGTACTGTCTCTGTCTCTTTGTCAAATAAATTAAAAAAAAAAAAAAAAAAAAAAAAAAAAAAGAACTGAAAGCCAGACCCTTGTTTTCATATTATTTACTCAATCCCTATGAATAATTGCATTCAGAGGACACCTCTCCCACAAAGGCATCCTGCAGTCGGCCATAGAGTCATGACAGCTGGCTGCAGTCTTGCCAAGTTGCTTTACTATTTTTTACACACTCAACACTCCTGGTCATTGTTTTAGCTGCTGAATCCTTTATTACAGGTGTTATTTAAGATATGGCTTCACGGAGCACCTGCGTGGCTCAGTCGTTAAGCCAATTGCCTTTCCGCTCTGGTCATGATCTCAGCATCCTGGGATGGAGCCCCACATTGGGCTCTCTGTTCAGAGGAAAGCCTTCTTCTCCCTCTCCCTCTCCCACTCCCCCTGCTTGTGCTCCCTCTATAGCTGTGTCTCTCTCTGTCAAATAAATAAATAAAATCTTTAAACAAATAAATAAAGATATGACTTCATTTCCCCATATAGCACCATCCTCAACTCTTTGATCTGTGATTTCTACTTCTCCCCCCACCCCCACCTCCTGCCACAGCATTCATTATATTCATTATGACCAAGTCTCAACTTTCATCTCTTTCAGGATGCTTTTCTTGTCGCCCCAGCCTCCTCACAACCCCTCTGACTTTCAAATTCTGAATCATGACTAACCTATATCAACCAATTTTTGTACCTCATGAGTTTATTTTACAAGCCTTTCTTTAACGCCAACTGTGGCTCAAGCACTGTGACAAATCCTAAAGGTAAAAAGTTGAGACTGGCTCAAAGTCTGAGATCAAGGTGTCACTGGGTTGGTTACTTCTGTGAGGAAGAATCTCTTCCGTGCTTGCCTGGTGTTTTCTGGCATTCACTGGTGTTGCTCGCTTGTAAAAGCATCAGTCAGATCTCTGCCTTCATTTTTACATGGCATTCTCCCTGCAGGCATGTCTGTGTTCTAATTCCCCTCCCTTTTTTTTTTCTTTTTTTTTCTTTTTCTTTTTTTTCTAATTTCCCCTTTTTATAAGAAGGGCAGTCGTGGATTAAGGACCAACCCTACTTTAGTATGACTTTATCTTGCTTAATTAATTATGATGTGATAACCTGATTTCTAAAGAAGATCACATTCTGACATGATAGGGTTAGGACTTCAACCCATGAATGGGGTGAGGAGCACAATTCAACTCATAGCAGTATCCATGAATATGGTTTAATATGATGTCAGCTCCCTCCCTCCTGAGCACGATTGGTCTGCTCTGCCTTGCCCTCCTGTCTGTGGTGGGACTTTGAGTCTAGTTTAGCAAAGAAGATGCAACTAGAAGTTGCATCTACGTGGTTCCTTCTTGGCCAGAAGCCTTTCATTGTTTGAGGCTCTGAGAGCTCTCTGTCCTGCCATGGTGACCAGTTGTTCAAGATGGAACACGTAACTAGAGCAATATGGAGCAGAGCTCTGACCCTGGTACGGCAAAGAGCCTGAAAGAAAACTAAATCTTTATTGTTATAAGTGACTAAGAGGTGTGACCATAACGTAACCTAGGCTTTCCGGATACAGCAACTTTGGGGGGTATGATTTATTTTTATTTTTGCTATGGACTTAACTGTGTCTCCCAAAAATTTTTACATTAAAGCCTGAATCCTCAATGTGAGTGTATCTGGAAATAGGGTCTTTAAGAGGTAATTAAGGTTAAATGAGGTAATGAAGGTGGGACCATAATCCCATTGGACTGTGGCCTTCTAAGAACATGAAAACCTCTCTGTAGCTCTCTGTATCTCTCTCTCTCTCTTTCCCTATTTTTATTTCTTTCTCTATCTTCATTTCTCTCTTTCTCTTCACTCCCTTACCCCATATAAGGACACATAAAGACAAAGGCTGTCTGCAGGGCACCTGGGTGGCTCAGTTGGTTGAGACCCTGTCTTTGGCTTCTGGAGTTCTAAGATCCAGCCCCGAGTTAGGCTCCCTGCTCGGCAGGGAGTCTGCTTCCCCCTCTCCCACTTCCTCTCCCCAAGCTTGTGTGTTCTCTCTCTCTTGCTCGCTCTCAAATAAATAAATAAAATATTGAAAAAAAAAAAAAAAGACAATGAATATCGGCAAGTGTTGGGGAGAACTGTCATCAGAACCCGACCACATCTGACACATTCTGATCTGGGACTTCCAGTCTCAGAACTGAAAGCTACCCCATCCATGGCATTTTCTTATGGCAACCTGAACTAAGACCCTTTTTTAACTTAGTTATACTGATATACAGGTTTTCCTACTTGGACTTATTTAGACTCTTATGATTTTTTTCTTACTTATAGTTTTGTCTGATCTATAAAAAATACTAGTTTTATAAACATGAAAGATTTAACATTAAAAAAAAATCCTTCAAAGCATGCATCATAATGCCATATATTTTAGTAGATCTGCTACCCAGGTTATCTTTACAATGAACTAAATTCGAAGGAAAATGTAAATTCAACTTCATAGAAATGTATTGAGAGCCTCAGCTCTCATGGACACTATCCTTCAGAGCTTCCCACAAATCTCCTACCTTTCTTTCTGCAGATACAGACTTTTAATGATAACACACACCATTTCTGTACTTCATGAACTTAAATGGCAGTTTGTGATATTGTTCTTCGTCTCACTCGAGTGTTCCTTGAGATGAATGTTACTGTTACCTCGCCCTGGGTGAGGATTCTATTTTAGAGTCCCACTGAAGTTGGGCTTGATCTGGCCAGATTTTCCTTGGCCAGCGGCATGTGCGCAGAAGTGACCTAGATCTCTTCCACACCGAAGTTAAAAGAGCCGGTGCGCAGAAGTGACCTAGATCTCTTCCACACCGAAGTTAAAAGAGCCGGTGCTTTCTTCCTCACGCCTTTCCCCCTTGCCCTGGGAACTGGGAGGCTCTCAGCGGCAGTTGTGCCCTGTACCTGGGTGGCAGTGAAGACAAAGCAGAGCAGAGCCTCAGGCCATGTCCAAGAGACTTGAAACATGATCTGGGAAGTCCTTATTGTGATAAGCCACTGACGTTTTGGAGTTGTTTTGTTTTGTTTTGTATTGTTTTAAGGGCTGCAAATCCTAGTCCAACCTCACTGGTACGGCATTATGTAAGACCCATGTGGTGTGCGTCTTAACGTCCCACAGGCTAGCTATTCCTTGGGACAGCATGTGTGATGGACAAGAGACAAACCATTCCATTTTTAAAGATTTTACTTATTTATTTATTTGAGTGAGAGGTAGCACGGATGCGGCAGGGCAGAGGGAGAAGCAGGCTCTCCTCTGAGCATGAAGCCAGAGGGGGTGGGGTGGGAGTGGGGTGAGGGTGGGGGTTGGGGGGATGTCTCTTGGAACCTGGGATCATGACTTGAGCGGCGGGCAGGGCAGACTTAACCGACTAAGCCACCCAGGCGCCTACAGGGGAATCTTGACACAGCTGTTGAGAGCATTGTCAGCGAATGTCCTTTAGTTCTCAGCGGGTTCAGGATTTGCCACAGCGGCAGAGAGGCATCTCAAGCACTTCATATTCATATCCTTCCTAGGCTGGCCCGCATCTGGCAGCTCATGGGGGTAGGGCTATAAAGCCTTGGCCTGTAAAGGACAGCTCTGCTGGGTCATTCAGCTCTAGAGCTCCTTGTGGAACGGGTGAGGTGTTGAAGGGCCTGCACCTCAGCTTGTCTTCTTCCTTTGCCCAGTCCTGCTTCCTTCCCTTCCAGTCCAGAGGCCTTGACCACAAGTGTACTTCCTGATAAAACCTTTGCGCGTTCAACATTGTTTCAGAGTCCTCTTCCCAAAGAAACCAGTCTGCAACCAACATGCTTACCTTTAAAGGAGATCAGAGAAGTGAGTGAGTGAGTTTGTGTCGGGGGTGCGGGGGGATGTGAGTGTACACATATACCCTCCCAGTGGGTCTCTGTATTGGTTGTCTCCCCACTTTCCTCCTTTGATGACCCATTTGTTCGTAAATATGCTATTATTACTAATTAGCTGCAGCCAACCTCCGCTCCTGTGGGCCTTGGAGACCGTCTACCTTCTTCTAGCAGATGTGTCAAATGTGCAAGCATAACTTTTAGAGTGTGACCTAGTTTCTTTGCTTAAAGTCACTGCGAATAAAAAGGCCCATTCAGAGGTCAGGAGGCAGGGCCACTTTAATTTTTGCTTTTTATTTATTCTTAAGATCCTTCAGTATATTAAAAAATGAAAAAAAGCCAATACAGCATCACAAATCTTGTGGTGGATTTTGAATATTTACATTTAACAGATTAATTCCTTTAGCCCAAAATACAGTCCAATATAATTACTTCCACATTGCCCAAAATAATTATAGGATTTATCATAGAATATGAATTCCTGGCACTACAGGTAGTATTGTCTTCTAAAATTGTTTTTGTTTTTTTCAGCCCATGGGTCACATCCGCATTAGAGGATAGTGAAATCAATTTCTGTGAAGAACAGAGCAATCGAAGTGTGAAAAACTGCCTCACCCTCTCTCCCTTTTGCCAGGGTGAATGAACATTTGTATGGAGAATTTGTGATTACCCCTTCTAGCCAAAACACCCTCAGTAATTTATCCTGACTTTCTCCACTTTTCCCATCCCTTCCCCTTCACCTCCATCTGCCCTGGTTGTAACCAGCAGTTTAAGAAACTTTCACTTGCACACAATGGAACAAAAATACACACTGCATTGCATGTGGTAATAGTAAAAGTGTTTGTTTTGTTTTTGTAGTGGTCTCCCTGCCCCGGGTGGAGCCTAATGTAAGACTTGAACTCATGACCTAAGATTAAGAACTGAGGTGATATCAAGAGTCAAACACTTAACCAACTGAGCCACCCAGGTACCCCCATGGTAAAAGCATTTTTTGTGCTGTGTTGTGATATAGAATAGATTTTTTTTAAAGATTTTATGTATTTATTTGACAGAGAGAGAGAGAGAGATCACAAGTAGGTAGAGAGGCAGGCAGAGGGGAGGGGGAAGCAAGTCCCCTGCTGAGCAGAGAGCCCAATGTGGGGCTTGATCCCAGGACCCTGAGATCATGACCTGAGTGGAAGGCAGAGGCTTAACCTACTGAGCCACCCAGGCGCCCCATATAGAATAGATTTCTTATTGAGGTGTGTATTAAAACATTTGAAGACAAACTATAAGTGACTCTTAATCTCACAAAACAAACTGAGGGTTGCTGGGGGGAGGTGGGTCAGGAGAGAGGGGTGGGGTTATGGACATTGGGGAGGGTATGTGCTATGGTGAGTGCTGTGAAGTGTGTAAACCTGGTGATTCACAGACCTGTACCCCTGGGGATAAAAAGACATTATATGTTTATTTAAAAAAATAATAAATTAAAAAAAAATTTGAGAACTAGTATCTTAATGTACACATTGGGTTGAATGATAGATGACTCCTTTTAGTATCATTAGTGTCTCTATGAAGTATTCACATTCTTTTTGAGATAATGTTAAAAGTCAAAATTTGAGACATCTGATAAAGGTAGACTTGGGGGCACCTGGGTGGCTCAGTTGTTTGAGCCTCTGCCTTTGGCTCAGGTCATGATCTCAGGGTCCTGGGATCGAGGCCCGCATCAGGCTTTCTACTCAGCAGGGAGCCTGCTTCCCGCCCCCCCCCCTCTGCCTGCCTCTCTGCCTACTTGTGATCTCTGTCAAATAAATAAATAAAATCTTAAAAAAAGAAAAAAAAGGTAGACTTGGGGCAAATGAATCTTCCAGTTCTCCTCCAAAAGGGACCTCTTTGCCCCCAGTGTCTCTTCTTCACACCCCTTCATCAAAACATTAGGTTAGACATTATATGTTTTCAGGAAATAGTCTGAACCTCATTGCTGTGGCTTTACAAAAACTGAGGAGAAGCAAAAGGAAAGGGTCTTTTATTTATTTTCCTTTTTTTGATCTATTTATATGAGTGAGAGAAAGAGAGCACAGTGAGAACACAAGCCGAGGAAGAGGGAGGATGGAAAAGAGAAGCAGACGCCCCGCTGAGCAGGAAGCCTTACATGGGGCTCAATCCCGGGTCCCCAGGATCACCACTTGAGCTGAAGGCAGATGCTTAACCAACTGAGCCACCCAGGCGCCCTGGAAAGGGTTTTTTATTGCATCCCCCCCACCCCTCAGACACATAACTCTAGCAGAGCTCCAAAAGGTTACTCACTGAGAATGGTGGTTCAGTCCAGCAGACATTTCTGGTGTACATATGTGTTCCTTACAACAACCCTGGTAGAGAGCCTGCCATTCTTCCTGTTTTAGAGTCAGAAAACTGAGGTTCAGAGAGGTGGTAAAACCACATAGACATTAAATGCCATAAATAGATTTTCTGATTTGTATTCCAGCGGCTGTGTATTCAACGATAATTTGTCAAAGATGCACCATGTTCTAGAAAATATATACTATACCTGGAGGATATGAAACTGAGAGAGGCCTGGTGTCTGCCTTCAAGGAGCTTGAATCACTCTGGTGTAGAGATATATTTAAAACTTGATCAAAATAAAGTAAGATAATATAGCCATAACAGCGACCACCGACAGAGCACTTACTCTGGGGCAGGTGTGAGATCTTCACAGTGCTGTGGAGACCCTGAAGGAGAAAGGTTGTTTCAAGGTAGGAATCAGGTAAGCTTTTGCATCCCTGGAGAAGGAGCGTTGGAATATCCAGCAGCCAGAGGGGAGAGCAGGACCCCTCAGATCAGTAGGAATTGTATGTGTAGAGGAACTGACTGGGTGAGAGAGAGCCTTCGGTTATCAGGATGCATGTAAGACTTTGGCTATGCTGTAGGGGAAGGAGATCAGGAATATTCCAGAATTTCTACTTGAACGGCAAGGTGGGAAGTGGGATAGAGGCAATTACTGAATTTTAGAAGTTTGCTCAAGATTCAGTATTGAATGGATATACACTGTTTAGAAGAATTAGCACTTTTGAAACTGTTAGGTTTATATTTGTCATAAATAAGTTGTGGGCAAGGCTGGTTAAAATCGGGGTTTTCGTTGTTATGGTTGTTACAGAATTTATTTGGAAAAGAAGAATGTATCTTGGTGCATTTGAGTCTGCAAACTCTTCAATGAATGGCTCTTGTCTCTTGATTTAAAAATCTATACCTAAGGCTACAAACCACAGACATAGATATAACAGATATTTTCCTATCATACCTAATATTACAGACATCTCAAAAGATCATTTATGTTCATCACTACTTTGAAATTATAGTGGTTATTTCATATTAGTAAAGAATCATAGTATTACTATATTAAAAAAAAAAAAATCTATACCTAAAAGATCAATGAAATAGGAGAATTCAGTTTTAGAATGTTTATATAGACCTGAGAAATGAATGCAGTAGGTGGATAATGGACAGAGGATAACTAGAAGACACAGTCTTGTTGAATGAAAACAAGATCCAGTTAAAAATAAAATTTGAGGGGCACCTGGGTGGCTCAGTGGATTGGGTCTCTGTCTTAGGCTCGGGTCATGGTCTCGGGGTCCTGGGATGGAGCCCCACATCGGGCTCTCTGCTCAGGAGGGAGCCTGTTTCCCTCCCCACTCTGCCTGCCTCTCTGCGTACTTGTGATCTCTCTGTCAAATAAATAAATAAAATCTTAAAAAATAAAATTTGAATTCAATGATGTTTGAATAGCTCTGTCACTACTTTGTTATTTTAGTCATTATTTGGATGTAACCTACAAAGGATAAGATATCATTATTTAAAAATAAATTTTTATTTTTTTTAAGATTTTATTTTTAAGCAATCTCTGCACCCAACATGGGTTTCGAACTTACAATCCTGAGATCAAGAGTTACATCCTCCACCAACTGAGCCAGCCCAGCTAAGTGCCCCTAAAAATAAACTTTTAATTAAAAGTGTGAAAGTGTAAGTCTATAGGAGTCAAAGCATGTGCTAAATGGAAAACAATTGAAAAGATTGTATTTATTTATTTTAGAGAGAAAGGGATAAAGACTGTTGGGGGAAGAACAAAAGGGAAGGGAGAGCAACAAGCAGGCACCCTACTGAGTGCAGAACCCCAAGAGCTTTGGGGGGAAGGGAGGGTTTAATCCCAGGACCCTGAGATCCAAACCCCAGCAGAAATCAAGAGCTGGATGCTTAACAAGCTGCACTGCTCAGATGCCCCAGAAAACATGTTTAATTACTGACTAAAGCCGTTTTTTAAACTGGTGAAAATAGAGTATGTTTGGGCTTTTTAGGGAAGAAATGGAGGCAATGCTTTAGAAAAGGAAACCAAGGAAGGAAACCTAAATGTTCTGAATACATACTGTGTTCATGCTGTATGTGTATACACGAACTTCCCCTCCACACACCTGCTTTCCTATATGCCTCTATAACGAATATCTCTTAAGCAGAATTTCAACAACCAGGGATCTCAGAAAACAGTATCGATACTACACAATTATAATTGAAATTCTTAATGATGATTCTGTGACTCTGAAGGATCTTGAGATGCCTCTGGGATCCTCGAGGCTGTGTTAAATTATGTGAAGGTCAATATTAGTGTTAATTATATTTTATTATATTATTTGAATATTGCTTATCCCTCCGTGCTATACATTGTTACTCTCATTTGACCTAATAGCTAATTAACTATGTTTTAACTTGCTGTGTGTGAAAATTTGTGAAAAAGTGCGTTAACATGCACGTTTGATTTCATAACTGAGTTTTAGCTGTGAGTATAAATGTGGCATATAATAAAACCTCCCATTAATATGGAAAGAACATAACCTGGATGCCCTGTTACCATGTTATTTATATGTTTGCTTCTACATTGAAGTTTTTAGGCATTTGGTAGGAAAAGGTGTTTTCTTTATGGTTTATGAAAAAAAAATCAAGCTACAATGTTAGTATATGGCATCAGCGAGCCCTTGTCCTTCTGTAGTTTACTGTTTTGTTCTCTAGCTTTTCTTCTGTAGCTCTGTTTGTCCCTAGTAGTTATAAGTTCTGATCTTTGGTGATAATGCTTGATTTGTTAGAGATATCTTGGGGCAATCAACATATGCCAGACGTGCTTTCTCTTTCTCCCTAGATTTGCAAACGTAATAACCAAGACTGGGTGTTCAGGTTAGATATCCCATTCTCCCTCCTCTAACCCAGCTCTAATTGGAAGAAACGATAAGAGGTTTGTTTGCAGAGTAGTAGTAATGGCCAGCGTACTGGATTCTGCTTACTGGATTTCAGGCACTCTTAAGAGCATTAAGTGCTTCTGTTCTTTGAATTTACAGTACAGCTCTATGAGATTATTAGTGTTTTACTTGTGAGAAAGCTGAGGTGCAATAATTCATTTAACAAGTGCCCATTAAACACATACTATGTGCGAGGCACAGATCTAGGTTTGGGTCCACAGCAAAGAGTAAGATAGACACAACACCCCCACCCTCTTGGAATTTACATTTGCTGAAGGCTCCAAAGAGGTTTTGAGAACTGGGGAACCTCAATCTACCATGCCTTTTTGGCTCAGCAAGTATTTCTGAGTGTTTATTGTGCATGGTTTAATGGGAATAACACAACACTGAGAGTCAGAAATCCTCATGGTTTTGTCTTTGACATTAGTTAGATGCAAGTACCCAAGCTTCTCTGGCCTTATGGGTTCTAGAAGAGATGTCCCTGAGTTACTCTAATTTTATAATGGTTCTATGTGTCTAAAACTTTTTAGATACAGTGTATAAAAACGTAGGTACTCAGGAAGCATATGCCAGATGCTGACTTGGGAGAATGTAAGCGTTCTATAAGATTATGTAGTTTCAGAGCTCCTTATGGGGACTCAATGAGCAGATTGGAAAGAGGAAAACTGAGGCCAAGTGGCGTGCCCTAGGCCACGGAACTAACAAACTTTAGGGACAAAGATTCAAATTCCTCTCATCTCACAAATGCTGGCCCAGCCCTGTCCCTCTTTGGAAGATAAGATTGAGCTTGTCTTGGAAAGAATTACTAATCTTCGACTATATTCGAGACACTGTGAACAAGATAAGCAGAATATGGACTCTACTGTGTAGCACCTGCCATTCAGGAGAGGAGAGAACACTTACACATAAAAACTCCTAAGAAGGAATAAAATGGTAAGAGTCTTAAGGAAGATTAAATGGGAATTGGTTGATGGGATAAATTACTTTAAGTGGGCTTAAAAGGGACGATTACATAGAAAAACACCATTTAAGCTCATCATATATGGACATATGGACTAGGGGGAAATAGTCTAAGTGAAAGTGATAGCAAAAGGTAAGTTATGGAAATAGGAAAGGATTAAGGAATAGCCCAGAATTCAGTTTAGCTGGAGCGTAAAGTGGGTAAAGGCAGCAGTAGAGAGGTGAGAGGGCTTGAGGCCAGTGGTGGAGGTTCCCAAGACTTTGGATTTTGCTCTGTAAGCTCTTGGGAGCCAAAGGACATTTCTGATCAAGGGAGTGTATGATCGGATTTATGTTTTGGGAAATCCAACCCATCAACTGTATATAGAATGGATTGGATTGTGGAACAAAAAGGCAGAATATTATGCAGGCTGCATGTTGCCAAGAATAAGAGAAATTGATATATACAGCCTAGAATATTAAAGGATTTCCTGGAGCAGGGATAATTTGGTCTGGGCCTAGAAAAATGGTCAGATTTGCTAAAGAGAGGTCTTGGTGGATAAAGATGAGGATGAGTGAGATTATAGCATTCATTCTCATGAGGACTCTGGTTGTTTCAGAAATAAAAAGATCTATGCCCTTTGAACAGCAAAGTGAATAAACAGAAGTGCCCCCAGAGTGAATCTGAGGGTTCAGAAAGATCCGGAATCAACCTAGGATGCAGACTTAGGGGCCAGATCTGCCTCCTGGGCTACATGATCTAATCCCAGGGCAAGTTTAGCCCAAGAGGAATACTTACCACCACTCGGGGGGCCACAAGACTATAAGGCAACTGGTAAGAAGAATATCGGGATTTATGGTATTTCCAGTAGCATCAACACTTAAAGAATCATCATTAGATTTGCAGAGGATGGATGGACAGAATTAGACCAGGTGTCTAGACAAAGCACAGAAGCTCAGCCTGAAGCAATGCAGCTCTGCTGTAAACAGCTGGGAAACAGCTGCAACTGACAGCCCCTGCTGGCAAGATGTTGCCAGAGACAGTCATGCTCAGTATCCGGAGAAGTGACAGGAAATCTGCAAAGCTAAAACATGGGGCATCAGGCCTTCCAGGCCAAACCTGAGCCTCTTTCTGCTGGTTGACTTCCTGTATTTCACTTGCCCAGGAAGGAAAAATGCCAACAGATTGTCCAGATTGCTGCAAAGAAAGTTCAGGAAACTCCCTTGTGAGTTTCTTAGGTCTTATATGCCATCCTTGTCTACACCGCAAGCCTTCTGCAACTGCCAGAGTTCAGTTTATTGGTGTTTAAGAAATTGTCAAGAATTTGTGTTTGTGTTTAAGAAATTGTCAAGAAGTTGTCTGAGAACGGGTGCCTGTGTGGTTCAGTCGGTTAGGTGTCTGCTTTTGGCTCAGATCATGATCCCGGGATCCTGGGACTGTGCCCCACATCGGGCTCCCTGCTCAGTAGGGAGCCTGCTTCTCCGTCTCCCTTTGCCTGCTACTCCCCCTGCTTGTGCTCTCTCTCTGTGTCAAATAATATCTATATTATTTGACACAGAGAGAGAGCACAAGTAGGCAGAGAGTCAGGCAGAGAGAGAGGGGGAAGCAGCCTTCCCGCTGAGCAGTGAGCCTGACGTGGGGCTCGACCCCAGGACCCCGAGACCATGACCCGAGACAAAAGCAGAGAGCCCAACCCACTGAGCCACGCAGGCACCCCAATAAATAAAATATTTTTACAAAAAGATGTTGTCCGCGGTGATTCATGATTTTCCATGATACCCACCAGTGCATGGAAACGCCAATTACTCCACATTCTTTCCAGCAGTTGGTAGGGTTCGGCTTAACACATTCAGTCATTCTAATAAGTGTGTACTGATACCGTTACTGTGTTAATTCACATTTCCCTAGAGGATCTTTTCATGTGCTTACTTGCTATAGGTGATCTTTGGTAAGGTGTCTGCTCAAATCTTTGGCCCATTTTAAAAAACTGGAAGCTCATCTTCTTTTGAGTTGTAAAGTTTCCGTGTATATTTTAGATACAAGTCTTTTTTTTAAATATTTTATTGATTTATTTAACAGAGAGAGACAGAGAGATCACAAGTAGGCAGAGAGGCAGGCAGGGGGTGGGACGCAGGCTCCCCGTTGAGCAGAGAGTCCGATGTGGGGCTCGATCCCAGGACCCCGAGATCATGACCTGAGCTGAAGGCAGAGGCTTAACCCCCTGAGTCACCCAGGTGCCCCTAGATACAAGTCTTGATCAGACCTGTACTTTGACATTTTTCCCCCGTTTGTGGCTTCCCTTTTTATTTTCTTAACAGTTGAGCAAAAGCTTTCAAATTTTGAGGAAGTTTTTGCTTTCTCCTTCCGTTATTTCTTTGATTCTCTCTACTGCAGGAATAAGGCAGATTCTTCAGGCTCGACCGTGGCTGATGTTTGGACAGGGTCGTGTTGGGGTCAGATTGCTCCTGAGTTCAGTCCAGGCATCCCCCTCTGCATGTTTTTTGTGGCAAAGAATAGAGGAATAGGAAAGAGGACTGGGTAAGGTGGAGCTTTTAGGGGAACCATCATGAGATCTTCAGCTCACTCAAGAATGGCACTCAACCCATTCCAAAGGATTTTGAGGGAGTTTCTCTTTTATTCATTAAAAGCAGATTCCTTGACAGCTGCCTTCTTGGACTCCCTAGCATCCCTTGCAAAATGTGACTTATGTAGGAAGGAAAGATTTGTCTGAACCTGGTGACTTGCGGTGGTAGGGTTCCTGGAGGGCCACCTCGAGTGACCTGGAAGTACTGACTATTAATGATATATTTCAGTAATCATCCAAACACTTCAGAGGCAACAAGGTTGCTTTTTGCCTAGTCAGTTTATTTATTTACTCAGAGAGGATTGAGAGTCAAGGCTAAGAATAGCTAGTCTTAATTTCCAGAAAGATATCTGGAATATTCCTTAAAAACTATGTTCATGATCCTCTAAAAACTGTTTCTAAAAATGTGTTCCTATAGTAGAACCATCTAAGTAAAAGCAGATAATTGTTTCCAGACCTGCACTTAATGAATCGGAATTTCTAGTCTGTGGGTCTCCATGTGATTCTTATGTATACACAAATTTTAGAAACTGGGGGAAAATGTCATTACTCATGTGTTTCATCAATTACGTAATATGGATGCTGGCCTTTGTGCTGGGGCAAAAAGGTCAGAGGAACAGAGAATTTATAACCAGTGTCATGCCTTTTATAATCAAAATTATGTGTTTCTAGAGAAAGTGTAGGAAACCAGGATGAGATTCCCACACCCGCCTCTGGATGAGAAGGAGTTAACTGGCAGGATGCTAACTAGCAGGGCTGGATTATTACCTGCTCTAGGCAGGAATGCACCTAAGTCTATTGGCTGTAGGCAACAGAGTCCCTAAGGGGTGGAGGGCAGAGGCATCTGTGGTTGGGAGGCATTATTTACTGCCTATTCTGTGGGGCTGAGAAAAATGGATGTCATTTTATTGAAGTCAGAAGGCGTGGAGGAGAATGGCAGAAGTCATTTTCTAGAGGTTTGGCATTTGGTGGCACAAGTATAATACATGTCAAAGAATGTCTTTTTATTTTTTTTCCTAACAAGATACAAACCTTCTTGTAATGCTAAAAGAGAAATGGCGTTTATCACGAAACACAAAAGACTGCAGACAAGAGAGACATCCCGTTTACCTACCAGGTGAGACCCCCCCAAGCCAACAATAGAGGTTTTCAGTCATGTTGAATATACACTGTACTTTCCCATTTCCTCATGACTATGTGTTTTCTCCTAACATTTATCAACAGTCTATCCATCATCCAAGGATAGACTTAAATACCAAGCACCCGCTAACTGTACTCCCATCCCCATCCTCCACATTTTGCTGCTGTACACTTAACTCTTCTTTCCTAGGGGAACTCATTGCCTTGCCCAGATTAAGTCTCCTCACTGTCCTCACAGTGCCAGGCACAGGATCTATTCCATCATACTTACCATATCTTCCCCATTGTCTAACATGTCTTTCCCTCTCTGCTCTTTGAATACAACCCAATTTTAAGACCAGAATAAATCCCACATCTTTCTCAAGTTTTTGTCTGACCTTGGAAGACTACCATTATTTCTGCCTCCTCTGCTCTTCTAAGAATCTGTACCTCTTCTTTGGTGTTTTTTCATGATCTGTATGATTTGTTATCTTTTCATGAGTTTTATCTTTCTGACCAAATTATAAGTTTCTTGTAGGCTGTATGTCTTTGACTTCTTCACGTTCTTCTGTAGGTTGTCATTGAAATCTGGCAATTCTAATGTTTCCATGAAATTCAATATTCAAAGAGAAGATTCTAGAGGCTAGAGTAACACACACAGAGCTATATTCTAATATGTGGTTTAGAACGTATCTGAGTCATGGGGCGCCTGGGTGACTCAGTGGTTTAAAGCCTCTGCCTCCGGCTCAGGTCATGATCCAAGGGTCCTGGGATTGAGCCCCGCTGCGGGCTCTCTGCTCAGCAGGGAGCCTGCTTCTCCCCCACCCCTCTCTCTGTCTGCCTCTCTGCCTACTTGTGAACTCTGTCAAATAAATAAAATCTTAAAAAAAAAAAAAAAGAACGTATCTGAGTCATGCCTGTGCTTCTCATATTTCACCAATTGGTGAGCAGCTAGGTTGCAAGGAGTCTCATGTGTGTCTCTGAATTCCTAGTTGACAGTAAATTCATGTTAATTGAATTGATGATTAGGAAGGACTTTTTTTTTTTTTTAAGATTTTATTTATTTATTTGGCAGAGAGAAACACAGCGAGAGAGAGGGAACACAAGTAGGGAGAGGGGGAAAGGGAGAAACAGGCTTCCCGCAGAGCAGGGAGCCCGATGCTGGACTAGATCCCAGGAGCCCAGGAGCCCAGGATCATGACCCGAGCTGAAGGCAGACGCTTAAGGACTGAGCCACCCAGGTGCCCTAGGAAGGACTTTCTTGTAACACCAAAACACATGTTACACTGTACTCCTTCTTCTCAGCTTCCTTTCTTTTCCTCCTTTCTTTCCTTCCTTCCTTCCCTCCATCCCTCCTTCTTTCCTTCCCCCCTCCCTCCCTTCCTTCTTTTCCTCCTCCCCCTCCCTCTCCTTTCTTCTTCTTCTTCTTCTTCTTCTTCTTCTTCTTCTGATGTGCTTTTAAAGCTCTTATCAATGGATAGAACTGCTTAGGACTGGATATACTACCTTGTGTATACCCTACTGTTCCACACCTCTGTGTCTTTACTCAGATAGTGTGGGCCCTCTGGAATGCTCTTTTCATATTTCTTTATTTGGCTAACTTTAAATTGTTCTTCAAGTCTCAGCTCAGAGTCTCTTCTAGGAAATCTCATCAGAACCTTTAGGAGTTACGTTGCCTTCCCTTTGCATTTCCAGAGCGCCGTGTACACACTTCTGTTTTCACCCTCACATACTGTGGAAATGTTCTGTTTGTGTGGCTGTCTCCCTGGTAAACTATACTCCCCCAGGTCACAGCTGTATCATATTTTGACACAGGTCATTTCTCAACCTGTTGCCCATCCCCCACCCCTCATGCAGAGTCTGTTATATCATAGCCATTCCATAAATGTTTGTTGAACCATTGGCCAATAATTCTGCACCCGGGGGAGAGTGATTTTACCCTTCAGAGTTTATTTGGCAGTGCCTGAAGGTATTTTTGAGTGTCACAAGTGGGGGGCGGGGGGGGTCCTACTGGCATCTAGTAGGTAGAGGTTGGGGATGCTGATAAACATCATACAGCGCATAGTTCAGACTATTGACCCCCCACCCCCACCCGGCCCTTCCCCAACCCTAGGAACTACCCAGTTCAGAATGTCAATAATGCCGAAGCTGAGAAGTCCTGGCTTTCACACTGTGATTGGAAAAAAGTGTTGTTTGCTAAAAACAATGCTTTAAAAATTTTAGAGGCTGTGCTGTCCTCTCTCTCTTACCTGGCTTTCAGGAAGATGTTTAGATTTGCATTCACAGATGGGCATGAACTTACAATAACAGCAACTTGTGCTATGCTAGTGAAACGGCACGGTTTCTAAGTGTGATCAATGTTGGAAATTAGAAGTTAAAAGCTTTTGTTCATGCAGGGTTCTGTGGGTTTACTAAAAAACTCTCTGTGCAACTATTTGAATTAGTTTCAGGTGAATTTCAAAAGATCAAACCTTGGTGTGTGAAAAATCAATCCCACAGGGATTCAGAATAGCTTCTCCTGGTCATTTATTAACTGAACTGGGGAACTTTTTGAATTTTATGTACTAAATGTAGCCATACTCCCACATAAAGCTGCGGGGGGAACTGTACTTACGCAGGAGAGACTCCGGTATGGAACCGCACGCAAACATGGTTTTCAAATGACTTCGACTCACCTACTTAGACCAAAGAGGCTGTCAGTTAATTTAACAAACTATCCCTGTTCCCTGATCTTTGGGCCATAAAAATTGTTCATCTGCTCAGTCACAGGCCATTTAATTTTGGATGCATCGTTGCCAGTTGGTTACAGTAATTAGCATTCCCTATATCGTAGCAGCTTCCCTGAAGCTATGCTAAGTAGGGTTGCACTTTTGTGTGGAAACATAAGCCGGCTTGTGCAAATGAGCCTGGCCACCCATCTTAGAGACAGAAGCCCTAACTACCATCTTCTTGGCTCGGGGTGCCTTCCAGGCCCACCTGCAGATCTTATTTACTGATTATTAATGACAAGAACTGTAGGCAGCTGTGAAAGGCACAGCATGGCAACTCAAAGCTGCAACTCAAAACTATCCTCCGTGGGACTGTAATTTTCTTGAATGACACCTGACTTCATTTTAATTTCTTTCTTTGCTCCAAATGCACTTGTGCTGGAGAAATGCAATAGAAATTCAATGAGCTCCATGTTTAATAGGCAG
Source organism: Lontra canadensis (assembly GCF_010015895.1). Taxonomy (NCBI): domain Eukaryota; kingdom Metazoa; phylum Chordata; class Mammalia; order Carnivora; family Mustelidae; genus Lontra; species Lontra canadensis. The sequence continues at coordinate 17,531,456 of NW_022631020.1, read as the reverse complement.
ACTTGCAACATTTGTTGGTGCATCTGTTAGTTTCCTGGCAGAAGTGGGGCATTTGGAAAGGAAATATACATTTGTGTTTGTTCCAGAGTCGGCACACAACCTGTAAGGCGATGATTCAGCAGGGCCCCTGGTGAGATACCAAAGAACAGGGTTACCTAGTGGTTCACTAGTTGCCAGTCTGTGGAGATCACATATTATATGGGCTTAAAAATCAAATTTAATTGAATAAATGTTAATTTTCAAATAGCGTCAATGTTCATGGTTAGATCAGATTTTTATTCCAATTTAGAGGGACGTGGTATTCTATGTATAACTGCAAATGAATTGGCTTCATTAGGAATGAAAACGGGATAGAGTTCTTTCAAATGCACACATCTGCATTTTAGTTTGTACATCTGCAGAGTTTCGGTTTCCCAGGAAACCGCCGAGCAAGAGTTTGTAAAAAGGTTTATCCACTGCACATTGCTTTATATCCAGAGTGATTTTATTTCTTTTTCTAATATTCTAGAAAGTAATATTTCATCAATGGAATTCATTTTCGCATGTTTAATTTCCAGATTAATAGGATGAACACCTTGAATGTAATTAAAAATAGGTTATGTTGTTTTCCTCCATTGACTGGTGCTAATGCAAATTTGGGGCTTTAGCTCACATTTGTAGCCTTCTTGTCTTTTACTGCAAAGCTGAATTGTTCAAATGAATAAGGTCATCTGAAGTTGAAATTTTGGGGGGTAAGGAACTTATAAATTTTATGATGGATTGGCCATTTTGCTGTCCTCTTTAATCACCATACTCTCTAAGCACAGTGAACTCTGCTAATTAAAAAATGATCTACGTAGTCTGGGCACAATTAATCTTTATTTGCATAAGTTCCGAGGAAAAATCAAGTAAATATTACCAGTAGAGGAAAGAGCTACTTTCAGTATTTGGCGACCGTGCCTGTGGCGGGAGACAGTGATGAGGACTGACAAGATGAAGACAAGGAAGGTGCTCGTTAGCGTAGCTGTTTCTCGCTACCTTTTTAAACAGGAGTCCACAAAGTATCATTTTCATAAATGCCAACACAAGCTTAGGAACCCCATAAGAACAACGGATGTTTAGGGGAATAAACTGAGCCTAAATTCAATAATTTCTCATTTTGTTACCCCAAAAACCCCCCAAAAAACAACAATCCCCCCTCCCAAAACCCCCACAAACAAACAAAAAACCAACCAAACAAAAAAAAACAAAAACAAACAAACAAACAAAAAACCCCCCACGGAATGCTGAACAGAATAGCCACAGGAGGGGAAGCAAGGAGCAAAAGGACTTCGGACCGGTTTTAGAAATTCCTTTAGACCACATCACAAGAACTGCATTAGGAGGAAGAAGTGGGGCAAGTTCTCATTGTCCATGATGTATTTCTGTTAGAGCAGGTAGCTTTTAAAACCATCGCGGGATAGAAAAGCTAAGGTCTGCTTCTACTCCCATTCATTTTTTAAGGTAACAAAAGTAGTCTTGCTTTTGACAGGGGAGGAGGAAAGAATGTAAATACTTGTCTGAGAGCGCTGTGGTGAATGGCCTTTGGAAAGCTTTATTGACAGGAGCAACCTCAATTATAAATGAAGGGAAAGGCAAAGTGTGTGTCAAGGCAGTCTTTTTATTGGGGTCTCCTAGCAGGTTATTCTGGTCAATGTCCAGGATGAATCAAGAAAGGGAAGAATTCCGAGCCCCTAAAGTTCTGTGTTCCATTTTACCATCCTCAATGGCTGTGGGAGGGTGGGGAGACGCTCTGGAGGGTGAGCAGTTTCCTAGCTGGTTACAAGGAACTTTTACTTTGGTCAAGAAAACTTTTTCTAGGGGAGCCACTGACATAGGGATAAATAAAGTCCCCAGTTTTTCTTTCTTTTTTTTTTTTTTTTAAGATTTTATTTATTTATTTGACAGACAGAGATTACAAATAGGCAGAGAGCCAGGCAGAGAGGGAGGAGGAAGCAGGCTCCCTGCTGAGCATAAAGCCTGACCCTGGGATCATGACCTGAGCGGAAGGCAGAGGCTTTCACCCACTGAGCCGCCCAGGCGCCCCAACAAAGTCCAAAGTTTTTAAACTTCACAAAGCCATTTCTTCTACAGAAAAAATACATCTATATTGTTCAGAACCTTTAGTCAGTCCATACCTCCTCATGGTATCTCAGCAAATTATAAAAAGTGGTGAGAAAATAGAATGATGGTAATAGACATCAAATCATATAACTTCAAAACTGAAAGGAAACTTGAACGTCATCAAAGCACAGAAAATAAATTAATAGGAAGGGAGCTTCCTCCCAGGAGTTTCCTCCCAGAAAAAAAATGTGATTTTTACTCCATTGTGACTTATATTCAAAACAGTGGCCAGGCTGCTTCTTTAGTCTCTGGATGCTGTTTGTTCTGCATTTTTATTGACCGACTGCAGGAAAATAAAGAGACAATTGTAAGCTCACTGAGGCCTGGGGTTCGAAAGCTCTCTGCGGTGAATATCCTCGTACTGCAGTTCAGAGGTGGTGTTAGGGGTGAGTTGGACAGTTAGGGAGTCAGGGCCAGGGTCCCCAACAAGAAAATATGGAGTCAGGACAGCTAAGATAAAGCAGCACTAACGTCCTGCAGCTGAGACAGGACTGCACTGACATTCTGCTTTGCAGCCTTTGCAGAAATGACTTTTGCATAATGTCCTCAAATAAAACAATTAACTGCAAAATATTTGTTACCGTCATGGGCAAGGGACCATTACGACAAATAAGCCCTCAGATGTCAGCCAAAAAAGACCATCAGCATGTGGACATTAACCTAATAGGTAGACAGATAACTGACCAAAGCCCCGATGGGCACAACTCAGCACACTCTGATTGCTTAAGATAGTTCCACCAAAGATCTCATAAAATCCCTTAAACTTAGAAACTCCAAGGGCAGCCCTCTAGGGCTCCTTCCCTCTCCAGGGGCTTAGTACTCTTGCTAATAAACTTTGCTTTGTTGCCCACCACTCTTTGGCTGGACTATCTCTTCATTTTTCCAAGTGGCTTGACCAAGAACCACAGGCATGCAAGGCAGAGAAATCCTGCAACAGTGGGTGTGAACCTGGCCCAACTTTCTGTGTAGATGATATTCAATCCTGGAAGTTATCTTTGGGAAGCCAAATCAATTCTCTAGTAATTGTAGATACTCATGTCTAGTACCAAGTAGTTTTGGAGTGAAGGTGGGGAGAGGTTTATCATTAAGGAGAAATGCTGACTTGGTGTTTGAGAGTTCGTTTAAAGAGGTGATTGTGGTTATGAGTTTTGGATCCTTTAGTTTGTGTATCAAAAGCAAGTTCCCACGCAAATCGTATGCTGTCTCTAGGAATTAGCTAACCCTGGGAGGAGTAGTCCCTCCTCTGGTCCACAGGGTCCCCCAAGATGCCAAAGATTCATAAAATATAGAAAATTAAAAAACATGGTGAATGCACTGGCCCTACTTTAATCCTAAAGCCCTCTCCTGTAGGATTGACCTGCAATCAAAGACGAAATCTTAAAATTGACCAGATGCTGGTCTTCCTCTCCGGAAAAGAAAGTGGAAACTTGACAACAGATGGCAGCTTGTCTTAAGCGTTTGGCCAAATAATTCTCAAGGAAGTATAATAATCATTGTAATTACTATTTATTGATTCATTACTCTGTGCCAGGTACTATATTATGCATTTGGTGTATATTATTTATTTCTTTTTTGACAAAGTAGGTACTGTGATCTCCACTGTAATATGCATACACCGAAAGCTTGAGAGGTTTAACTACTTGCCTCTTGTTATTTTCTCAGTAGATAGCAGAGCAGGGAATCTCACCAAGCTCTGATTACAGAGTTCAAGGTGTGCGCTCTTGCCCTCTACACTCAAACTCTGAGACCACAGAGCTGTGAAACAGAAACATTAACAAAGGTGAGGAAACTGAGAGTTGCCAGCATTTTAGTTTTTGCAAAGTAAGACCTTGTAATAGGGGTGGGGGGAGGTTATTGTACTATTCCAACAAAAGGAAAAAAAAAAAAACACCATTTGAAACACTGGAAATAAGAAAGATGTAATCTCAGAACACAAAACAACTGTTTCCATGGAAATAATGGCAGTTTTATGGAAACTCACTGTAGTGCCCTCATTTTTCTCCTGCCACCGTGGCTGGCGCTGATGGGCACAGGTCTGGGATTGGTGCAGGTCAGCAAAGTAGCCCTGAGCAGTGACAAAGACCCTGCCATCTGTTGGCACTGCACAGGATCTGGTATTAGGCCCTATAGGGACACATCCCCCAATGTTGAGAAGAGAGCCATGAGGTTAGCCGTGGCAGATGAGAGCTAGGTAGCTCTTTCTAGAAACACAATTTTCAGAAAAGCAGAACAGAGCCTTGACAAAGGTTGGAAGAGATGTGAGGCAAATACAAAGAGAAGGGGATGCATTTAGTATTTATCTGAGTGAAAGGCAGCAGGAAAAATGGCTTATGCATGAGATAAAATTTAGCAAAGCTGATGAGGACAAAGGTGAGGGATTATTGAATAAGAACATGAGAACTTTGTTCAAAGACGACTGGTGACCAAATGTCCTAAATCCTCATTAAGGACGAAAAGGAGACATTGGCTAAAATAGCAGCTGGAAGGTAATAAATCAGATATAAAGAGCACATGATGATGGTAAGGTTCCTGAAATACTGGAATTAAGAGCAAGAAGTCCTGTTCCAACCCCTAAGCCTCATTAATTCTTAGCTGTTGATCTATATAAATGATGAAATTCATTCTTTTGGTCCTCTCATTTCTATTTACAGCAGAAATGAATTCTAGGTCTTTCCCACTTGTCACTTTGCACTTTTCATTCTGATGAAATAGTTTTACATGTGTTTTTAGAGCTATTGTTGGCAGAGGTCATCAAGAGGCGTGACCACAGGCTGACCCAGAGCTGGCCTGGGGCATATGGGGGCCTCTTCCTCCCCTACCTTGGACCCTATGCCCCGCCCACCGTTTCCACACTAGGAACTATTTTGGGAACACCCTTGAGAGAGTAAGGTGTTGTTGAGACTTTCTGGACTGTTTACGTGACTGACCCCATTCAGGCTTCTATGTGAACTTTTAAGATTCTGGTGGGCGGGTGTGGAGATCTACTCACCTTGTAGCCGTCTAAGACAAGCCTCGGAAGTAAGTCCTCTTGCTTCTTCTGTAAGCTGCCCCCTAGTAGTCTAGAATGGTCTGTTTCTTTTTTCAGTTTCTTCTTGCTGTCTGTGTATGGCGGCCAACTTGCAAACCAATAGTTATCCATGAGACTGAAATAAGTAATTTCTTTTTCAAAGTTTGGAAAGACAAATAAGGGGGATTGAAGAGGGAGGTGTCCTACCTAGGTCTCACTCTGGCCTTTAGAAAGGACAGCAATACTGTGTCTATATACACATAGACTAATCTGACCTATGACTGTGATATTATGTCCAGGAATATATAACTTGGCAATTCAGGAAGCGGCTTGGGGGTGGGAAGGAGTATGAGCTTTGTGATAAGGCCCCAGCAAAGTCAAACATGGTGTGTGATAGTTTGACACTCAGGAGACCTGAATTCTTATTTTTGCTTTTTTCTATCAGTTTTGGGAATATTAGCTTTCTCTCTGCACATTTACACCTTTGCACTTGTTACCCACTAGCGAGCTATGGTTATTATAAAGAAAATGGCAGATATATTTTGAGCTTCTTGGAAGAATAGTCTTAATGTTAGCACATTTTGGAGCATGACTTTATCAGGTCCCTTGTCTCTACCCTCATGACCACCTAGCAAGGGAGGTATCATTTTCTATATTTTGTAGATGAGGAATCAGAGACTCTGAAAGCCTAGGTGAATTGCCCACAGCCATGTACTAGGGGAATGAGACAAAACTCAAGGCTGTCTAGTTCTACAGCACGTCTAGTATACTACTCAAGGGCTTCTCCATCTGTAGAGTGCATACGGATGGCCAGAGACCTTGTGAAACTACAGGCTTTGGCACAGTAGGTCTAGGTCACAGCCTGAAACTCTGCATTTCTAACGTACGCCCAGGTGTTGCCCATGCTATTGGCCCCTGGACCACACTTAGAGCAGCAAGGTATTATACTACCTCTTGTCAAAAAATATGATAGAAATCTTAGGTGGCCTTCTTCCTTAGGAGAGAGTGTACAGTCTTTCACCATGAATGTGTGATGTTTGTTGTAGTTTTTTTTTTGTAAATGTCTCCTATCAAGTTGAGGAAGTTCCCTTCTCTTCATAGTTTGCTGAGAGTTTTTAATCATGAAGAGATACTGAATTTTGGCAAATACATTTTCTGCATGAGTTGATATAAGCACATGTCTTATATCAATTATATCAAAAGCAAGTCTTATTTTAAAGACTATAGTTACATTTATTTTTGAATATTGAGCTAGCTTCGAGTAATAATTTTTAAAATAATATTTGTTTTGGGTTTAAATTCTATATGTAAGTTACGCTTCTTGAAGGATACTCAGCAAATAGAAAAAAAGTAAATAAAAATCACTTCAAATTTCACCACCTAGAGATAATATGTTGCTGTATTAGTGAACTTCCATATAGTTTTGAAGACATATTTATATATTTATAGTTTTACAGAGTTAAGAGTAAAACCACATACATATGCTATGTATGTCTTCTTTTATTTATGTGACATTTTATCTTGAACATTTATCTTTTTTCTTAAAGATTTATTTTTTTATTTGAGAGAGAGAACGAGAGCATGCCTGAAAGGAGGGAGGGGGGAGAAGGAGAGGGAGAGAGAATCTCAGACAGATTTCCTGCTGAGCGTGGAGCCTAACTCAGGGCTCAATCTCATGACACTGAGATCATGGCCTGAACTGAAACCAAGAGTTGGATGCTTAACTGACTGAGCCAGCCAGGTGCCCCTATCTCAAGCACCTAAAATTTTAAAGCCTCTTCCTTCAGTTCAGGCCCAGGGTCCTGGGATCGAGCCCCGCATCAGGCTCTCTGCTTGGCAGAGAGCCTGCTGAGAGCCTGCTTCCCCCTCTCTCTCTGCCTGCCTCTCTGCCTACTTGTGAACTCTGTCTGTCAAATAAATAAATAAATAAATAATTTTTTTTTTAAACAAACAACCTGATTTTATTTTATTTTAATTTTTTTTTTAGATTTTATTTAAATCTGAGATCATGACCCAAGGCAACGGCAGAGGCTTTAACCCACTGAGCCACACAGACACCCCTAAATAAATAAAATCTTTAAAATTTTAAATATTACAGGCATGCTTTTGCCTCAGCGACTATGCACTTCCTTTGATCTGGAATCTTTATGGACAATTAGGTTCTGTTCTGTTTATTTGTTGTTTGTTTTTGCCATTATTAATTTTTTGTTTTGTCATTAAATATTATAAGTACCTGTATATATAAATCTTTGGTAATTCTTAACAAATGAAATTCATTTCTGGAAGCAAAATTATAGGCTCCAATATCTTTAATATTCTTAATGCCAAATTACTTTTGAATAGCAGTGTACAAAAGCGTTTGGGCATTATCTTTTTTTTTAATTAATAGACTGTTTTTAGATTCACACCAAAACTGAACAGAAGGCACAGAATTTCCATCTAGTACCCCTTGTCCCCACCCACATGCACAAACTCCTCCCCATAAACATACGGCATCATGGGGATACAGTTATTAAAAATGGGTGACCAAATATTGATACATCATTATCACCCAAATTCCATTACATTAGGGTTTATTCTTGGTATTGTATATTCTATAGATGTTGACAAATGTTATTACCTCTTAAAATATTTCTATTAGGGGCGCCTAGATGGCTCAGGTGGTCAAGCATGTGCCTTTGGCTTAGGTCATGATGCTGGGGTCTTTGGATTGAGCCCCACACATGGAGTTCCCTGTTCAGTGGGGAGACTGCTTGTCCTATGCTCTGCACACCCCACCCCTGCACCTCCCCCTCAACATGAGCTCTTTTGCACGCACATGTTCTCTCTCAAATAAATAAATAAAATCTTTAAAAAATGTTTTTATTAAATTAGTATTGCTGTTCTAGATTTTAAAATTTATATTTTTATTTCTGTTTAGGAGATTCTTATATATTCAATTGCATTGTTTATGTTTGGCTACTTTGCCTATGCTATTAACATTCTCTTGTTTGTTATTTGTTTGTAAAAGCTTTTCCTGTATAAAGGCTTATAATACTTCTGTCCTTATTTATGTTTCCCCCTAATTTGTCATTTTATTTTGTAGTTAGCAGCATACACAGATTTGAAATTCTTATTTAGTTAAATATATTAATTTACTGAAATATCTTAATAGTTTCAATAGCTTTTCTATTGATTTATAAAGATTCCTTCTGATCATCTTATTTTCAAATAAGGACAATTTTCTCTTGGCTATTCCTTACCTTTGCAATATGTATGTACATGTTGTTTCTTATTCTTGTCTTTTTGCATTGGCTAAGATTTCCAGAACGCTGTTAAAAATAGCAATGATAGCGAGCATCTCTTGTTTCTGTATCTAATTATCAGGGACCTAGTGTTTTACCATTTAGAATGATCTTTATCACGAGCTCCTAAAATAAACTTTTAATACGGTGAGAATGCTTTCTATATCTAGGTTACAATGAGTTATTATCACCAATGGCTGATTCCTAATTTCAGTGGAAATACTGTAGATATTCGACTCTGGTACTCCTAGCACCTACCCACACCACAATGGGGCCTTGAACCATAGCTTAGCTTCCCACGCATGTCCTAGAATTCTTTCTGGCAGCAGCCGTTAACTTGGCGTCTCTGGGTGGTAATTTTGTACTCTTCCACAGTATCTCCACACCACAAAAGTCAATGCAGAATTTAGCTGCTCAGACTTCCACGTGCAACAGAAGCTCCGGGGAAAACTAAGCCCCTTTGTTATCAGACACTTCTCTTATTTTCATCATTTGGCAGAACTCCCGAGGAACAAGGCCTCCTCTTTTTATTCTCTTCTTTTGAATTAGGAGTCCTTCAGAACAACAGCTCTTACCTGTGGCTTCTCAGGGCCCATGGGCCACTCTGCCCACTCCCAGGCTGTCTGAGAACTGCTGTCTCCAATATTTTTAGGAACCCTGTGGCCAACCGACTGCTCTCTGACTCCTGTCCACTTGGAATTGAGGTTTTGTAAGGGAGTTAGAAAAACTGGAGGTGAAGAAGGTAAGCCATTGGACCATCTCAAAAAGCATCCCTTACACCTAGACAGACAACTCAGAATTCTGGAAATTACAGAATCTGCTCTACTGAGTGAGGGGTGGAGGGCTGAGGAGTGATTGGGGTATCTTCCAATCTTCTTTTAGATGAAGGGGTTTGCTCCCTTTCTTAAAAGGCATAACAGAGTGAGTAAAAGCAAAGCTCTGGATCCTGAAAATCTGGACTTGACTCATGGCTGCAACACTTTTAACCCTTTGATCTGTGTAAGTTACTTAACTTCTCTGTATTTCAGTATTTTCAGATATAAAATGGGGGAAATAAAGGTATCTCTCTTGTAGGATTCCTTTGAGAGTTTAGAGTATATATCTATCTATATCTGTACCCAGCGGTATGTAGATATATAGATAAATAGTGTTTAAAACAAATGCATGGGGCACCTGGGTGACTCGGTTGAGAGTCCAACTCTTGGTTTCAGCTCAGGTCATGATCTCAGGGTCGTGAGATCAAGACCCACGCTGGGCTCCACACTTAGCGGGGAGTCTGCTTGACATTCTCCTTCCTTCTCTCTCCCTCCACTCATCCCCCTGCTTGCTTGAGCTCTCTTTCTCTCAAATAAATAAATAAATCCTTAAAACAAAAACAGATGCATGGCATATAGTAAGCCATCCCTATTGAGGGTAAGCATGGTAACCCTCTCCTTATGGTCTTAATCCAACTCCTTTGACCTTTCAGTTAGGAGAAAATCTCCCCAATTACTAGCATAAACTGCCACTTTCAGATCTTAGTAGTGGTGTGAGTTTTTATGTTTTTAAAAGTACTTTATATATTTTCATAGATATAAAATATTTTAGATGTATTTTAGTGTTAAGGTAGGAGAGACTATTAGAGTCTGATAGGCAGATGCCATTTAAAAACTGGCTTGCAATCTTATAATGCAGGGATAAAATAATGGGAGATAAAAAATAAAATGGGTTTGGTGATTCTACTGAATTTGTTGTACATATAAACACACATGAAGAATTCAAAAGGTACTATGAGAGATATACTACTCCCTAACTAATACCTTTGAACGTGTGACCATTGTCAGTAGCATTTTTTTTTTTTTTTAGATTCAGCCTAAAGTTTTGGTGTGGTAGACCAGTATTATATCTGCTTGATATAAGAAGAAATATTTTTGTATGTTAAGCTGGATGAAGAACACAGTCATATTTGCCATCAGATGATACTCCAGTGCTAGATTTGAAGGCTGACTATTATAATCCAGTATCTTTTTCAACTACATGCAAATATAAATATATATCGTTTGCATACCCCATTATACGTTCACCAGAATTCGTCACTACTGTGATTAAAGGTAAGGATTCTGGTTATTGATAAGGAGGATGCATTACTCATTTCCTGCATTACCAATTTGGTCATGGAAGTACCTTGCTACTTAAGGCTTGGTCTGTAGATCAGGAGCACTGGCAGTATTGGGCAACTTGTCAGGAAAGTGGAATCTCGGACCTCTACCAAGACCTAATGAATCAAATCTGCATTTTAACCAGACCCCCCAGGTGATGCACATACACATCACATTTTGAGAACCACAGGTCTGGTGCAGTGGATTTTGAACTTCTCTGTACGATTGAATCACCCAGTAAGACTTTGTCCTGGCCCCCCATCCCAAGTAAACCAGAATCTCTGAGGGTAGAAGCCAAGGCCTCAGCATTTCTGAAAACTCCCCACATGATTCCAAGTGTGCAGTCAACATTGAGAACCAGTGGTCAAGAGTCAGCTGAGAAGTCTTCCAAAAGGACCCTCCTTTTCTTTTTGTAACTCTCTGATTTCAAGCTGGAGTTTGGGAGCAAGAGCTGTCTGATTAGCTGGAAGCCACTGAGACTAGAAAAAAGAGGTGAAATTATGTATGGATCTTAAGACCTAGATTCCCCAAAGACTCAAGCATTCAACTCTATATTCCCCATGACTTTAAAGTGTTCATAAGATAGGTATATTAGAGGTAGTGATTTGTTTTTGACACTTTCTAGTGAATGTTATTCAAGGTAGAAGAGAGACTAGTGATGTAATTTTCATACTGTACAGTGTAACCTGGGCCTCTCACAGAGAAAGCTTGTTGCTTTCATTTGCAATGATGGCGGCCCAGCGTCCATGAAGGGCACCATGTGAGCAGACTACTGGGAGAAACTTCACTCTCAGTAATCAGTCTGGAGGCCTTGGCTCAGCACCTGGGTGATGGGGCTACATCCTAAAGAGCACCATTGGTGTTGCTTTGAGAAAGACCAATGCCCACAATGTTGCCTAAGTTAATTTTTTCCCCTGCTGGGGAGCTACCTTCATTTGCATCGACTCTCAATGACCTACCTTCCTTCGGGCAAACACTGACCTGCAGTCAGAAGTGTGTTTTAAAATAGAACTGTGTGTTTAATGAATAACAATCTCCACATGTGGGTCTTGGTGATCTCTCATGCCAGCAGCATCTACAAACTTGTGGTCCTGGATCAAGCCCGCCGCAGGTAGGAGACCGGCATAGGTAAGGAGCAGAAGAGGTAGTGCAAAGGATAACAGGCTACCACTCCAAGCCTTGTAGAGTTTCTCCCTAAAACCTCCCTTGTTCATTTCATTACAGTGATTATAGCCTTTTCATTTTTTCTTTTATATACTCACTTGTGACTTGGATCATTAGCACATGCCCTCTGCAACAGGGGAGGCTGACTTGAGGTGAGAGGGAAACAGCAGGAGAATATGAGCTTGTAAAGATTCAGCTTTCATGGCAGCCTTGCTGCTTGGAAATAGACATAGAAAAATAGAGACAATATTACAAATAAGCAAAAGTATTGTTGATTCTAGTTTTTGCGAATAATTGCCTGGATGCAGGTAATTTTTAATGTAGAAAAATGCCCTTAGGGGCTTGGGGAATAAAGGAGAGCCACCTGAGATATTTAAGTTTTGCAAAAACAACTATTTAGCATGCACAGTGGCTACTTTATCTGCTGTATTTTAATGTATGCAAATGTAGTTCATATTGTAACGAGAATCTCATGGCAAGTCCGAGTGAAGCCAATGTAGGTGGCACTTTGATGCAATTTTGATTTGAAATTACTCTTAGAAAATGATGAGTGTGTCATGTGATGGCAGCGTGTGGATAGTGCAGGGAGAGCATATTGATTTTTTTTTTTTACGCTCATTTTAAAATAGAGAAAGTGTTGTATTCCAAATGATGTAATTAGGAAAACTATTAACATCATAAAGCTCTCCATAAGATTTGCTTTTTGTGTGTTTTGGGCAAACAAATCAATATCAAATTCTATTGTTAGTTTCCTTGTATGCTTGCATATTTTGGCGTTATTTAGCTTAGATATAAGGGGAGAAGCTCCTGATCTTATATCACCAGTTCAAAGATCTTTTTCTATAACAATTAAAATCTATTTTAATGTAAGTCATAAATATCCATTTCTCTGTAATTCGATCATTAATCCTTTTTTGGACTCTATAGTTGTAATCATGTTGTAGAAATCCAGTTTACATATAGGTGGTGGTGATTATAATCTGCTTATTCGCAGTCTTGGTGAGATATTTTGATGTCGTCATTCAGCAATTATTGAGTGTCTGTTGTATATAGAATTCTTTACTTTGCAGAGGAATCGTAAAAGTTATAGAAACCTTGAGCCCTCGCCCGAAGGGAAACAAGAGGGTATTATCAGTTATGGAGTATTTACTTCCCACCAACCACTAGTTTATTTTTATGTTTTCCCACATAAACCATAAATGAACCTCGGGGACAGGTATTTATTATTATTTTTTTTAAAGATTTATTTATTTATTTGACAGACAGAGATCACGAGTAGGCAGAGAGGCAGGCAGAGAGGAAGGGAAGCAGGCTCCCTGCTGAGCAGAAAGCCCGATGTGGAGCTCGATCCTAGGACCCTGAGATCATGACCCGAGCTGAAGGCAGAGGCCCCTGGGACAGGTATTATTATCCTTGTTTACAGATGGGAAAACTGAACCTCAGAAAAGTCACTCATTCAGTATCACAGAGCTTTTAGAGGCAAATAAGGATTCAAGCTCTGATGTCTCTTACATCAAAATCTTGCCTTTGCCATCAGAAAGAAATAAGCATAGATTTAAACATTTTTCTATGATCACAGCTTTTATAGACAAAATGTAAATATTGAGGGGAATACTAGAAAAATTAACCTGAGACTTCTTGGAGAGGGTTTTGTTTTATTTGATTTTTTTAAAGATTTTATTTATTTATTTGACAGAGAGAGATCACAAGCAGGCAGAGAGGCAGGCAGAGAGAGAGGGGAAGCAGGCTCCCTTCTGAGCAGAGAGCCTGATGTGGGCTCGATCCCAGGATCCTGAGATCATGATCTGAGCCGAAGGCAGAGGCTTAACCCACTGAGCCACCCAGGTGCCCTGATTTTGTTTTTTTATAAGCATCTTGTATGTAAGTGTTACCATCACCATCCTCTGCCTGGTTAAGTTGTTTTTCTACTACTATCTTCTGCCTTGCAGAGCATTTTTTTTTAAAGATTTTATTTATTTATTTGAGAGAGAGAAAGAGAGAGAGAGAGAGCACGAGCAGCAGAGGGAGAGGGAGAAGCAGGCTGCTTGCTGAGCTGGTAGCCTGATTCGGGCTGGATCCCAGGTCTCTGAGATCATGACTTGAACCAGAAGAAAGGCAGAGCTTAACCTACTGAGCCACCCAGGTGCCCTTCCCTGCCTTACAGAATCTTGATGCTAATTTACTAACAAAGCTGAAGTATGTCAATTTTCCTGAAACTATAGGGGTGAAAAAATACTTTCTATATTTTTAGCTGTTCCTATATACCTGTATTTTTAAGTTCATGTTACAATTTTACCAAATTGTGGACTTTTAAAGTAGAATATCACTAAGAAATAGATTATTTCCTAATAATCCTAAGAAATAGGTTGGTTATTCACTCTTAAGGTGAAATGGGCTAGCATTGAATTGATTCACATCTATACTAGTGATACCCTGATATTATAGCTCCTCCATTTTTCCCCCCAATTACCCAAATTGGCAACTTTGAAGTATTTATTTATTTTATTGAGATTATGTGGATTTCTCACCAATGCTAGTAAGTCAACTCTGGATGATAACTCTTAATACTTAACTGCGTTTACAGATAAGAGAGAAAGATGAGAACCTCCAGGTTCTTAGATGAAATTAACCTGGGTGAGACTCCTCATGCAGTGGTACCTTCTGCGATATACCAGTTTCAAAATTATGCTACCATCATTTCAGGCTGGCTGTGTTTGACATGGACCAGAATTCTGTTCAGTACTATGAGCAGTAACACACTTGATATCACAGGTTGTGCTCCTTTCCTACATTCTTGTAATGCTTATTTCCTGCTAAATTAAATAATCTCATCTTTGGCTTATATGAAATATTGAGTTTATTAAGGCAAGCTTTCTGTCCCTATTTAGGCCATGGTCTCCTGCTGGGCATGAACGAGTGGATTCTAAAGAAACCGACAGTTTGCCTTCTACAGAATGATTTGGGGGTCTCTGAGCTCTTTGTATGATTATCTACAACAACTAATCCATAAATCAATACTGATATTATGATCTGAGAATGGCTTTATTGTATTTTACATATTAAAACAAAAGCTTCTGATTTTTCTTTAAAAATAATATGCTGATTTTTTATTCTTTTTGAATTCATGGCGTGGATCCTAGCAATACAAAATTATTTTAAAAATTCGATATTAAATGATCTCCTTGGAGTCAAATGAGAAATGAGCAACAAAGACTAATCATATATTGCCTAGAAGAGCTGTTCGTTGGATACAATGGGAAATGGTATTTAAGCTGCTGTTAGCTAGAGGTGATTCATGAAATAATTTAGAGAACACTTAAATGTAGAGGTATCTCTTATACAAGGTATATTTCTTTGGTCTGGAGCCAGGCCATTATACCAAGAGCTGGAAAATCTAGGTCCTACTCATGATTCAGTTACTGTGCACGCATCAAAGTAAGTCATTAAGACCCTGTGCCACATTCTATGGGAATACTTAACTTCCAAATATGTGAATAAGCCAAGTATTAAGAAGCTACTGCTTATAATAATGTCTTGGCATGTTTCATTTCTTGAAACTCTAATTATATCTGATTTCACATCTATCCTTTGAAATTACTGATAATACTAGGCTCATATTTTCCTTTGACGCCTTTATTGTTGTTGTTAAATATTACCTTTGCTTTTATTTTTTTAAGTAGGCTCCATGCCCAGTGTGGAACTCAGCATGGGGCCCCAAACCACTGCCCTGAGGTCAGGACATGAGCTGAGATCAAGGGTCAGGTGTTTGGCTTGTTAAGCCAACCAGGCGACACTTGCTTTTAAGATTTAGAATTATTCCATGTGGTGTGAATGTATCATTCTTGCCACAGCTCTAGTCCATGACTTATTGTATATAATGATATTTACAGCTTTGTCCTTTTTAGCTTTTCATGTTAAACTTTAAAAAAATATATTTTTATTCATTTGTTTGCTAGAGAGAGAGAGAGAGAATAAAAGCAGGGGGAGCGGCAGGCAGAGGGAGAAGCAGGCTCTCCACTGAGCAAGGAGCCTGATGTGGGACTAGATCCCAGGACCCTGGGATCATGACCAGAGACAAAGGAAGATGCTTAACCAACTGAGCCACCCGGGACCCCAGCCACTGATTTGTCTTATGTTTTAAAATATGTATTTACACTGTCTTTTCATGTTAGGACCCTACCTATATGATTTAGTACATTAAGAAAATATGTTGATATATCAGTTCTTCCTTTTAGAGGAAAGGACATTTATAACATTAAATATGATATTATTTTATGATATTTAAAATATTTTAAATGGAAGTCAGCAAATGACAGGCTGGAACAAACTGGTTTTGGAAAGGGAAAAAAAATCAAAAGGAAACAATGAAAGGGAAACAAAAGGAGGAGAAAAGGGAAGAGGCAAAGAAACTTATGAAATCTTTCTCCTGTCTTTCTAGCTCAGGACTGGTCATGTTTAACATTCTCCAACCCCGGGGGTCCTGGACACAATCTCTGTTGTGTTTTTAAACAGACCACAGGGTGGGTGGAGGTGCTTAGCCATTGTTCATGCTATAGAGGATAGTAACACACTTAAGGACATGAGTCTAGTTAGTCACACGAAAAGGAAATGAGGCAACCTGTGTCTGTTCTGTCCCAATTTCTGCTCTATTGACATTTGCAGTCTTTCTTTCTGGGCCTGGGAGGGTGATGTGGGCCAGGACAGCCAGGACACTGGTCCTGAGCAAGATTTTTCTCCAGATTCCACCAATCTTGAAGTTCTGGGGGAGGAAAGAACATGCTTACAGTAGTGTCAGGCACGTAGTAGGGATTCAGGAAATACTTACTGACTGAATAAATAAATCAGGGCTGTGAGATGAACCTGGGTTTATCTGAATCCAGTTGGAGGCTTAGGAAGATGGTAACCCTAGACCATTGAAATGCCAGGGGGACGCCATATACAGATCACTCTTGATCAAACCTCATCATCACTTACATTTTTAAAAATGGGTTTATAGGAGCACTTGGGTAGCTTGATTGATTGTCTGACCTTTTTTTTTTTTTTAAGATTTTATTTATTTATTTGATAGACAGAAACAGCGAGAGAGGGAAAACAAACAGGGGGAGTGGGAAAGGGAGAAGCAGGCTCCCGCTGAGCAGGAAGCCTGATGTGGGGCTCAATCCCAGGACTCTGGGATCATGACCTGAGCCAAAGGCAGATGCTTAACAACTGAGCCACCCCAGTGCCCCAGTGTCTGACTCTTGATTTCAGCTCAGGTCATGAGCTCGGGGTCCTGACCTTGAGCCCCATGTTGGCCCCAAGCTGGGTGTGGAGCCTGCTTAAGATTCTTTCTCTACCTCTCTCTTTGCTCCTCCTTCCCACTCATGAACTCTCTCTCTAAAAAAGTTTAAAAATAAATAAGTAAACAAAGTAAATAAAAATGGATATGTAATTAATGTGATATAACAAGCACAGATTTTGCATACAGTTCAATGAGTTTTGACAGTTGTATGGATCTATGTAACTAACTGTCTCAAAAAGATGCAGATAATTCCAATCATTCTGGAAAGTTCCTACATGCCCTTTCTCCTTCATCTCCCTCACCCAACGCTCACCCTGGGCTCTTCTGTAGAATTCTTACGCCTCTCTTTGGATTTCCTATATACGGAATCTGGTTTCCATTTCATATAAATAGGTGTGTACTTTCTTTCACTTAACAGTGTTCTTGAGGTGCATCAATGTTGTATCAGTAATCCTTCCTTTATTGTGGAGTGATATTCTATCCATATGGATATACCTCAGTTTGCTCCTCTAGTCTCCTGTTGACAGACATTTGAGGGTTTTTTTTCAAGTTTTGAGTGATATAAAGTTGTCATAATCATTAAAAACACTATTCCTAGCCCTTGGCAACCACAAATCTGTTCTTCATTTCTGTTCTTTTCTTTTCTTTTTTTTAAGATTTTATTTATTTATTTGACAGAGAGAGATCACAAGTAGAGAGTCAGGCAGAGAGAGAGAGGGGGAAGCAGGCTCCCCGCTGAGCAGAAAGAACCCGATGCGGGGCTCGATCCCAGGACCCTGAGACCATGACCTGAGCCGAAGGCAGAGGCTTTAACTGAACCACCCAGGTGCCCCCATTTCTGTTATTTTCTGATGTCATGAGTGTTATAGGAGTGAAATCATGCAGTATGTGACCCTTCCCGGTGGTCTTCCTTCACTCAATATAACGCTCTGGAGATTCAGTCAAGTCGTTGCAAGTTATGTATAAATGATCTGTTCCTTTTCGTTGCCGAGTAGTAGTCCAGGTCTGGACATACCACAGCTTCATTAACCATTCACCAGTTGTAGGACATCTGAGCTGATTCCAGTTTTTACCTATTATAAAAAAAGTTGCTCCAGATATTTGTGCATAGGTTTTTGTGTGAGCATAAGTTTTCATTTCTCTGGGATAAATGCCCAAGACTGTAATTGTCTGTCAGGTGGTAAGGGAAGTTGCATTGCATGTTTAGTATTGTAGAAAACAGTCAAACCATTTTTCAAAGCCATTGTATCGTATTACATTCCCACTGGAAATGTGTGAATAATCCAGTTTCGCCACATCCTCTTCAGCATTTGGTGTTGTCACTATTTTTTTTTTTTTAAGACATTCTGGTAGGTGTGCAGTGTGGTATATAATTGTTTTTTAATTTGTACTTCCCTAATAGCTAACTATGTTGAACTTCTATTTATTTATTTTTATTTATTTATTTATTTATTTATCTGACAGACAGAGATCACAGGTAGGCAGAGAGGCAGGCAAAGAGGAGGAAGCAGGCTCCCTGCCAAGCAGAGATCCTGATTCGGGGCCTGATCCCAGGACTCTGGGATCATGACCTGAGCCGAAGACAGAGGCTTTAACCCACTGAGCCACCCAGACGCCCCTGACTTCTTTTCATGTATTTATTTCCCATATATATTCTCTTCAGTGAAATGTTTGTTCATGTCTTTTGCCCATTTTTTCTTTGAATTATTTGGTTTTTCACTGTTAAGTTTTTGAGAGTTCCTTTTATAGTCTAGATATGGGTTCTTTGTAGGATTTGTGTTTTGTAGATACTTTCTCCAAATTTTCTCCCAGCTTATCTTTTCATCCTCTTAACAGGGCTTTTCACAGAGCAAAAGTTTAGTTTTAAAGAGGCATAACATCAAATTTTCCTTGTAGGGATAATGGCATGGTGTTAAAATTTAAATCTTTGCCCAGACCTAGATCCTGATGACTTTATTGTATTTTTTTCTGAAGTTTTTTAGTTTTATATTATACGTTTAAATTAGTGATTCATTTAGAGTTAATTTTTGCAAAAAGAATGAGATTTAGGTTGAGGTACTTTCTTTCTTTCTTTCTTTCTTTCTTTCCTTCTTTCTTCCTTGATCTATGGATGTTCAATTGCTCTAGCACCATTTGTTAAAAAAATATTCTTCCATCAAATTGCTTTCATGTCTTTGTCAAAAATCAGTTGGGGATATTTGTGTGGATCTATTTCTAAGTTCCTTATTCTGCTCTTTTGATCTCTATGTCTATCCTGCCAATACCATTCTGTCTTGATTATATGGCTATATCATAAGCCATAATATTGGGTAGAGTCATTCCTCCCATTTCCTTATTATATTTTAAGAATACATTAGCTATCTGAAGACCTGTGCCTTTCCATGTAAATTTTAAAATAAGTTTATTTATGTACACAAAAACATAGGCAAAATCTCCTTGCGGGAATTTTGATAGGAGCATTAAACTTATAGATCAATTTGGGGAAAATTGACATCTTTATTACATTGAGTCTTTCAATCGGTGGACATAGTTCATCTCTCTGTTTATTTAAGTCTCCTTTTGTTTTTGTCATGAGCATTTTACTTTTCAGCATATAGATTGCATACCTATTTTGTTAAGTTTATACCTAAGTATTTTATTTTCTTTGGAGCAATTGTATGAATGGGAATTTTTAATGCAATTGTCCTGTTTCTATCCAACCATTATATATTATGTATATTGGGTGGAGGAACCAGATAGCTTGTCTTTTATTTTGTAGGATGTCAGATTAAGAGAAACCACATCTTGATCTGATAGAGGGAACTGGGCATCTCCCAGAATTCTTAGACTTTAAATTCACTTAATATCCAAATGAAATTTTGGGTTGCTTCTTTTGAGAAGAGTGTGAGCATACTCTGTATGTGAAGGAACGAGGACATGGGTCTTTGCATGGCCAAAGAGGTGGATTATGGCAGAAATTGTCTCCTAATACTCTGTTATTCCTGTTTACAGAGTACTAGAATTTTTAGAATTTTTCACAAAATCACCCAATTTACGACTTCATTTTTCAGCCTCATTTACACTGAAGAGTAGCCATGTGATTAAGCTCTGGCCAGTGGATAATAAGTGAACATAATGTATGGAATTTTGGAGTCATACCTTTAAGGAGGAGGAATGTAGCCATCATGACTCCCCCTTCCTTTTTGCTCTCTGGAATATGAGTGCAGGGCTGAGCCCTTCTTGACGTGAAAGAAGAAAACATTCTCCATTCACATGAAGAAGATGGGAACGGTTTTAGGGATATAAGACAAACAAGATGTGAAGAGCTGGGGTCCCTCAAATGTGAGGCCATGATATCAACCAAAAGCTGTTTATGCTCAGTTTTGGGCCCTTGTGCAGGAGTTGAACTTGCATCCTAACTTATAATTTACCAATCAAGAGATAAGAATTATTCATATTTGGGGGTAGTGCTTAGCAGTCATTTTTCTATGTGAATATGTGACTGTTATATTCTCATTTCTCTATACTTACTCTTATTAAACAATATATTATGACTGTCTTCTTGTCAGATGATGTACAACTGTGACTATACTTTTAAACAAGGACTAGCATTCCTGTATGCATTTAATTAGCCATTTTCTCATTGTTGGACAGTTTTTGCTATGACAGTAGTGTAATGAACATAATCCTTGACCACATTTCTGACCACTTTTTGGGGGATGGATTATTAGAATTAGTTATCATTTGAGTAAGAGAATAAAGCTCTTTAAAACTGACAAATTGCTTCCAGAAATGTATACTAGTTTATTTGCCCAAAAGGTGTACTAGTTTATTCTCCCACTGTAGGAGAATGTGTTTTCTTGATCTTACCTAGAGAGATGATTTTGCTCCTTGGATATGTGAAAACTGTATCACCTTGTTGTTTCAATTTGCATTTTAAAAATGACCAGCAAGGTTGAATTATTTTTCTCATTTTTATCAGACCCATGAAATTTTTCTTACATACATTAGTCATTCCTATTGTTAACAGATAAAATGAGCCACCTTACTTTTTTGAAATTCATTTGAACAAATACTCATTGGAATCAGGGAGTGCCAAACTGAAAGTGGTTAGCAGAGCTCCACCAGCAGGAGCCAAGGAAAAGGCTTCCTAAAAGCAGACACAGAAGCAAGCAAGGGAGTAATTTAATTGGCTGTAGCTTCAGCAGTTATTTTATTGGGGAAAGTCCACCTGGCTGTTTGTGATTGGTTTTTCTTAAGCTTGGTTTCTTAACCTTGAGGCATTTTCAGGAATCAACTCTGGCTTTGATTTCTTTTTCCTGCAGGGGCCGCCAAGACCATAGGACCACCTCCATCTTGTTTAATAACCTCCACTATATTCATTTTTCATATTAGTGTTGATTCTTAGATGATGATTTCATTATCCAATTTCCATGAATTCCTTCTGTATTCAGAATACTCATTCTTTACACTATAGCATATGTTTCCCTCATTTGTTCTATGTCTCAATTTTATGATATTTTTGATTAGCAGAAGTTCTGAATGTGAAATGATTTGAGATATATATGGACAGTTTCCTAATTCTTCCATTAGTTTTATGATGAAAAAGCATTTCTTTCTTCAGAAATAAGATATGTTTTCAAATTCTCTTACATGTTAAAATTTTTATTTACTTACTTATTTTTTAAGGTTTCATTTATTTGACAGAGAGGACACAGCAAGTGAGGGAACACAAGCAGGGGGAGTGGGAGAGAGAGAAGCAGGCTTCCAGCTGAGTGGAGAGCCCAATGTGGGGGGCTCCATCCCAGGACCCCGGGATCATGACCCAAGCCGAAGGCAGACACTTAACGACTGAGCCACCCAGGCGCCCCTAAAATATTTTTATTTTTACATGGATTTTTGAAAGCAACTTAAAATGTAATTGAGTGTCTGGTATGAAAAATCTAAATAATTGTTTCCTCATACATAGTTTCCTCAGTGACATGATTTGAACATTTCATTCCTGTTCCATTATTTATGATTCTTACATGATCACATATTACATTTTTACAGTATTATGTTTTACTATAGTTAACACTGCTGTTTGATGTAGAGAAACTTGTTAATAGAGAAGATCCTAAGGGTTCTCATCACAAGGAGAAATTCTCTTTTCTTTTTATTATATCTAGATGAGATGATGGATTTTAATTATACTTAGTGTGGTAATCCACTTCACAATATATGTAAATCAGACTATCATGTTGTAAACCTTAAACCTACACAGTCATGTATGTTAATTATTTCTCAGTAAAACTGGGAATAATTTTATTTTACATATACTAAGGTTTATATGGCTATCTATATTAATTCTCCCATTACTCTTCAAATAGTAACTATATTTCGATTGACAAAAAGAATAACTATTTTATTTTTATTGACCCTTTAAATTATATATGAACAAAATTAATATAAAAAACAAAGAATAATATAATAATCATTTATATTCCAACTACCTAGAATTAATACTGATTAACACTTTTCACATGGTTTTGGTATCCATTTATGTTAGTGATTTTGGCTATGTAATATTTTATCATAACTGGTAGGGCAGCTTCCACCTAACTCTTTTTTCCAAAAGTTTCTTTTCTATTTTTACTTATTTATTCTTTAAGTGAACTTTCAAACCATTTTATTAAGTTCTCCTAAACATTCATTGAGCATTTTATTTTTTAGAATTTTTCTGATCCATAAAATAATTTGTAGGGAATTGATATTCCCAACCAGAAAAATCACATTCTCTTATTTTCTTGTATTTTCTTTCAATTTCTCAATAGATGCTCATAGTTTTTGTTTACATGGTTATCAAAATTTTTGAGTTAAATTATTTTTTAGCATCCAGTGATTTTTAAAGTTTTGGTATCTTTCTCCTCCATTGTATCTTCAAATTGGTTACATGCAATGGATTGCATGGATTTGAAGAACCTAGTTCAGAATGATTAAACACCTTTCCTAAATTCTACTGTAGAAAAAAAGAGTAATATGTTTATCTATTTTTAAGAAATCTACATATTTCTAATTAAAGTATAGTTGACAGACAATATTATGTTGGTTTCAGGTGTACAACATAGTGATCACACAATTATATACATTACAAAGTGCCCACCACGAAAAATCCAGTCACGATCTGTCACCACACAGTGTTACTATGAGTCTTTTAACTCAGGGTACAAGTAGTCCTTCCGTTCTGTTCCGTTCTATCACATCCCGACCTTTGGCAAAGAGCCTAAAAACTACTGATAGGAACCAGAATACAAAACACCGCGTCAAGTGCTGGAAGTGGAGAAACGATATTGTGAGAACTGGCTTTTGCTTTCAAGACACATTTTTTTGGAAGACAAAAACCCAGTGGAAGACACACACAATTAATTAAAAACCAATGAAAGAGATCAGCAGGACTGTTTTGCAATAGTGATTGCTCCGCGGACGTCTGTGAACTGAATGAATGCAGGAGAAGCTTTCACGAGATTTCCTGTTTTTATTGTTGCCCATTCAGTCCTGTTTTAAAATGTTGCTGCGCTTTTTAGGGCTCCTGCTTATTTTTGTTCTGGCTTCTAGATGCCGGTGGCTGTGTATTCACCAATGTTAAATAAACAGTCTGCATCCTCCAGCTGGATGCCTTGCTTTTTGAGACGTGTCTGTGGTTTTATTGCAACAAGTCCTAATGAAACGTGGTCCAATTCTATAAACTTATTAAATATTATATGAATAACATTGCCACCATTGATGATGTATGCTGTGATTTGCTCCTGACTCCGCTGACATGGGTAGCCATTCCCCCAGAGAGAGAAGTTTTTGCAGATGGCTACCTTTGCAGATACCCTACCTCTGGGGCAGGGCAGAAAGGGGGCCACTTATCACGGGGTAAAATTCTTCCCACCTACACGTGTAGGAACGAGAGGTGGGATGGTATCAGGAAGAGGATTCATCTGGCAGTTTTATTTATTTTTTAAACAAATCCTCTGGAACTTATGCAATCAAGAATCATGCCCTTGAAGGTAGTCACTTATCTCAGGAGCATTTTTACATGGCTTTCTAACTTTTCTTGAGAGATTTTGTTGAGAAAACATCACATCTTCACGATACCATTTCTCAGGTCTTCCGCGGAGCCTCATCTTATTTCTTTGAGGACGGCTTTCGCTTCTGGAGATAGCCAAAATTTTGGAAATTAAGTCTCTTGGGTAAAGCTGGTGAGTAAATTAGATACCCAGATGTTTGATGATGACTGACATACGATTGTGCTGTGATGATGTTGATTTTTATTTGGATTTGAACTGGTTTTAAGGACTGGGGAGTTAAATATAATGGCAGCCTCGTTGGTTTATGTAGATTTATAGGTTTTATAATTCCTGAGGTTTCTCTTTTTTTTGAGGTCAAACTCATTTGTAAAAATACATTCTAGGTTGCCTAGTTAAATGCCAATCAGATGATCTGAATATCTCTTTCGTGTCTTGTCAGGAAATTGTGGGATTAACCAGAGCCTCACTATGTCCTTCTGCTGCCAAATTCAGATTGCTTCTCATTTAATTTGTTCCCTGTCCAAGGGCCTGATAAAATCCATTTATAACACAGTCTCACCCAGTCCCTGATGGAAGAGATAATTTTTGAGTATTAAGACAATGGATTGATTAATTGTTGGACCACTTGGCTATTTCAGTGGTTTTCTTTTTTTGGAAAATTGCAGCCATTTTACATCTTAATTTGTTATAGTTTGGCAAAATCCAAACCTAAATTTATTCTCTTAGGTGATTTCTCTTAACCTTATTCATAAGGAAATAGATCTTCTAAAGTGACTTTGATAAAATATGAATGGGCTTACTCAACCTTTTAAAAAAGCAAACTGGATGCTTAGATGATGAAATTCAGTGATCCGGTGATAATCAGGAAACAAGCAAGAACAGTCTTGAAAAGAAGAGGTGGACCAAAGACGAATAAAAAAAAAAAAACTTCTGGAAGCACCAACAGTAGGATAGCTGCCACCATGAAGTAACTATGTGCCAACAGCCATGCACTGTGTTTGGGACATGATCTGTATTACCTTGTTCAATTCTTACTTGTACTATATTCCGTAGCGATCTTCCTCCCATTTTATGGATCACACAGTAATCTGTAGTAGCGCTTGGCTTTTCCTAATTATGAAGCCCATTCCTCTGTTCTCTGTCTTACTTGATTTGCACTTTGATGAGGGCTGTAAAAGGTGTGTTGGCCATTATGGTAGAAAAAAAGAAAGAAGGTCCTTATTTTCTTCCTTGAAATGTTTACAGCTAGTGTAGAACTTGGCTGAAAATGTAGAAGACACAAAATGGGGTAGAGAAACAAAATATAAGAATGCAATAATAGCCAGGTTTGAGCCCCTGGAAAAGTCATCTAATGAAAAAAGATTCAATTGGTCCACACATTGAATAGCACGCAGAGTGAGTTTCCTTATCAAAGAGTAAAAGCATTTTGTAGTCACCATTTTGCATAATCAAAAATGTGTAAGGGAGGTTATCGTTACACAACATTACACACTTTGATGTTTCCATTTGCTATGCCATTTTGGCTTTCTGATACAACACTCACTGTATAGTCAGTCTCCCTCTGAGAGCTTTCTTCCAGATCAAAACAAAGATGGAGTGGCAGGGATTATTTTGGTATGTACACTGCTCCTTCTCTGAGGCAGAAATGTTTGCATTTCTGTGGTAAGGTCACTGGGAGACTAGCTCTGCACATAGAATTTCAAATATAGCCTTTGTACTCCACTTCTCTTGGTTAATTTACATGTTGTTGCTGTCTCACCTGTTAGCTTTGCAGAGAACATACATTCAAGAAGAGTAGGAAGTTTGCTGTTGCCCAATGACGAGGTTGAGATATTTACAGTAGTTGAAAAAAACTAGTTCCAGGTGAGAAGGATTTCTGGTACGACTCTCGTCCTCTCTCTCTCCCACTGAAACAGATTCTGAAAACATCAAGAGAGATTCTCTGTTTTGCTTCAGTTGATTCTTTGTTTTACATCATCTTTCCTAATACTGTTCATTCTCTTCCACTCTTTTCCACTTTTTAAGTTTATTCTGTAATCTTTATGCCACACTTTATTGTTAAATTGATTGTTAAGTCGTTGATCTCCCCCACTAGACCATAAACTCTCTTTGTCTTGTTCAAAATTATACACTCAGCACATAGCCAAGCACTTGACACTCATGGGTTATTTGTAGAATGAATGAGTGTTAATTGAGTGGTTGGCTTCAGATTTTCTTCCAGGATCCCTTACACGTTCCCCTCAATATTCAACCAGATTGTTTTGTTATGAATACATGGTATCTTATTTAGGCACTATAATAATAAGAACATGTAAATATATTTTTCAAAGAGTGTACAAAAAAACTAAGACAAGCTGAGAAATTGGGCAGAAAAGGAGCTCCCACGTATGCAGAATTATCAGCTCCTTTTTTCCCCCCTCCAGCTTGCAGAGAGTTTGAATCTTCTCCAGATCACACTTCCCTCTGCAGCTGCTTGCCCATGGGGACCCTTCCAAAGCAGAGCAGCCAAAAAGGCTGCGGAGAGATTGTTGCCCGTGGGGAAACTGAGGGGTAGTGTGACTTTGGCTGTCAGTGCCAGTAGAATTTATTTAGATTTTAGCATGATAATCCAGACAGTGCCCACATTCTCAGAAAGACACAAGTTTAAGACAAGTTTATTTACTAATACAATGAGTAAATCTATTTTTTTTCCTTTTGAATTAGAAGAAGATGGGTCATACTGAACACAATGTAGATTCTTAGGCTTTCATCTTTATGTGCTTTTAATTTAGTTTTCCTTTCACATATTTCCTCCTTTATTTGAATTTTTTTTTTTTTTTGTGGAAGAGGAAGGAATGCAGAAAACAGAATAATTATTTGTTGTAATTTTTTGTTCTTACTCAAAAGTAATATGGAAGTATCCATCTATTTTTTTAAGATTTTATTTGTATATTTGAGAGAGAGAGAGAGAATGAGAGGGGAGGGATTAGAGGGAGAAGCAGACTCCCCGCTGAGCAGGGATCCTGATGTGGGACTCAGTCCAGGGTCTCCAGAATCATGACCTGAGCCGAAGGCAGTTGCTTAATCAACTGAGCCACCCAGGTTCCCCTCCGTCTATTTCTAATAAAAGCTCATTTAGATGAGTTAGCCTAATTTAGGTCAAGTTTATTCCTCAACACCAACATTATAATTTTTGATTTGATTCAATTCAACAAATACTTATTGGTCATTTTCTTCCTGGGTAGTGAATGTGAGTATGCGATCCATATAATATATAAAAAATATATAAATGAAACTGAAAATAAGACCAATTGTTCAAGCTAGAACACAACAAAAATGCAGACAACATTTCTAAAAAAAACAAAAAACAAAAAAAACAAAAACAAAAAAAACCCACCCATCTAAGTAGAAAACCATGATGATTTTATAGGAGTTTTCCTTTTTTAATTTAAATTTTTCTCTGATTCAGTTCCTGTAATTACTATTTTTCTTCCAAAGTCTGTAGGCTGAGTCCATGAGCTGCCAACCCTATGGGCCTGAGATACTTGGAAAATAACTAGGATGTTAAAATTTCAAATAGAGTTTGGACCTTCCATTTCCTTAGGCAAATAATTGTTCTTGTGTTGCCAACTCTACTGATGATCTTTTGCTTCTAGAAAAATTTGAAAAGGAAATCCTCGGAGTTTTTTGGTTTTTAAAAATTGACTTACAAAACCAAAACAAGCTTGTCTGGTGTACTATAATAGTTTCTTCCT
Organism: Lontra canadensis; assembly: GCF_010015895.1. Lineage (NCBI taxonomy): Eukaryota > Metazoa > Chordata > Mammalia > Carnivora > Mustelidae > Lontra > Lontra canadensis. The sequence goes on along the minus strand of NW_022631020.1, from coordinate 17,503,672 downwards.
GAAGATTTCTCAGGAGAGTGAAGTGATCAGAGAGAGAAGTGATAGGAAATATTTGCCTTTCTTCATTTAAAAGACAAAAACAAAACAAAAGAATAACAAATATTTGCTATTCTGAGGAAGTGGAAGAAAGATACAGATTGTAAAACTTCATTAATATTGTAAAGCTTGTTAATATCATGTGGCCTTCATAAGTTCCTGTTATTATATAAACTTGCAGGATAAAAAGATCCAAAGATGAAAGCTTTGAAAAGTTGTAACTTCGTGTGCATGTATATTGCTGTCATGGAATTCTGGGGACACTTGTTTAGTTGCTCCCATTATGAAGTCTGAATCACTCATTGGCTTGTACTTTAAGATTGTCATATTCTGCTACTTCTGCCTACCACTGTTAGGTTCGCTTAGGTGGGATCAAACAGAAGTATGACCCTTCATCATGTGAGTACCTGATCAGCCTGCTTTAGGTAGCGCCCCTTGGAGCGAAGCAGACAAAGGACTAAGGGGCTTATGCAAAGGACTCGTGGTGCCAGGGTGGCTGAATTGAGAATGAGTTCGGTTAGTAGAAGAGAATGGCTGTAGAACAACGCTAGCTTCATCCAGAAGAAATTGAACAGGGTAGAGGGAGCTGCTTACATATTGCATTTTGAAGTCCATGGAATTTTTGTTTGGAGCTGTTAGTTGGAACTTCTTTTCCTGGCTAGTTTTGCTGGTGTGACAGATATCTGAATTCAACAGGGCTAGGAGAGAAGGCAAATGTGAATGGAATCGGTAGCAGGTGAACATAATAAGGTCCGTCAGGTGGATTCCCAAAAAGGCAGAAGGCCCTGCCAAAGATCCCAAGGAACAGGGGCAAATTTGGACTTGAACAGCCATTTTAGCTCTACTTTTTAGACTCTGCAAGCCCTTTACAACCAATCTCGTTTTCAACACCCATGGGATATTCTCTGTAGACGAAACCAGTAACGTTTTAGTTTTCCTTCTATTTTCTTTAAAAAAATTGGTATGACTGGATATCTTATCATAGTCTAAAACTGAATTATTTTCTTTAAATAGCACCTTGAGGGGCACCTGGGTGGCTCAGTGGGTTAAAGCCTCTGCTTTCGGCTCAGGTCATGATCTCAGGGTCCTGGAATCAAGCCCCGAATCAGGCTGTCTGCTCAGTGGGGAGCCTCTTCTTCTCTCTCTGCCTGCCTCTCTGCCTACTTGTGATCTCTCTCTGTCAAATAAATAAATAGAATAAAATCTTTAAAAATAAATAAATAAATAGCACTTTGAAAGTAGATCACATAAAACCAAAATAAAGCCAGATAGTTTTAGTAAATGTGTGTTGGCCTTTAGAGAACTTGTTTTGGTAACCAGTTGAATTTCTTTTTAATCACACATTTCTGCTCCACTGGAAGATCTGATGATTTTAGAGTTCTAAGCAACACTAGGCCCATAAAGTTTTCATCCACCAGATCGGTTCCTTATCATCTTGTCTTGTGTAAGAGACTTTTGGAACATGTAAACCAATGATGAGCTACAGATAGATCCTTCGTTCCTAATTAATAGCTCCAGTTCTGGATATGGTTACACAGGAAATATTTTCTTACCTTTTCTAACAAATTATTTTTTCAAGTTTTTATTTAAACTCCAATTAGTTAACATACAGTGTAAAATTAGTTTCAGGTATACAATACAGTGATTCAATACTTCCATATATCACCTAGTATATATCACAGCAAAGTGCTCTCCTTAATTCACAACACCTATTTAACCCGTCACCCAACCCCCACCCCTCTGGTAACCATAAGTTCTCAATAGTTAAGAGTCTGTTTCTTGATTTGTCTCTCTCTCTCTCCCTCCCTCCCCCTCTCTTTTTTCCCCTTATGCTCATTTGTTTTCTTTCTTAAATTCCACATATGAGTGAAATCAGACAGTGTTTGTCTTTCTCTGACTGACTTATTTCACTTAGCATTATACTCTCTAGTTCCATCAATGTCACTGCAAATGGTGAGATTTCATTCTTTTTATGGCTTTTTATGGCTGAGTAATATTCCATTACACACACACACACACACACACACACCCTATATATATATATATACACCATCTCTTCTTTATCCATTCCTCAGTTGATGGGCACTTGGGCTGTTTCCATAATTTGACTTATAAATACTGCTGCTATAATCATCAGGGTGTAATATCCCTTTGAATTAGTATTTTGTATTCTTTGGGTAAATCATAGTCTTTGCATAACTACAATTGCTGGATCATAGTGTAGTTTTACTTTTAACTTTTTAAAGAACTCCAACAAATTATTTTTATTTTATTTATTTATTTGTTTGTCTATTTAAAGATATTATTTATTTATTTGAGAGAGACAGAGAGAATGAGCAGGGGGAGAGGGATAGAAAAAGAGGGAGAAGCAGATTTCCCACTAAGCAGGGAGCCCCATGCAGGACTCAATCCCAGGACCCTGGGATCATGACCTGAGCTAAAGGCAGATGCTTAACCGACTGAGCCACCCAGGCGCCTCTAATGAATTATTTTTAATGTAGAAGTAGGTGATATGTTTTCCTTCCACTAAATGGAGTCCTATCCTGGAAACTCATTCTCTTATTCACATGCTAAACAAGCATTGATTGAACATCTACAGTGCAACTCGCATTGTGCTAGACATGGTGGGTGTAGACAAGAAAAATCCTCTCTGGGCTCACAGAACACATGGTCATGTGGGGGATATGTACGCGAAACTAGAAATGCCAATTCAGTATGGTAAATGGTATGCTGGGGTACCCTCTGAACACAGGGTAGAGCCGTATAACATAGCTGAGGGAGGAAGTGCATTAAAAAAGAAAGATCATAATTAAACTGTGTTCTTAAAGGATGAGGGAACTTTAGCTAAGGTGGAGAGGTCTAGACAGGTATTTTAGATCAGTAGCAGAACATTGGCAAAGGAATAGAGACAAGTGACATGGGGGAAGGTCATTGTGCGTGGTTGAAACATTGGCAGAACATGCGGTCAGGGAAGATGAGATAGGAAGGAGCCACAGTCTTGGCCTTGCACGTCAAGAGCACAGACTTCAACACAAAACAAGGAGGACTTTAACTTAAACTCGTGGGCATGGAAGCATTTTAAGCACGAGAGTGAGGAGATTTTGCATTTTCTTTCTTTCTTTTTTTTTTTTAAAGATTTTATTTATTTGACAGAGAGAGATCACAAGTAGGCAGAGAGGCAGGCAGAGAGAGAGGAGGAAGCAGGCTCCCTGCTGAGTAGAGAGCCCAAAGCGGGGCTCGATCCCAGCACCCTGGGACTATGACCTGAGCAGAAGGCAGAGGACTTAACCCACTGAGCCACCCAGGTGCCCCGAGATTTTGCATTTTCAAAAGGCCACTCAGGTAAGGTTGAGGAGAACGTCTTGGTTGAGGCAGGAGGAAGCTCTTCCTTGGAGAAAATCAGTCAGGAGATAATGTACCAATTCACCCGAGATAGGAGGAGTTTTTGAGCCAAGGTAGTACTGAGTTGTAGGTAAAGGAATTGGCATAAGAGCTACTTAGGAGGGAGATTCTTTAGGACATGGGATGATATTGTGGGGGAGAGAAGTTGAAAGACGGTGACATCAAGGGTCAATTGCAGGCTTCTGACTTGGGTAGCCAGGGGTCTCCTTTACTAAGCTAAGGATATAAAAACAGAATACTTGGGGGACACAATTATGAGTAGGTGGAATTTGAAGGTCTAAGGAACATGACTGCAGATGTCCAGAAGGGGGTCTATGTGGAGCGCAGAAGCGTCACGTGAGCTGCAGGGGGTGCTGACCTCAGTAGAGAGGAGCTATTTACAGCCACGGGGGTGGTTAAGACATCCAGAAAGGGTAGGGGAAAATCAGTTACAACATCAATATGGACATTTAGGTTATTGTCAAGCACTGGGAATGGAGCCTTGGTATCTTTTGTGAATATTTTAGTCCCCTTAGAATAACAAACAAACAAATTTCTGTCTGATATTTAAATTAATTCATTTCTTCTTCATTATGCTCCAACTCTCTTTTGTGCTACTCTCTGCAATGATGTGATCAGCTGATCTGTACTTCCCCAGTAATAACAACATGCATATTACTGAATTGGCTTAATGCTTTCTCTTTACTGCTACAAACATCTGGTTTCAAATTTTGCTTATCTGCTCTATGTTTTTTCTACCCCTGATAAATGTGAGTGTTGTGGTCATAAACACCCAGGTCAATGCCCAACATAACTGAAGACTTTCTTCCCGGGCACAAATATTTGTTGAGCGCCTATATTTTCCAGGTTCTTTCCAGGATCCAGGGATTCAGCGGTGAACATCTTCAACATTTACATGGAGGTCATGATGGGAAAGCCTCAGCCTTCAGTTCTAGGCAACAGAATAAGAAACAGTGGAACATACGCAAGGCTGGAGGTGGGGAAAATCTGCGCATTCGGTAGAGGTCAAGGAAAAGCAGGATGTTACAACTTTCTCCCACTGTATTGCATTCGTTGTAACTTGTCTTGCTTTGTCATCTGAATATTCTCACCCAACTTTGGGCTGTACTTATGTCATTCTTTTTTTTAAATTTTATGCCTGTGTGTCTTATATTTGTCTGTCACTGTTACCTGATTATATTCCCTAGCACCCCGCATCCTGTCTCCAGTGATCCATTTTCCTAATTCTGGGGAAAGTGCAATGTTCTTTTAATTCCTTCTCTATGCCATTGCAGCATCTGACCTCTCTGAGCAGCATCTAACCAGGTGCCTCATGGGATTTGTTCCCCATGTGTGTCCAGCTCTACGCACTGAACACATGGCCACAAAGGGGTAAAATTATTTTCGTAAGAGTGACATAGGTGTTTTCTTTCCTAAGTGAAAATGATCTCAACGTGAGCCCCTATCAGTAAGGCAAGGGCTTTGGTTGATTTCCCAGGTTGCAAGACACAGTTTTCTGTAAGCTTGCCTTGTTTTCTCTTGGGACAAAGGGTGCTTATCTCTGGGCTGGACAGCTGTGTGTAGCGAGCTTCAAGCTCAGTGCCACGTGGTGGTATATGCCCTGCCTAACCCTCCATCTGAAGTGTGCTGGATGGTTCTCCTCCATCCATGGCCATGTTATCACTCCCTGGGGCACTCCAGAACTCCACTGTTGTTCTTTTATCCGAATGGGAATCCAAGTCGATTCACAATAAGCGATAGAACATCTATTTTGTATATAAGACACTGTGCCAAGTGCCAGAGATAATATATAAAGAATTTGCCATCTCTATTTTAGAGGGGCTTATAATTTCATGGGGAGGTGGGGGATGCAGATCTTTACTAAACTAATGAAAGGGTCAGCATTTTGAGTCTTTGTTTTCCTTGGATTCTTACTGGGAACCTGTTCAATCGCACCTAGTGGAAAGAACTAGTCTGTTTTATACTTTCATTCCAGGGGAGGTGTCTTCTCACCCTCCTTTCTAAAATAGCAAGCTCCCTGCCAGACACGCTCTCTGTCTTTTCCCTGCTAAACTTTTCTTTTTCGTATTTATTATCATCTAATGCAATATACATTTTACTTATTTTTCATACCTATTATCTCTTTTTATGCCATGAAGACAGGGATTTTCATCAGCTTTATTCATTGCTGTATCCCTAGTGCCTCAGAAATATTTGTTGAATGAATGAATAAATAATTCAATGCGTGCACTTATTCTTTCCACAAACACCTACCATGTGCCATGCCATTGAGATGAAATGGTTAATAAAATTTCTATGATCCTGCCCTCATGTGGTTTACACTTGGTGGGAGAGACTGACATTAATTAAATAGGCATATAAATATGTAATTACAAGCCCAATTTGTATATCCTGTCCTCATAGGTGATCAACAACTACTAAAAACCTGCTTTACACTGTAAACTTTCAACTGTCTAGACCTGTCTCTTAACCCACAGAGAGATTTATCATCACTGTATTGGTAAAGACAGTAAAATCGAACATTTCCTGGCAAACAGACTTGTTTAAGAGCTAATATAACACTATACTGCCCTCTTCCAGTCTATCTAGTATTTGAAAAATTAATTTGACATAAAAGTTAATATCATATATATTATACATACATATATGTGTGTGTGTGTGTGTATAATTTCTGTTCAGAATATTTATCCATTGGGATGCAGGTAGATGTGTGTGGCTGCAGACATATTCTGGATTAATTTGTTTTCAGAGGAGTCTCTTGTTTCAACAAAGGAAGTTTGTTGTTTGGGAACTTTTAGTGCTGTTACAAGGATGTCAGATCTTTTAACGTTAATTGTACAATATTCTAAGACAACCGAGTTTCACGGACTTAAAAAATGCAATACAGCCCAATCTGAACTTTCAGTTTCAAAACATAAATGTTTTGTTCAAGAAGTGCTTTTGAAGTTTAACCTTATGACTTTAAAGGCTGATATAATTTCTTTGACTTGAGATTGAGTCTTTAGGGAAGACAAAACAACATAATTTCTTGTGGTATTATTTAAAAAAGAATGTTGGTCAGCAACTGCTCAAGTCTTTCTTGTATTCACTAGTCAAGGAGTAAAAATAATATTGGTTTGAAAGTTTCATCCACGATTAATCTCAGTACTGTAATGCTGCTTTTTCTCGTTCAATTCCTGTAATAAGCGATCTTGTGAGTTATAGTTGGTAAATAAAGTTGTCATATATATTGACAGTAAGAACTGAACTATCACTACCCACAGGCCCCCCTCCACTTCCCAAATTTTAGGATTGCGGAATTAACATAGTATTTTTTTTTAGATCTAAATACATACCAGCTGCAGTCTTTTAAAGTCTCATATCATTTTGTTAGCACAGGGCCTGCCTACGTGAGCAAAAACATGGGAACTGCATCCTAACGCAGTTGACAAGATGTTTTATTTTCATGATTACTTCTCTGCCTTTTTTTATTTTGCCTGCAGGCAAAGGTTGGCATACATGTCAAGAGAATGTTCTCCAGCTGGGGCCTGCAGTACAGAGAATTGTATATACCAGAGGGCTCATGGGACTCTAGGCAGATTATTATGGTAATATTGGAGGCTGCTGTCCTCTCCCTCCCACAGCTGGGCCGCCTCTCTCATTGTAAGTATTGAAGCAATATGTTTTGCAAATTATACGTTGGGAACAACAGGGACCCAGTAAAGTGAAGAAAAAGAGAAACATTGCAAAATGTTGCCTTTAATATTATATTTTTCTTGTTCATCAAGCAAAATAAATTAAAGCTTTAATTTTTTTTAATTAAATGAGGATCATATATTGAAAAAAGAGCTATAAGAGTAAAAACTTAATATTGATTTTATTGAGTGAGAGTTTCAAGAAAATATCGTTACAAAGAAATTAGATGGTAGCCTGATTCAAGAGAATCATGGTAAGATTACATAATAGCCTTTATTATGGATTTCAAAAATCCTTTTGAGTCCAATGAAGCTGGGTTAGCAAAAACTGCACAAAAAATATCATTTTAATTAGTGCTAATGTGATCTCGTCATGGTCCAGCTGTTTCACGCAGGATGAAAATGCGTGTTACTTTATTAGTAATGCATCTTAGGAAAAAAATGTCACTTCTGATTTCAAACATTTGTTATTAAAGTACATTTTAATACAATAGTAGAGCAACATGATTGATTTGGTGAAATGAGGCATTAGTGAAATTCAGGCAAAAAGGCTTAAAAGCCTTCTTAATTGAGGAAGAAATGTTTTCCTTCTGTCTGGCCTTCCTCTCTGGAAACATTAATAACAAAACAGGAGTCGTATTTCTATTGCACATTTTGAAGACATATCGTATGAAAGAGAGGAAAAACGCCAGTAATCCAGAGATTAGCAATTTTTTTCCCTTCTAGAGTGCAAAGTTTCCCCCCAAATTTAAAGTTGTAGGCTAATTTTAACAAATGCTCTGCTGTTTGGGTTTTTGGTAATGAATTTAAATTTATTCCTCAGCAAACATTTCCATGTCTGTCTCGATAGAGAATCCCCGACTCATTCTTTGGGATTCGGCTTTCCTTATTTCAGCGGGTCTTCACGCAACTTCTTCCTTCAGAAATGAAATCCTGCAGCCTCAGAATAAGGGCCCCTGATTTAAAAACTTAGGCGTGTGCCTCAAAGCTTCTTCAATTCTTGGGTTAGCCAGCCGGAGCCTCCTCACACGAGACAATCATATTAAGTACAGCACATTAATTTGTCATGTGTCTCCTCTTCCTTCACCACAAACCCATAAAACAGCTCACCATGTGCCATCTTGTGCCTAATATATTTATCCAGTCTATTTATTTGATATCATGCCAATATATTTTAGCTTGCTATTGATAGGGGTGTCCGCACGCAATTTATTCCTCTCCGCTAGATATTCATTTAGGAGGAATTGAGTAAATAAAAGGCTGGTAGGAAGTGATGTTCAACGTAATTGCCAGCCTCTGTGATCTTTTCTGAATTATAGTTATCATTTGGAGGTGGTAGGAGTGAGGGGAAAAGGCAGCAATTCTCTATTGTTTTTCAACATTGTTTCTCATTCTAGCCGCTGTCTCAGTGTTTGGTCATAGAGAACGTAAATACCCGATTTGACTGATGTGACCAGGAAACTTACTTGTTTATTTCAAGCCTCCATGTCTTGGTGGAGGACAGAGCTGTTTTACCGTCCTTTTCAGTCTTTGTGTCATGGGAGGGCGCCTGGATGGCTTCGTCGGTTAAGCGTTAAGCATTGGACTGGTGATTCCGCTCAGGTCATGATCTCAGGGTCATGATTTCAGGGTCATGATCTCAAGGTCTGGAGATCGAGCCCCTTGTCAAGTCCAATGTCGGACTCTGTGCTGGGTGTGGAGCCTGCTCAATATTCTCTCTCTCTTTTTGCCCCTCCCCCTCCTTTCTCTAAAATAATGATAATAATAATAATAATTACAATTATTATTATTCTTGTCATGTAGACTCAAGCAACTTTATTCCTTTGAAAGTCTTAGATGCTGAAACAAAAAGCAACTTTGATTTTATAAAAATAAACACTTTTCTCAGTGATTCGTTCCTATGCTTTCTTGGTGTGGGAGAGCCTTTGTAGGCAAAACAACTTTATAATGAGCCCCCGTTTAAAGATTTTATTTTTATTTATTTGAGAAAGAGCGTGAGCGAGAGTGAGAGAGAGCATAAGTGGAGGAAGAGGCAGAAGGAGAAGCAGGCTGTCCGCTGAGCAGAGCCTGATGTGGGGCTTGATTCCGGGACTCCGGGATCATGACCTGAGCTGAAGGCAGACGCTTAACCAACTGAGCCACCCAGGCGCCCCAGTCAGCCCCAGCCAGTCAGTCATTTAATGTTAAACATTAAATTGGTTGTTAATGTTAAACGACCAATCCTTTCAAATGGGGACCCAATGCGCGCGCGCGCGCACACACACACACACACACATACACACACACACACACTATTTTCCTACACATAATGTCATGTTATAGTGGATGGTGGTAATAACGATGTTCTCGTGACTTTGCTGGTGAGAGAATACAGGCACCATGGAGGCCTGGGAAAGGAGTAGAGCCTTGCTTTTCTATTTCTTTAGTCATACTGATGCTCGTGTTATGGACCCAGGATGTGCTTCATGAATGATGAGTGGATGAAATAATATTCCACATTAGATCTATTCTCCTTATTTTTACTTGAATTTTTATTAACAAAGAAATATGCTTTTTTTGGTGGTGTTTCTCATGTGTTGAAAATACTGGTGTCCGCTTGGCAACACTACTAGCCTATTACTTGAGGGGAGACGAGGCAAAGAAAAGAAAGACACAGCAGTGGCTACACGATCTTTTTCTCTCTTTCTTCCTAATATTTAGAGATATTCATGAAGAAAATTGGGGTCCAGATCCAGATTTAGATTTCTATTGTGCAAAAGGTAGGAATGCCCCCATGCCAAGCCAATAGACAGAGCTTAGCAGTAGAGGAGGTCATGGTGGCACTCAGTGCTAACTAGTAAACGGGGTTGGTAGCTTTTAGGAACAGAGTGGCACTTTGGGGGATACTCATGGTATTTAGTAAGATCGGTTCCTATCAGTTAATCTTTGCGGAGTGCCTACTGTGTACAAAGGTGTAGGCTAGGCTTTGCAGGGGATTCAGAAGAAATACCCTCAGAGGTGTTTACAATTTTGGTAGGGAGATAAATAAGGATAAAGCTTAGGCTACAGATGGCCAGGTTCTGAATGAGTGGCGCAGATATCATGGGTTATGGTACATCAGCGTGGTCAACACAGGTTAGTATATCAGGACAAATTCCAGGTGGCAGAGCTGGATAGGAATGTCAGCTTCTGGGGAAGAGTGAATGATATAAATCAAGGGACTGAAGAGTGGAAACATTTCAGTAGAGAGTTTCTGAGTAGCACATGAAGACTGTCTATCCACTCCATATTTTCCGGGACAATTATGTGCTACGTTTAGTGGGGACATTCTCCCAAGACATCAAGTCTGTGGGAATATTGAAACAGGTCCACATGGGATAAAGGCTGAATTTTCAGGCCTAGGAAATGAGCAACTCACTTATATGGACTCCATTTAAATTTCAAATTATTTTGAAGCCTTGGGACACTTCCTGCCCATGACCAAATTCTTCCGGAAGTGTCGCTCGTGCACCTGGCTGCGTGCAGACTGATTCAGCTAGTAGGACTTCACACTTTCTCCGTCATTATTGAATATGAATTCCTTTGACCAAAGTAAAGTCTTCTTAATGAACACTGGTGACATTCACACAGATCTATCCTTTCATAGTCTGAGGAAAATTGGAAACTGCTAAAGGAGTTCAGAGTAACACTAAAGGGAATGCAAACAAATTTTGCCGATACTCCTTGCAGGTGAAGGGTTACATATATATACATATGCTCAAATGTGTTTTTCTGGGCATACTAGCTCAGAGTTTATTTATTTTTTAAAATTTTATTTATTTATTTGACAGAGATCACAAGTAGGCAGAGAGGCAGGCAGGGGTGGGGAGAAGCAGGGTCCCTGCTGAGCAGAGAGGCCGATGCGGGGCTCAATCCCAGGACCTTGAGATCATGACCCAAGTTTAAGGCAGAGGCTTAACCCACTGAGCCACCATGGTGCCCACTAGCTCAGAGTTTAAATGCCTGGGCCCTACCTTAAACGTTCAGAATGTGAATCTTTGTGATCAGAGTTTAGAGAATCTGCACTTTTAACAATATCCTTCGTTGATACTTAACGTACAGCAAACTATGAGCTCTACCAGTACAGAATTTGCACAATGCAGTCTTCACACTTAATTTACAAGAAAATGGACTGGCTAACTGGTAGTGAACTATCAGATTAGTATCTATGAAATTCAAGCTAATATGCTCATAGCATCACAAGTTGCCAGGTGTGGCTAGAGACTCTTTTATAGATATTGTCCCTTTTAGTTCTCACAGTACTGTTATGGGAGCAGGTGTCTAATTTTCCCATTGTACAGATGGGTAAATAAGCTCGGAGTTGTTTGTGACTATCCTGAGATCACCCAGGATTTAAGTGACAGAGCTGCAACATCCCAGCTGCCTCCGTAGGGCCCTCTGCAGCTTTCTTTCTGCTGCCCAGTGGGTCTTTATATAGCTTGCTCACTAATCAGCTACTGTAGTATTACGAAATCAATTTCTTTTTACCAGTAACATAAGTAATACCTGATTAAGAGGAGAACTCTTCTAATGCCACATTGCATAATAACCTCACATCCCCCCCCCTTTTTTTTTTTAACTGCCTCGGCCATCATTAGCATAGATCTGTGAAGTTCATTGGGTGTGTACCAACAGATACAAGTGTGAAAAACTTAGTACTACATTAAAGGCATTGAATTTAGCCCACATTTATTTTATGAAGGAAAATGAGAAGGGTAGTGTAAGGGGAAGGTATGTGCATGAGGGATGATATCCATACTAGCCATCCAAATTTTCCAAACCTCATTAAACTCTACAATAAAGCATTAGTTTGCAATAAAGCATGGTGGATAAAGACAGGGCTCTGAAGTCAGATTATCTGTGTATAAGTCTGCTTTTTGTCCCTAACAGCTGTGTGACATCAGGCAAGTTGCTTATAGTTCCTGAGCCTTAGTTCTATGAAATGGGAATAATGGCAGAGTTATCGTCACAGAGTTGCCAGTGAGAGTGGAGGAGATGGTTCATGAAAAACTTGTAGGACCATGCCTGACACATGCAAGCATGTGTCATCAATGTTAGTCATGTTAAAAAAAAAAAATTAGGCTCAGGGTCTGGACACAGTAGACCCTCAAAGGTGTTTGGTTAATATAAGGCTATTTAAATATAATATAATATAATATAATATAACATAATATGACATAATATATATATATATCTATATGTGTATATATAATATATATATATATTATATATTGTTTGAATATAAGGCTATATCATCCGTGTTTCCCTACCTTTAGGGGCACAGTGTCCTTTGATAGTTCCCCTTTCTTTCTTATCATTTGTTTAAAGATTGACCTTGTATTTGTCATTTTCCTAAATAGAGATTCTTGTTTAGAACCTGGATAGATTCTGCCCTATTCTTGGAAATGCTGGTTCTTTGAAGCTAAGAGAATAGGTTGGGTGAAGGAAGGTGGAAAGGAGGAAAATTCTTCCAGTCATAGTTCTAATACCTGGGCCTGGGCTGTGGCACGTGACTGGTCTCCTCCTGCACTCTTGTTCTGCCCTTGGCATTCACTTTCCGCTTCCAGACACCCAGACACTGGGGATCACCGTCTTTTGTCTCCTGCTCTCAGAGTTGAGTTGTGCTTGCAAAGAACTCACGTCACCCCCAGTCCGCCACCCCACCCTCTGCCTTCCAGCTCATAACCGTTGCTTTTCCTTGGAAGTGGGCTATGTATGTGGAGGGGTTGGAGGGTAGGGTCCTTTTATAACCTGGAACCTTTCAAAGCCAAGGTGTAAATAACTGATTTGACTAAAGCAATTAAATTAGCCGTAACTCAACCAAAAACTATGTAGGTAGAAATGAGGACCTTTTGAATAGTTGTTGTTTTTTGTTTTGTTTTGTTTTGTTTTTACCCCTTTGAAAAGTAGAAACACGAGCAAAGCTGCTCAGTGTTTGGGTGTTCACCAGAATCCACTTGGGAACCTGTTCAAACAACATAGACTTTGACCACCCTGTTACCCCAAAAGTCTTTTTTTTTTTATATTTTATTTATTTAGTTGACAGACAGAGATCACAAGTAGGCAGAGAGGCAGGCAGAGAGAGAGAAAGAGGGAAGCAGGCTCCCCGCTGAGCAGAGAGGCCGATGCGGGGCTTGATCCCAGGACCCTGAGATCATGACATGAGCCGAAAGCAGAGGCTTAACCCACTGAGCCACCCAGGCGCCCCTTCCCCCAAATTCTGATATTCCTCCTCTTTGCCCCCTGAAGAGAACCACCCCTAAAAGAATAAGTAGAAATGATGGTGTGTGTATGTGTATGTGTGCCTATGTGTATATTTTTAACACAAATCTTTTAATTCTCTCTGTAAATTATTGGAACATGATCAAGTGTTCTCTTTTTTTTTCTTTAAAACCTCTGAATGAATCTAGCTTTACATAACTAGGTTTTGTTATGTCAGAAGCTTTTTTTTTTTTTTTGCAAGAATTAGTAGCAGACTATCCTCAATACCTTAAAATTATATTTTGAAACAGATATCTGTACTCTTCCGTACATTTGGATTATTTTATTCTGTGACTGCTATTGTAAAAGAAAAAAAACTGTTCTTTTACATTCATGACAATCCTGAGTATAGTCAGCATGGGATTAAATAAAAGATTTCTAACTGCTCCAGAATTCCTGTTTATATGCACGCTATGAAAAGGTTTCTTGAGGGACTTTTATTTTCTGATTCTTTATCAATTTTATTTCTCTATGTATTATGTGGTGCATCGCTACTATTATTATTGTTTATCTCTACATCACGACCGAAGACAGTATTACATTTTCCTTCCCTAGATTTTTTTTTTTTTTTTTTTGTCTACCATGAACAACATCAAAGCTTAAATATTTATAGTAGGGATCATTTTAAGAGGTATTTTTCTTTCCCTCCTTACCACTTCTAATATGAGATGTTGTAAGAGAACAATATGAGAAAGTTAAGATAATATTTGTCTTTATTGGTGTTTTCATGCTGTTTCCTAGTTGATTTATATCATTATTTAATGTCAAAATGTGAGCCCTGATAAAATAATAATGCAAAATGCTGTATGCTTGCTTGGTTTTTATTGTATCAATTTGTATTGAAAATACATAAAATATTAAAAAAATAATAATGCAAAAATTAATTAGGTCTGATGAACAGTGGGGTGTTCATCTTGACAGTCCTTGAGTAACTGTGTTTTGGTTCTGGGGAGAATGCACTGTTGCTTTGGAAGAAATGAAGACTTGGTTGGAGGGAGGCTATAATATCAACTGTCACCTCTCACCCCCAAGTGTTTTCATCTTGTTCAAGAATCCCACAGAGGTTTTATGGGTTGTCACAGTGCTTGTAACTAGGCAGGGATTAATCAACAAGTATTTATTATAGACGAACAGACGATTTACCAAGTGCTTTTCACCTGCATTATTCAATATCATCCCCACACCGGCTCTGTGAAGTAGGAACAAAACCTCATGTTGAAATGGCTAACCATTAACCCTGTAACTGATCAACAATGGAGCCTGATTCCAGTTTCTGAAATGCATCCTCCTACAAGGTGGCAGGGCCTGTGCTCACAGTTTTATGAGTAATCTTTATGATTCTCACACCAATTCTATGGTGGGGTATTGCTTTCAGGTCAGGTCAAAGCCCAGTGAGACAGAGAGGCTAGCCCAACACCATGCAGTTTGGGGCACCAGGACCAGAACTGAAGCATGCCTGATCCTAAGACGGCATGAAAACTCCATGCTGCCTCAACATCCTTTCCACTGGCTTCCATGAGAAAACTCACTACCCGTTCTCTATTCGTATGTTATCCATTAGTCATTCTTCCAGTCAGCCATTGTATGCCAGCATTTCTTAGCTCAGCTGTAAGAGTTATTGAAGGCATGTGAGGTAGCCCTTGTCCTTTCAGATGGGTTAAAAAAGGAACCAGACTTGGGATCTTTTAATAAAATTTATTCTTGCCTATTAAAGAAACTGCTAAAGAGGAAGTTCTTTGAAGATCTCTGTAGTAAGGCATATCAGCGAGCATTTGTGCTGGTATATTGTCTCAGCCAAGGGAAAAGAAACAGACTTAAGCTGTGAAAGGAGAATGAAGATTAGTAATTACCACCATTTATCCTGCTTCTGCAGGGTGCAGGCGAGGGACATGGAAAGACCCATGAAGAATGTGCAACAAAATCCTTATCATTGTGGTACTTACAATCCCCCCGAGTAGACCAAATCTACATGTGTGTTCACTGCATGTGTTGTATACCACAAGAAGAATCCTGCTTTCATTTGGCATTTTGTGTTTGCCATCTCCAGGCTGCCGTTCTAGCTCCACGACTATACTGAACTTCTATAATTAGGGAATTTTAAATGACCAGAAAATACTGCTGCTTTCAGCCACTCTAGAGGAACAGGGATCAGGCTTATTGCCCCACCTGAAACCAAATAAACCAGATAAAATATTTAAACAGCAAAGGACAAGGATCCCTAAGGAATAGGACACAGAGAAGGTCAGGTCTATGATTTCTCCAACTAACCGCATAGAGAGAGTTTTGGGGCTGCAGCTCAGAAAAGAGAAATCCAGGCTATAAACGGCAGACTCCCTGTATTGAGGAGACAGAAATGTGAGTCTGGGGAGACAGATGATGGTGGCTGAAGAGACTATTTGAAAAAGATCTGCAGGCCCCCCTCGAGTATCCAGCTGAGTACTGATCTTCGCACACTGATGCAGAAACTAACCATAACTGGGGAAAGGACCATCTGAAGGGAGTATAAAGAAAAATGCCTTCCACACCCATAAGGATAAGCATAGAGTCTTTCCCAAACAGCCAGACTGGAAATCATCATTATTGATGGCATATCAGTAGATTACTCAGAAGGGATTTACCTCTGTGGTGGCAAAGAATTAGCTTTACAATATACAGAGCTCTGATCTCAATGAACAAAGCAAGACCTGAAAAGATCAGACTGTTTTCATGTGACTTAACTTCACCCCAGAATTAAGCTCAGGAATATTTAATATTTCGAGAGATACCAAGTATCCAGCATCCACAAAAGGGAAAATTCACAATGGCTGGCATCCAACCAAAGGCCACCAAGCAGGCAAAGAAGCAGGAAAACATAACCATGAAAAAAGGAGAAAAATCAAGAATTAAAACCAACCCAGAACCCACGTAAATGTTAGGATAAGAGACAAGGACATTAAAATAAACGTCTACAGTTTTTCATCTATTGAGATAATCATGTTAATTGACCTTATCAATTGGTGGCATGGATATGGAAAAATAGAAACTTTTGTATGCTGCTGGTGAAAATGCAAAATGGTACATCCATTTCGGAAGAGTTTGGCAGTTTTTTAAGAAGTTGAGCATAGAGTTCCTGTATAATTGAGCCATTCACCTCCCCTATTAAAAGAAAGCGTATGTCTATACAAAGACTTGTATATATAAATAGGTTACATTCATAGCAACTTTATCTGTAATTGCAAAAACCTCAAAACAATCCAAATGTCCATCCACACATGAAAGGTTAAACAAGTTGTGGTATGTTCATATAATAGGTTACTACTCAGCAGAGAATAGGAATAAACTGTAATATATATACAACAAAATGGGTGAATCTCAAAATAGTTATGCTGAATGAAAGAAGTAAAAACAACAAACGGAAGTACCTACTTGTTGATTCTATATAGTACATCATACTCTATGATTTCATTTGTTTAAAACTGTAGAAATTACAAACTAATCTATAATGACAGAAATCACAGCAGTAGTTGTCTGGGGGCAGGAAGAGCATTATAAAAGGGCCTGAGGAAACTTCTGAAGGTAACTAATTTGACCGTTGTTACCGTTTCATGGTCATATAGATATACCAAACATGAAGTTCTAAATTTTAACGATGTGCTTTTTATCATATGTCATTTATGCCCCAATACAGCCATTAAAAAACTCTGAAACAAAAGTAACAGCGCTAAAACAAAATAAAGTCTGAAAAAATAGTAAGAAAATAATCATTTGAAGAAAATCAGTATTTTCAGCTATTTAGCTCTTTATAAATTCATTCATATTTTTCCACATGAGAATCTTGTCCCCCTCTCAGAATTCCTTTTTCTTATGTTTTCCATTTATAAGAGTGCCTTAAATGACTGCCAATGTGCCTGGGCCTCTAGGAGGACCTCCAGATAAATGATATTTACCTTTTCTTTATTTTTCTGCTTTTAGGTTTCTCATTGATGCTAGTCATTCCTCCTCTCATTTCTAGAAATTATTTAGGCCTAGCCCAGATGGTTTTGTTTGTTTGTTTGTTTGTTTATCATAGACTTGTATATTGCCAAAAAAATCCACCAGCAAAATATATTATTTATATAATATATAGTATAATATATTATAGGCTTCTAGATTTGAAGCACTTTCTGATATTTGAATACATGTATTATATTGAGTATATGTATTTGAGTACATATTTGAGTATATGTATTATATAAATATATTTAATATATTCATTATTAAAGTAATTGATCATATTAATTAACAGATGGAGGTCAAGAACTCTAAATACATTCCCCTAGGGGAAGAGAAAACCAATGGGAAAGCATGTAGAAATATAGATTGGTTTAAGAAAGCCTTCAAAAGGGGCACCTGGGTGGCTCAGTGGGTTAAGGCCTCTGCCTTCGGCTCAGGTCATGATCCCAGAGTCCTGGGATTGAGCCCTGTGTTGGGCTCTCTGCTCGGCAGGGAGCCTGCTTCCTCCTCTCTCTGCCTGCCTCTACCTGCTTGTGATTTCTGTCTGTCAAATAAATAAATAAAATATTTAAAAAAAAGAAAGCCTTCAAGGTACACAGGAAAATAAATATTACAAGTTTTTAAAAATTATTAAGCCAATAAGAATAATATGAAGCAATGGTTCTCAAACCCGGCTGCATATTAAAATAGCATGGGAAGATTTTTAAAAATATCCATGGCTGAGCTCCAATTTATAGAAATAAATTCAGAATCTTGGGGAGTAGGGTCTGTGCTGATAATTTTGTAAATCTTCCCAGATAATTCTTGGACTATCAGGGTTTCAAGAACCTTGAGTATAGTGCATGGATTACAGATATTGGACTAGAAAGACGATCCTCTGCCATGTTCAACCTGAACAGCCATGGGTAAGGAATTGTAAAAGTGGTGTCAAGTTTGTACATTGGGGTCGCCTTCAGAGTTTTACAAACTCCCAATGGCTAGGTCCCTGTCCCAGCGAGTTTGCTCTCAGTGATCTGAGGCACGGGCTGGGTGAGGGGATAGTAGAAGAAGCTACTCGGGTGATTGTAATGTGCGGCCCAAAGAATGAACCATTGTTCTAAAGATGGGGGTGGGGGGGTGGAATTGGAGGGTGGGGGAGACGGACCATGAGAGACTATGAACTCTGAGAAACAAACTGAGGGGAGGGGGGTTGGGGGGATATGTGAGTCCGGTGATGGGTATTAAGGAGGCACGGATTGCATGGAGCACTGGGTGTTATACGCAAACAATGAATCATGGAACACTACATCAAAAACTAATGATGTACTATATCGTGACTAATGTAACATTAAAAAAAAAAAAGATGAGCTTCCTCATCTGTGTTGTGGGGATAATAGCTTCTGTGTGTGCATGTGATGCTTTAATGAAATAATGTATGTTAAGCACTTAGTATTGCTGTTTAGTTTATAGTAAGCAGTTGATGAAAGGTAGTCATTACTTTTGCATTTTCTCAAATACCTAAACTCTTCAAAAGTGAGATCCATCCAAGAGAATGCCACACCCATGAAGGTTTTGCTAAACTCTGGACAAGTAGGATCTATATTTTTTAAAAACAAAAACCTCTAAAGCCATGATGGCTGTATGAAAGGATGTTATTTCATATAGAATAGGGCTGAGGCATAATGAAGCTTAGCCAGAGTTTCAAAAGTAAATTTTATTCCCTTGGAGGAAGAAATTTATCTTATGAGAAAAATATTGGCTTGAAAGGGTGCGAATACAAGTGTTGAGGAAGATGGTGCATTTGCGCCCATGCTCAGCCTCACTCAGGAGCTGGTCGACATGGGTTAGTTGATGAAAAAACTTGATTTTTTTTTTTTTTTCATTCAGGCTTCCTGTTGGTCAGGGATTTTATTTTGGCTGTTAAATCTGATGTTTTGCTATTGTGAGAGTAAAGTCACCAAGAGCTAAAAGATAAACAGTGCCGCATAACTGCCCACACTTGGGGACATAAATAAAAGCTATTGCCGAGACTCTCTGGGACTTTCTCGGGTTGGTTGCTCGACAACACTGTCACATCCATAGCCACATGTCATCAGTCATGGGCTCTTGCCACCCATCGCCCATGCTCGTTTATGTACCTAGACCTTCTCTACCGCTGTGTCCGTCCCTTCCCCTCACTGCCGACCCTCCTTAGCCTTTCCAATGGCCTGGGTGTTATCTTCTCAAGGGATTACTATGACATTGCAACTCTCCTAAGATCCTACATGCCCTTGTAGTCTCATCAAATTCATCTTCCATGTTGGAGTGTCCAACTAGCTTCCCACTCACTCGTTAGCTCTTTGCCCTGCTTCCCAGGCCAGCAGAACCCAGCCTGACTCACCTACTTGCTATCCTGTGTGTGAGCTCTCTCCTCTCATACCTGTGAAGGCTCCTCATGTCTTTTGAACCTCCACTCTGTTCGGTCAAGGTGTCGGACATAGTGTCATCATGCTCACTGATCAATGAAAAACTTGAGCATCAGAAATACGACATAGTCTGGCCGAGGGTCACACAGCCAGTAAGTGGCAGTAGCACTGTGGCTTATACCTGGATTGGATTCCAAAGTCCATGGGTTTCCACTGTTGCTATATCACACACTGTGACGTCAATTTGTTCCGATGCTATTAAGAATGTATTCTGTGCTGTCCCGATCAGTCTCCCTGATGCTGGCCACCAGACCAGATAGAGTAGAAATGCCCTCCTTTGTTCTAGCTTGCTATTTCCCCAAATAGAATAATTAGAACTTGTGAACACATTATATGTTAATAAAAAATTAAATAGGAAAAAAATAATTAGAACTTGTGGACAGGTCTTTATTTTTCAGGGGGTTTGAGGGTGAGCTCTGTGTTATTATCATTCCTTTTTCAGTTTCATTTACTGGACTCTGTCTCAAGGAGGATTGCTCTGTTGCCCTTCATAGAGCTTTGCAAAGATATCGTAACAAAAACATGTCAGCTACCTTTAGTGTGTGTTATCAGTAAATATCAGACTACTTCCAGAATCCAGTCAAATCAGTATATGTGCTTTATTGTGTTTTTTTGTGAACACATAGTGTCTGAATGATGGATGGTCTCTGCCTTCAAGGGGTTTATAATCTGGTGGTAACAAAAACATGTTGAAAATAACAGCAATCATAATTTCCCTTAAATTAATTCTTTATTAATTGAGTTGTTAAAATTCTTTAGGGTGTGTAATTTACCCAAATATACACAAGACAGGGGCAGGTGCTTTATTTTCAATTTCTCCAGTGTGAAATCTGAGCCACAAAGTAGATGAGTGACTTGCATCCAGTCTTCTGGTCCGGGCAGGCTGACTCATGGCCTCTGGCAAGCTGTGCAGAGAGACTGATACTTGTGCCCTTAGCCCTGGCCCCGCCGTGAATGAGATCCAAGAAGGAATCATGAAATTTTTGTTTTTGGGAGTGTTTATTGTGGATTGGTGGACTTCTTGGGAATTTTCCCAAGTTTGATAATTAGGTGGGGCTTGAACTCACAACCCTGAGATCGAAAGTCACATGCTCTATCAATGGAGCCAGCCAGGTGCCCCAAATTTGGTAAAATTTTCAAGGAACTGTAATACCCTGCATTTATAGCTAAGCAATTGGGTTTTCTCTGTTATTACATCCCAGACCAACCATGCTCTAGGGACAAGTGTTTCAGATTAGTTACATAAAAAGGCATCATGGAGCAGTTCAACAAGCATTTATTGAGGGCCTATGATGTACTGGGTACAGTGGTGAACAAGACGGGCAAGACCTCTGACTTCATGGAGCATGTATTCTAGTTGAGGGGAGCAAGGAGATGGCAATAACCAAGTAAACCATTAAGTAAGGATGTGCTATAAAGAAAAATTAGATTGATGTAATAAAGAATGAGTAGGGATGAATGTAGAGAGACTGTCAGGGAAGTTCTCATTTAGAGATGCCTTTGAGTTAACATCTGAGGGGAAAAGGAACCAGCCATATTAAGATTTCTAGGAAGATTATTCTAGTATTCAGAATAGTGAGGGCCAAGTCCCTGTGGCAGAGTGTATAGACTGAAAAAACCAGTGTGGCTGGAGCAGAGTGAGATAGAGGGAGAGTATTAGAATAAGAGGGAAGGGGCCCATTCATGAAGGGACTACAAGAATTTTGACTCTCACTCTGAGTGAAATAAAGAATAGGGTTTTGCATAGATGAGTATTTTTTAAACCTTAATTAAGGGTTTAATTTTTTAAAGATTTTATTTATTTATTTGACAGAGAGAGATATCACAAGTAGGCAGAGAGGCAGGCAGAGAGAGGGGGAAGCAGGATCCCACTGACCAGAGAGCCTGATGTGGGGCTCGATCCCAGGATCTTGAGATCATGACCTGAGCCGAAGGCAGAGGCTTAACCCACTGAGCCACCCAGGTGCCCTTGAATATTTTGTTTTGAAAGTAGTTACATCTTGGGAGAATCACTCTGTTTCCTGTGTTGAGAGTAGACTGTGGAGAGTCAAGAGTAGCAACAAAGAGAACACTTAGGAACCTTTGAATAACCCAAGAGAGAGAGGTGGATATGACTCTGCGGCAACTACGCTAAGAAGTGGTCAGAATCTAGGTATGTCCAAAAGAAGTCAAAAAGGGCGCAGTGTTTCTAGTCTGAACAGTTAAAAGTTTGGCATTTGCCATTAACTGAGATGGGGAAGGCTGCAGGTGGAACAGTTTTTGGGGGAAGATCAGGGGTTCAGTGTGGGGCATGTGAAGGAGGAGGTGTGTCAATGGAGAGGGCAAGTGAACCATGAGATACACAAGTCTGAAGTTTGGGGAGAGAGGTCAGTCCTGGGAATATACATTTGAGCACTGATAGAATATTGATGGTATTTCAAGCTACAGGATTGAGTGTGTTCTCTAAGGGAGTGTTAGGTCCTGAGGAAGGGGTTCCGGGCAGGTGAAGAGTGGGTCTTCATGGAGCTTGCTTTCCAGAATGTGTTGAAGAAGGCATGTGCATTTTAGGCATACGCAATTCTAGTTGCCATTCAAGTATGTGCAAAGGCAGTTTGATCAAAGTGCCTGAGAGACCAGAATATGACTGTTATTTAAAACAATTTTTATGGGATTACCATTCAGCATTCTCCTTGTCTTAGTTACTAGAACCAATATCTCCAAATTTATACTATATATATAAATATATTTTTCTCCCCTGAGAAAACAGGATTGTTTTTGAATGACCATTATTTCTTTCAAAAGAGGGACAAAGTGTTTTATGGAAAATGCACCCCACGCCTTAGTTGGAGCTTCAAGATGGGGTAGTACATTACCTCTTCAACATGGCAGAAGAAAATGTCTTTATTGTTAGCCCCACCCTAAATCACATGTATGTGTTATCAGTCCCCCAATGGCCATTAATTGAAACTAAATTCTCTCATTGTTCACTATTGTATGTCTGGGGAAAGAGAGAACACATTTTTTGACCCTCTCATACTCTTGCATTCATTAGAAAATCAACGCTTCCTCCAAGTACATTCCAGAGACCCACAAACTGACAAGCCACCCAGCCTGACCTTTTAAGGAAAGAGGAGAGGATGAAGAAATGGAAAGAGGCGGCCATATTTTCTCCTCAGACATTATATTTGTCTCCTTCTATTAGATTTATTTTTGGCACATAGAAGAGCCCATCCATATGGGGAACATTTTAAAATTGCTTGTGAAGAGTAGGCATATTTCCAAGAGGAAATGTAACCTTGCCTTCATCTGGCATATCAGATCAATGCGCTGTAAAAGATCATGTTCAGTTACCTCATTTTTTTGAATTAGAATTAATGGCTCATTAGTCTTGATCATATCAATATTATAACACCACTTACATTTGATAGAAAAGGGAAGGAGGCTGACGGAGTGCACTTATTCCCTTTTACTCTTAGCAAATACACCATGTGCCAGCCTCAGGGAAAACCGGACAGATCGCGGAGGTGGCCCTTTTCAAACAGGCCCCATTTAGGGCAATTGCGGACTCTTCTAAGAGGCTGTTGGAAGAAGAGTTAAAAGGTTCTAAAGGTTTTGGTCATTTGGGACGTAGAGCAGTGTTTTCCCTCACTGGAGGCAGCAGGCCAGAGTGGGGGGAACCAGACACCCTCAGCAATTCTTCGGCCACATGTTGGACCATATGTTGGAAACCGGAAGAGCAGACGTTAAGAATCTTCTCTTGACCGTCCCTCCCAGGAGGAATGCCCTCTACAAATGAGGATCTATTTCTGCAGGGCTCAGAGAGATAGGCAGGTTGACTCTTTTGAAATAAACATAGGAAATATTGCAAGGCACCAGATGATATTATTGAAGACAGGCATTGTTCCCAGTCCCTAAATTATGCCAAAGCAAACAGGAACTAAATGGGCTCAAAAATTAAAGCAAAGCAAAATAAAGCAAAATAAAGCAAACAAACAAAAACTACCTTTACGGAGGGAAGCACCTGACTAGGAGTCCAGAACTCTGGCTGTGTTATTGAGGTGGGGGGTAGCTGTAGGTGGGGGGTATTTTGTTTTTGTTTTTGTTTTTTGCCTGCATGGACCTATTTCCTTTGAGACTTGTCCCCCCCCTCTCCACACCTCTACACCTGGCTGGGCTGTTAACCTTTGGCACAGGAGTTCTATTTTACCTCCCAGGCCACAGTGATTGGCTCAAGGATGGATACATGACCAAACCAGGGCAATTAGGGTCCTCCTTGGGATTTTGCTGGAACTGTCAGGAAAGAAACACTTGCTTCTCATTGTTGCTATGAGTTGAAGGGATAATCTAAGCCAAGAGTTGCCGATCTCTGTCTTTGCCACATGAAGGCCTTCCAGGGACAGGCAGATGTGAGAAATACTCAGAGGGAAGCAGAGTTGCTTTTCTCAATCCTTCAGCCTCAGTAGGCCTGGAATTCCTTTGTATGCTGGGAAATTCATCCCCCTCCTTTCGGTTGGGACTTGGCTACTTGGAACCTGGTTTGTGTATTTATTTGTATATTTAGATTCTGTATATTTATTTGTATATTTAGATTCACCTCTCTGAGCTTCCTTTTCCCATCTGGAGAGGACATAGTCAATAGAGCAGAGTCCTATGTTTCATTCCATCTCGGAGCTTTGTATGACTCTAAATCTCTTGACACAGAGGCACCTGCTGTTTCAGATAGTAGAGCATGTGACTCTTGATCTCAGGGTCTTGAGTTCAAGCCCCATGTTTGGTGTGGAGCTTACTTAAAATAAAAATAAAATAAAATATTTTTTAAAAAATCAATCAATCGGTCAATCTCTTGACTCACCTTATTTAATAATTTGTTGTGATATTTATCCTCAAGATGGTAATTCTCTCACAAATCTCCAAAATTTCTCTCGAAAATTTCTTCTAACTTTTTGGAAGTTGTGATGATTGCACTTGGTGTTAAATTTATCTTTATACTAACAATGAATGAAGTGTTTGATAAGAATGTTGATAGTATAAGTAGGATCAGAATGTACCATTAAAAACCCTTTTATTTATTTATTTATTTATTTATTTATTTATTTTTTAAACCTTTTTAAGAATACAGACAGCTTTTGGAAGAGGAGACATGATGAAAACCCAACATCTATTCATTAATGTCCATCTAAGTGTTAAATCTAGCTATTGCATGGACTTGAAAGCAATAAAATGAAATATTTTTCCTAAAAACTTAATAATTAAGACTGGGCAATCCCACCAATGATTTTAATTCTCTACACCAATCAAAAAAACAGAGATAGAGTTCCATTACGCAAATATCCTTAACAAAATTTCCCTCGCCCACCCCCTTCAGTGGCATGACTGCATGCTGGCAAGGAAACAGAATTTAAGTGGAGAGCAGTTTGCCTTGAGAAAAGGCACTCAAGAACTTGGGGGTTCTGGTAAAGATTAACCAATATGACTAAAAAAAAAAAGAAAGAAAGAAAGAAAAGACAATGTCCTGTGTTCGGGTTTCTTTCACTTTCCCCTGGCCAGATTTATTAACTGAATTAAGAGGGGACTAATAAATATTCTGTCCTCTCTTCCCCCCCTTGAAGAGGCTCACCAAATGTTACCAGTTTCTTAACGGAATCCAGTATAATGGAAACTTCCTTATGACAGTTCTGAAAATATGACATCTCTCTGAAGAACAGGTATGAACGTACAGTAGCACTCTACATTCATAGCACTGGAAAGAGATTAATTAGCTCACTTCACATCCCTTCATGATATCCAAGTGTCGCTTGAAACTGATGCAGATCCCCAAAGTGGGGAAATGAAGGCTTCGATCAACAGGAGGGGTTTAGAACTCACAGATTTTGACCAAGCCATTGTGGAGATGTCTGGTGCTTCGCCTGGACTACCATCTCTCTCTCGGGAGGGGCCTCTCCTTCACCCCCTTCATCGTCCCCCCGGGAGTGCCTGCTTTCCTGCCCAGCATGGTGGTGACTCACGTTGTGCGGTGCCCTCAGAGTGGTCTGGCTGAGGTTTTGGAAGAACGGCCGCACTGCAGTTGCAGAGTCTCTAATGCATCATGGAGACCGGAGGGAAAAAGATAATCTATTTTCTGAAGCAGAAGTGACTTAGGAAATCCCTGATGGGGGAGTTCATCTCTGACTATTTTGGAAAGTGTTTTCCAGCACTCAGTTCTAAGAGCAGATTGTGCGGTTTGAGGGCCTCGGCTGAAGGAATCACAGACGCAGCGTCTGAGCCGTGAACGTGTTAGCCACCTCGTGTGGCTCTGAGCGAGCAGACACTTAGTCGAGTCACCGGGATCCATGCCCACCCTCATGTCTGGCAGGCTTCCTCTTTATATGCGGAGGATGAATTCATCCAACAAACACTAGCGAAGTCCCCATGGGTGTATAGCCTCGGGTCGGTCAGCAGGTATCAAACTTTGGTGTGAATCACCTGGGAGTTTATTAAATTATCAATTTCTAGGCCCTGTCCCCAGAAATACTGATTCAGCAAATCTGGAACAGGGTTTAGGAATCTGATCCCCATTCGAGGGGTTCACACTCTTGTATCCCGAGCACCACTACTCAAAGTGCTGTGGGGATAGTATAAATTCTTCACTGACAGTCACTCAGGATGCAGAATGGGGCCCAGTGGCACAAACACATAACCGATGATGGCAACCCCCCACCCCCGAAACCCAGACAGAGTGGTACAGCTCAGGGGTCCGAAGCCATGGAAATTTGAGAGTGTTGTGGGCTAGATTTAGACACGAGTTCTACAAAGTATTTTAAAAGTAACTTGGGTTTTAAAGAAAATGAAATCTGATCCAACTATTTCCTTTTCCTTTTTTTTCCCCCCAAATCAGTGGAATGAGATCCAGAGAGTTAAGTTACTGGCCTATATTCAGCTAAGACTTGAGGAGAAGGGCCTAGAAGTAAAGACTTGTAATTGCTTCTACAACAGCCTTGGTCTGCTCTGGATGCCCTGGAAGTGGGTCTACAGGCCAGGATCCTATAAAAATGACATGGGGGGAAACATGGTTAAATATCAATGCTGCTTTTCGATCTATGTTGACAAAGCAAAGGATGATACGTCAATAATCTTCAGTGATAGGCAGAGAATATTCCATATGGAAGGAAGGCTGTGCCAGGATTCTAATCTGTACATCTTCATCACTGGCTTAGAGGTACACAGACAATATTATACATTACAGCTAATACATTAGCTAAAAATTACAGAATATGAATTATGTGCTTTGCCTTTTACATGAATTAACTCATTTAATGTCCTTTAAAAAAATCTTACAAGGCAGGTAATATTATCCTTAATTTATAGATGGGAAAACTGAGACACAGAAGGATTAAGCAACTTGCCTAAGTTTGGAGAACTAGTAATCAGTGGAGTGTGGATGCAAACCAAGGCTGTCCGCCTCCCCCAGCCTCATTATATCCCCACCCTATAGAGAGGCTTGTGAATCTGCCCATGATGGCTCCACACGTGGAGATGGAGCAGAGTACTGGGTGACAGGATTAGGATTTTGAAGAAGCCCTGGTGGAATGAGACTCATGATGTCCTTTAATAGGGATAAATGTAAAACTCCACATTTAAGTTAAAAAATTGTTAAAAAATCAGTTGCGGGGCACCTGGGTGGCTCAGTGGGTTAAGCCTCTGCCTTCAGCTCAGGTCATGATCTCAGGGTCCTGGGATGGAGTCCCACGTTGGGCCCTCAGCTCGGCGGGGAGCCTGCTCCCCCCACGCCCCTCCCTGCCCCGCTGTCTGCCTCTCTGCCTACTTGTGATCTCTGTCCGTGAAACAAATAAATAAATAAAATAAAATAAATCGGTTACACACATGTAAGGATGCTAGCAAGACCTGGCTTAACACACTTCCCATGAGAAAGATATAAGGGCTTCAGTGGACTTTGCACTCATGAGAATGAATTATGTGAAAGGGCTACTAAGGAGCTTATGCAATTTTAGGCAAAAGTCAGAACACGGTAGATGAGTCCTACTGTGTGTGTGTATGTGTGTGTATATATAAATATATATTTAGGCTTACACCCAGCATGGAGCCCAGTGTGGGGCTTGAGCTCACGACCTTGACCTCAAGACCTGAGCAGAGGTCAAGAGTCAGATGCTTAACCAGCTGAGCCATCCAGGTGCCCCTAGATATATTCCACCGTAATTAGAGTGAAGTGGAAAATACATGGCTTGGCATTTTTTGAAGGAAATAGAGACCACCAAATGGAGTCCTGAGGTGGAAGTCTTCTGTGTGGCAAAGTGGAAATTTGTGGGTTTGGGGAGTCCAGCATGTGTTCCCCCAAATATGCTCTCTTTCTCTTTCTTCCTCTCTCTTGATAACAGCATGTAATTATCCTTTGTGTATCCTCTATGGTACTACCCACCCTCACCCCATTCTTTGTGGTGCTGATGGAAGAGTAAATCACAGTGTCCTTGTGCCCCACAAGTCTAACTCCTTTAGACTTGTCCTTTAGGGATTTTTAATCTGCTCTGTCCTTTAGGGATTTTTAATCTTAGATTGCGTGATACATGAGAAAAGAAGGTTGGAGCGCAGTAATTCGGAGACCAGCATCCACAGGAGACTGTCCGTGTGCTCCTCACCAGGATATGGCCCCGGTTCCTGTGTTTTCTGAGGCTGACGGCTCAGTCTCCCCAGGTTCATTTGCGTGGATCATTCTTCATTCAAAGAATGTTAACATCCAGGGAACAAGACTGTGAACATTGATGCCTCCTTTTCTTTCCTTCTCTTCTCATCCTTATCCGCCTCCTTCTCTTCCTCTTTCTTATTTAGGGAAATGCTCCAAACATGTGTGTAGGAGTGAACTTGAATACAGCAAGCAAGTTCTTAGCAAGTTCAGTAAAATGGAACTGTGTGTTTCAACTGGTCTTGGAATCAGGTCATGTGTCTGGAGCAGACAGGGGACAGATTCAAGGAGAAAAGTGTAGCTCCGCTGCCAGTTGAGGAAAGAAACAGTTATCAAGGCAGGAATAGGACTTTGGATAGGAAACAAAGACAAAAACAACAACCCTAACCGAGAAGAAAGAACCAAGAAAAAAAAAAAAAAAAAGGTGAACCGACCAGAAGAGAAAGGGAAAGCGTAGGATGATGATGACAATTCACTGTATGGGGCTGGGGTTTTTTGTTTGTTTGTTTGTCTGTTTGTTTACCAAACACATTCACAGATTTTCCTCCTTGCTCCTTGTGACCTCCTTAAGGCAGGTGTCACTGCCCCTGGTTTCCATGCAAGCATCCAGAGGTCTGGAAATTGTGACTGTCTCAAGGACCGGAGCTACATGAGTGACATGGTTAAACCCCAGTCATGTCCACTGACCTCCTGCCAGCTCTTCCTTCCACTCCCTTCCCTTCCCCATCTTCTTCTTCCCCATCAGTCGGTCCCTCTGGCTAGGAATCTCTGTTAAAATTCTTCTTGAAAAACTCCCAGTTTCCTTTTTCACCTTTGAGCATGCGCTGTGTGTCCCATTTTGTTCAGCATCAATTGCAAACTCAGCTTTGACTCATGAGACAAACACTCTAAACCAGGTTATATTGTGCACGTGGTTTCTCTCTCCTGCTCTTGCTTTCCAGTCAATGTCTCCTGGGCCAGGTTTGCTATTTGCCTGGATTTACTGGGTGAAAACCCTAGAGCACCAGTGAACTGCCTCCCTCCTCAGTCACCAAGAACCCTCTCAACCCACCCAAATGCTGGCGCCGGGTCCTGGCCAGCTCCAGGGGAGTTGGACATGAAACCAAAATAGGATACCATGTGCCCCTGAAGCTAGAAGAAAGAAAATGTTCTTCAGGATCCATTAGAGACTGTTCTGAAAGCAAAAGGCCCAGGAAAAGAAACAAACGGTGTTCTGAGTGGAGTTTGTTTTAAGTACCTGATTCCTGCTGTGAACGGTGATATGTGGTTGTTTTATAAATTAGCCACATTTGAATTCTAAATCACTGTAGGTACAGCAGGGCCTTTGATATAAGACTAAGCTTATTTTTCAACAAACAAAGTAATCGCTCAACATTGGTGAGTTGGTGGGGGGTGGTGGGGAGAGTCAGCTTTTTGAGGAACTCTACCTGCTTCTCGAATAATATTCTACATACCTGACAGTACAAAATAATGGTATTGATAAGATGAATAAATCTGATCCTGGCTATTTTATGTCAAATTGGTAGAAGAAAAATTTTCATGCAAGTATGCAGAAAAGTAATAAAGCTGCTTACAGAACAAATTTAATGGTTCCTAAGCCTATATATTTCTAATAATTGTTTATACTTTTAATTTAATACTATTATTCCTAGCAGGAAGCTTGTTTTAAGTTGTATAGAGCTCTGAATAAAACTGAAGAATCAGAATTTTCCAAAAGGCAGTTTCCAAGGGATTTCAGCAACGGTTAGCCACAATTCCATCACACTTGCTTCTTTGTCTCAAAGGTTTTTGTTTGTTTGTTTGTTTGTTTTTGTAAATAAAAAATTTTTTAAAGATTTTATTTATGTATTTAGAGAGATCACAAGTAGGCAGAGAGGCATTACTGGGAAGCAGACTCCCTGCTGAGCAGAGAGCCCAAGGCAGGGCTTGATCTCAGAACCCTGAGATCATGACCTGAGCCAAAGGCAGAGGCTTTAACCCACTGAGCCATCCAGGCATGCTGGTAAGTAAGTTTTGAATAAACCTTTGTCCCTCTTCTCCATTCTCTCTCAAGGATGTGGGAGGTGAAAAGGGAGGAGGGATAGGTCTTAGAGAATTTTTCTATAGATTATTTTTTGGTTTATTACTAAAGGCATCTCCACGGATACAATTTATATGCATAAATTTTAGATCTAATTTAAAGAGTTACAATGTCAAACCCTAACGTGATGGTATTATCAAAAGCCAGAGGAGTGTTTGAAAGCATCCGTAGAGCGTCTCTAGGAACAGTTATAGACAAGCAGTAAGCCATCAAGATAATCATTTTTGGCTGTTCTCTGTATGCTGAGAAGTTAATATGGGCTTGGCTAGCTGTACCATCACAACTTCCCAGTGCAGTATCCTCTCTCCAGTCTCTCAGACGAAAAGTCCAGAATTAAGCTTTACCAAGCAAGTTTGAAATCTATTGGCAAGCCAATGTGGAAAGCTCCTGCTACCATTGCTTCGGTTCTGCCCTTTCTGGGGATATATAAAACCCTGGGTCTCTACGGTTGCCAGGTCAGCACTTTCTGGGAGCACTTAGAAGCCATGACATGCCCACCTCTCCATCAATGACAACAGAAAGCCCTAACTTGGTAATGGCCCCTAATGGGGAACGGGGCGGGGGCGTGAGAAAGGGGCTCGGGAAATACTTTTCCAGGGCAGGTCAATACGAATGTGAGGCTGTCTTCCAGAGGAGCCGTAAAGCTCTGCCACCGGGATTCTGCCCCCTCGTGCTATTCTCCGGCTGCTGCCCTCCTGCCCCGCGCGGTGATCAAACACCAGCAGTGCATTAGGCTGCTGCTGCCGCCGACTTAGACAGAGTGTCTGGAGACGAAGCACTCCGAAATGTTCCGCAGGAAACGGCTGCGCTGACACCGACAGCGGAATGGATGGTCTCCTCCCCAAGTCTCTGTTTCCATTATAAATTAGATGCCTACTTAAAAAATGAGCGAAGTATAAATAATTTAAAACAAATCAAAGGCCTTTATTACCACCCTCGTACTCTGGTCTTTGAAGATAACTGGGCTCCCCTGCCCATTGTGGGAGCCTTGCTGGGCTCTGCTCTCCTGTTTCTCCTGTATGACGTGTATCCTAAGAAAAATAAAAACGCATCGGGCAGAAAAAGCAAACATCAGTATGG
This sequence comes from Lontra canadensis, assembly GCF_010015895.1. Taxonomy (NCBI): domain Eukaryota; kingdom Metazoa; phylum Chordata; class Mammalia; order Carnivora; family Mustelidae; genus Lontra; species Lontra canadensis. Next base: position 17,472,052 of record NW_022631020.1, on the reverse strand, counting down.
CATCGAGGCTGATGTCACTGTGAGTCCCAGCCCCAAGGGAGGCAGAGTTCCTTCTTGGGAGTCTAATGATGTGAGTCCATCTCCCTCTTCCTCCCCAAAGGAACTATTGCTTGAAAACCAGAGTGGAAGATCCCAGGACAAAACCACCAGGGATCCTCTGGGAAAGCATTTAAAAGCAAATATTCAATGGCCTATGCTTGTTACTGCTTCTAGCTCTGGTAGAACTGCAGCTTCACTGCCTGCCCTCCCTCCCTCCCTTCCTTTGCATCCCCTCTCTCTTTCTGTCTCTCTCTTCCTCCCCCTCTTGTTTTCTCTTTTTCTCTCTTTCTTTCTTCCAGTTATTACCAAAGATTGATAATCTTGACTATCCTACTGTAAATCTTATTTTGTTACTTACCCACTTAACCATGTTTAACTTGGGTTCCATATGACAAATTATCTGACCCCTTGGTAAATAAAATGCAAAGATTGTCTTTCACAGGGAAAGGTGGAATCCAAAGGAAAATTGGTAATGGCTGGAGCAAAACAACTGTTTCTTTCTTTCTTTTTTTTTTTCAGCATAACAGTATTCATTATTTTTGCACCACACCCAGTGCTCCATGCAATCCGTGCCCTCTCTAATACCCACCACCTGGTTCCCCCAACCTCCACAACAACTACTGTTTCTAACGTATTAAAAAAATCTTAGAAGTTTAAGTGAGACACTAAGAATGAAAAACTGGAAGTGAGAGTGTATGTGAGTCATGAAACTTTTGTAAAAAACTAGTGCCCTGCAAGAAAAGAAAGAAATGAATTAGGGTGGCCAAATTCGAGAGCGTTGGCTCAGCAAAATACTCTTAGTTCCCAGACCTGGCTGCACATATCACTTGGGGCCCTTATTAAAAATGGAGGTTTCCTGGATTCACACTAGGGGATTCTGCATCAGGAAATCTGGGCTGGGGCTCAAGGATAGGTACCTTGGATATCATTGTGCAAGATGCAGAAAATTGTTAGATTGGGACTTCACACCTGTAGTTTAGTTACTTACCCAGGAACAGTGTAGACAGGCTAGGACTGGCGCCTGTAGCTAGCCGGGGAACGGAAAGTAATTCAGCTAGTGGTCAGTAGTTGAGTTTCAGGACAGTTTTTGTGAATTGCGGTTATAGTTGTATTTCTTTTAAAAAGTTCTAAAGAGTATAGGAAAATGACATTGGATTTATTTGCCACAAGGCAACTGACTTGGTAGCTGTATTACCAGAATTAGGATCTCCCTACAATCCCTTGACATCCCTTTTCTCCAACAGACGTCTAAAGAATCTTATCTTAGACAATCTCATCTTATCTTAGACAAGGTGTCATCTCAGCCAATGTAGGGAACAGAACAGACAACATCCATTTAGAAAAGCAGTTCTCAAAATCTACGGAGCTTTTTACATTCTCAAACATTACTGAGGGCCCCAAAGAGTTTCTTTTCTTTTGGGGTGGGTTATATCTATTGATATTAACCGTGTTAGCAATGAAATCCAAGAACTTTCAGAATATTTTAAGTCATTTAAAAATAACATGATAAACCTGTAACATGTTAGTATAAATAACATTTTGAGGGGGGAAATAATTGTATTTTCTAAAACAAAAATTTGTGAAGAGTCCTGTTTTGCATTTTTACAAATCTTTTAAGAAGTCTGGCTTTGTAAATGACCCTTGGATTTTCACATCTGCCTCTGCACTCAGATCATTGCTGGATGTCCTTGAGGTTGAAGCATATAAAGAAAATCCAGCTGGACAGGGATACATAATTGGAAAAGAGAGGTCTTTGGTGGGTCCCAGGAATGTGTCTTAGGGACTTGGTCTCCCTGGGCCAGACATTGAGAACATCTCCTGTAGAGTGATCTCAACACCTTTGTCATGGTGGTGAGCTCGAGCCATCAGCTGTGAGGTCTGGTGGCTAGTTCAAATCTCAGGAGTTTCAGATCTAAGGACAAGGCATGGGAGTCCCATTTGGCTAAGAGGAGACCATCAAGAGTAAAGTAGTGTGGGTCCTAGAGTGATGTGTGATAAGGGACCTTTAGCGGGAGTGTTTCACAGGAGAAGTTGGGGAGAGCTGCTACACATCCTCCTTGCTGCTTTGTAATCTGAGAGCAGCTCAGGTCCACTGTTTTAGGCATTAAAAAAAAATTCTGGAGGTGCCTCCGTGGCTCAGTCTTTAAGTGTCTGCCTTCAGCTTGGGTCATGATCCCAGGGTGCTGGGATTGAGCCCCACATCGGGCTCCCTGCTCAATGGGAAGCCTGCTTCTCCCTCTCCCACTCCCCCTGCTTGTGTTCCTGCTCTTGCTGTCTCTCTCTGTGTGTCAAATAAATAGAAAAAATCTTTAAAGAAAATTCTGGTTAGTTTCTCTGAGGCATTCAGAAAATCAACAAGCCTTGCTTGACGTTTCTGAGGTGTCTTTCTGAGGTGTTCTGAGGCTGGAGCTTTTCATTCAGTTAAGTAGAGGATTGCCTGTCAGCTCTACCCTCTCCTCTCTAAGTGAATGTCTTCTCTCTTTTACCTTTTCCAGAAAGTTCATAATCTCTTCTATTTTTGACCAGCTATTTCCATTTCTCTCTTCTCCATGTGTCAGCTACTTCAGCAGTCCATGGAATAGATGGTCGGTTCAGTTCTTTCACAGGTTGTCTCATTGTCCTGGGAATCTGACTGTAGAACTGATCTAGTGTCATCGGTTTGTGACCCTTCTCCCTGGTTCCTACTTCAGCCTCCTGAACCTAGTGCTTAAAATGGCCAGCTGGTTCAGCTGTGAAGTCTATTAAGGATGGATTTCCTTATGGCATGAGGCTCCAGAACGTCTCTCAAGTGAGTTTAAAGTCCATTGGCCCTTTTCAATATTTTAAATTTATATTCCACATTAGTTACAAGGTCACAGTTGTGGTTGTGTGGCCAAGGACATCTCCCAAGTTTTGGCTGGTTGTTTGCAAAAGAAATCTGCACATTGACATCAACCTCTTATTTTATGTACCTTTGCCATGAGCCCTGATATCAGAACATCAGCCCCGTGATAGAGCCACAGAAGCATCCCTTTCTGCCACCATTTTCCTTTCTCTCTCCATCTCTACCCACCATCCCCATCCAGATGGAGATCCTGGGGCCAACTCCAACCTCAGTGTCTGCTTCTGAACCCTTGTCTTCCCCTGCAAGTTCCCCGTGGAATCTCAAAATCTCAAAGACAGAGTAGCTTTGGCCAGAGCAGGGAGGTTAAACCTCTGGTAGCCTTTCCTCCCCACTCCTGTCTTCTCTCATCCCTGCTCACTGATGGTTTCAGCAGGAAAGAAAATGAATGTTTACTGAATGCCCCCTAGGTACCAGCCCCTTCTAGAAACATTTTGTATTTCAATGAATCCTTACAAATCTTTGTGCGATTCTTGCTTTTGCCTCACTCTATGCTGTGCTGCCTTCATCCAGGAATGCCCTGAGTATCTTCCTTCCAGTGCCAAAGTTGGCTCCATCTGAATCCTCTTTCTCATTTTCTCACAACATGAAATGAAACTCATTCCTGAGTCCTATCAATTTTACCCTTGTTGGAGTCCTCAGAGTTGTCTCTCTGGCCCACAATTCTGCTTCCAGACTCTTCTCTGTCTCAGCTGCCTTCTGATGATGGCCTCCTCCCTGGTCTCCTCACACTACTCCCCACCCGTCTCCTGGAGGAGTGGACTATGGGGTTAGTGGCCAAGGGCACAGGTGCTGCAGCCCAATTACCTGCATTCAAATCCTACCGCTGGTGCTTCCTGACTCTCTAATCTTGGGCGGTCGATTTAATGTCTCTGTATCTTGGATTCCTCACATGTAAAATGGCAGCGACTCAGGATTTTATGGAGACTAAATGGGTTGATGCACGTAAAGCATTTCAGACAATGCCAGGCATGTGCTGAATGAGTGTTAGCTGCCAGCTTGCTTTGCCTGCTGCAGAGCTCAGATCAGCTTATTCTCCAGGGGAGCAATTCAAAGATTCCCTATTTCACATCAAATATAGACCAAACTCTTGAGCTTGGCTTTCAGGGCTCTGTTGGTTTCCTCCAATCTATTTTCTAAACCCCGTTTCCATCAGATTGCCACATACACCTCTAGACAACAGGAACTCCTAGATACCTCCGTGTCTCAGATTCTTGCTTCTGTATCCTATTCCTTTGCATGTTGAACTTTCTGATATTAATATTCCATTCACTTTTCCAGACTCAAAACCCAATGGCATCCTTTTCAATAGGGCTTCCCTGATCTTCCCAGCAGGAGGTAATATACTTACCTTGTGAATTCCCATAGCTCTTTACACCTCACTTTGGGCACTTGACGATATTTCATTGTCAATTATAGTTATTTATGTCATCATCTCTCCAACTAGAAGGTAAGCCCTTCCAGGGTAGAATTTATCTTTGCATTTCCTAAAGTGTCTATATAGTGTCTTGTTCATAATGAGAATTCAATAGAAATTCTTCTTTGAATGACTGAGTTTTATCTAATAAGGATAGCTGCCCTTTATTGAGCTCTTCCTCGGTGTCAAGCACTGTGTGTTGGGTTGTCTCGTTAAATCTTCAGGACCCCGTGCAGTACTAATGACTCTGTCTCCCATTTTTCAGAGGCAGACATTGAGTCACAGACTGGTTAAGTGATTTACCTGAGATCACCCGCCTGGTTAGTGATGTAATGTGGACTTGATCCTCGTGCTGGTCCACTCTACGCCCATGCTCTCATCCCCTGCATTAGAGTGCCTCTCTGGTCGTCAAAGGAAGGCTTTATGGAGCTTGATAAACGCGCGCATGCGCGCACTTTCCTCCTGGTACCTAATTGGCCATTGGGCCTGCTGCCATCTCCGCGGCCGCCTCCTGCGCGCCCAAAGCTCTGTCTTGGCTGAAATAAACTTTCTCCTTTCGGGGGAGGGTGAGCTCTAAGAGCAGTCCCAGAGAGACCTCTTCTGCCAGCTCTGCTCCTAGGGAAGGGCGCGGAGCATCACTAGGTGGACCAGCTACTGTAAACTCTCCAAAGGATATGTCAGCATTAATGCTAGGCTGATTAAAACGCAGCCAACAAATCATTCGCTGCCTAATGTGCAACGCACTGGAGCTTATTTGATAGTATATTTATGCGCACATCTTCAGAAGCAATATTCTTGTAAATCTTGTATCAAGCCCTTGGGGAGATATTGGTAGTAAGCAGGAAATCAGCAAACACATTGATCCTACATGCTCTGTGATGTTAGCAGTCGTCATGAAATTGAATTTCATCTTAACATATTAAAATCAATATACAGTGTTCAGTTTAATTTAGAATGTAAATACCATCAAGGGTTTTCAAGACAGAGAAAATAATAGTTTCTAACTCGGATACGTATCATTACACAGGCCACTTTCCATTATTTAGAATAAGTGGACCCGAAATAAAAAAAAATTGCTCCGTCTGTTAAAGTCAATGGGAACTCAGGTTCTCAATTGATCAGAATCACTAGCTAAGACGGGGTTTCCGTTTCAAATGGACATGGAAAGTTTAGCTATTTTTCTCCATAGCCTTATTTTGAAATAAAATCTGGCCTAAAATCGCACTTATTGTTTTTAATTCTCCAAACGCCATGCTAGAGAGTACTACTTTGATGCAGTGAGAGGGCACTGGCTTTTTATAAAACCAAACAAAACCCGGGTAAGATTCTCTTTGACATCAGGAGGGGTGTGGGTCCAAGTGCCACTCCTTATTTTGGGATATGGGCGGAGGAAGTTCAGAGGGCAAGGTTCCCACATTCTCTCAGAATCCTATTCTGCTTTCTCCTCCAACCCTTTCTAATTTCAGGGGTAAAACGGGAAAGAGTAATTATTGTGATTACCCTTGTGTTTGCTTCTTGCGTGTTTATTGGCGAGTGAACATCTGCCAGGGACCATAACATTCACTTCTTGACGTGTATGGTCTTAGGTGACATCTTTGTAGCCCTCTGATGTGGACATCGTTGTTATTTCTCTTTCTCGGGTGGGAACTGGCCCCCTAGAGGAGGGAAACTGCTTGTCCAAAATCACCCAACCTGTAAGTAACAATCCCGAATTTGAACCTGGGTTTGTGGGACTCTGAACCTGGGGGTCTTTTCTGCGACTGGCCTGGAGGAGGCAGCGCTGGCCTCTTGGGGATGTGATGCAGTCTCCAAGCACCCTTCGCGTCTCACTTCTAGAGAGACTTGAAACAGAAGCAGGGGGAGAAAGGCTTGTCCTCTGACCTCAGTGTGAGCTTGTGTGTGTGCGTGCATGTGTGTGTGTGTCGCAGAGCACAGGGGTAAGGGAAAGAGGAGACATGGGGGCCCTTAGCAGCAATTTCGAGGCCTAACCCCTCCCCTCATTCCCATTGTTGCCACCAGCTCCTGTGGACACGGTAGTTCCGTGGCTCTCTTGCGAACCCCTGAGAGGCTGCATGGGAGGTAGGCAGGCAGCTGGGTTGCTCTCCCAAGCACGTGGCCGCATGAGTCAGGCACATTCATTTTTCCTTTCCTCGGGACCAGCACGTGCGATGCCCAAAGAGTGCAGAATTGGCCAGCCCCAGAAGCTTATGGCCGGTGCTACCTAAGCACTCGGAAAACAAACAAATAAATAAATAAAGCGCCTTAGTGGTATTTAAGTAGTCCCACTTTTATCCTTAAAGGAATATATATTACCCACTGGTTTCTAGATTTCTTGCGGTGATTGAGTAGGGCCGTACTTTTTGGAGCCACTTCTCAGGTTAGGATCACAGGGATGTTGTGAGGTAATGTCTGGAAAGCACTTTGAGCTCCTTTGAGAAAGGTGCTACGTCAATACCGTGTATTATTATTTATTGTCAGCCTGAGAGAAAAGCACAGGGGGGAGATGCCTTTTGTCTCCTTCCCTGGATGCCACAGCGCTGCGGCTTCGGAAATTTTCGGTTGGGGGAATATGCCAGCACCTGCAGCCTTGGACTGAAAAGATGCTGGCTGCCTCCAGGAGACCGGTTTAGTGCCACAGAGGAAGAGGGACAGACACGGCAATTGTGCAGATCAGACGCACGCTCCCTTAACGAGTGGCAGCTGTGCTCTCCTTACATCGGGAATTGAATTTTATAGGGGAGGACGGAGAGGGCATGGATTTTGTGTATCTGTCAATAATGAAGCACCCTTTAAAAAAAACAAAAAAGTGCTCAATGAAGTAGCCTGTGAGCTGGGGTTCTGTCACTTCCTGCCCAATTCTGTTTGTAAACTGTATGCACATCCCAAATCGCCCAGGTAGAGCGCCCATGGTCCCCTCAGTGCCCTGGAACAAGCCTCATCCTTCTTGGCTGCTGCAAACTTCAAGTCATCTTCCAAGTCCCATTTCTGATGCCATGATTTCCACTTTAAGCTTTTCCAAACAGCTGTTCTGGGTGAACTCTGTGCCCTCTGGTACCCCTAACATTTGTATGTTGAAGTTTGACCTTCCAGCATCTCAGAATGTGACTGCAGTTGGAACTAGGGTCTTTAATGAGATAATTAAAGTTAAATAAGGTCATCAGGGTGGGCCTAATGCAATTTGACTGGTGTCCTTATAAGAAGAGGAGATTAGGACACAGACACATCCAGAAGGAAGGCCATGTGAGGTCACAGGGAGAAGGTGCCCATTGACAAGCAGAGGAGAGAGATATTAGCAGAAACCAACCCTGCGAACACCTTGATCTTAGACTTCGGGCCTCCAGAACTTACATTATATAAGCTGCCCAGTTTGTGGTCCTTTGTTGTAGCAGCCCTTACGAATGAATACAAACCCCAAAAGTGGTAAAGAAAAAGATTATGCTTTTATAAAATATTGTTCCCCAAAATGTAGTCCACAGGCTAACAACATGGGTATTTACCTTTATTTGGTAAGAACTACAGGATATTAAGCCATACCTAGACCTTTGGGATCCAAATTTGTGTTTAACAAAATATCCAAATGATCTCCATGCATGTTAATGTGTAAGGAGACCTGCCTTTAAATGATTCAGTTTGGTTTTGAAATTACCCCAAAACTTAGTGTTTAAATGAGCAACAACTTACTATTTCTCATGATTCTGTGGGTTGTCCAGGTCAGTGGTCTACATGTGGCTTCATTCGTATAGTATTCACTAAGCAACCTTATCTTCTGAGAGTTTTATAACATTGTTTTGTTTTTGTTTTTGTTGTTTATACTATATGGCTATCTTATACTTAGGATTAGCACAACTGTTTTTGCATTTATAGTGGGAATATAAAATTTCATTTTTAAACAAAGGTATTTTTTTAAAAAAAAGTCAATGCAAAGAAAATGAAGTAAATGTTATAGGCATTTGAGGCTCTAGGAAAAATCATGAAGTTTGATGTGAACTATTCAAGTTTGAGAAACACTCTAACACTCTCTTATTTCAAAATTTGCCAATTTTCCAAGGAGTCAAAGGCTCACCTACTCTTCTCAATCTATGTAGGAGTCTTTGAGAGGGTGGTAGGGATGTGGAAAGACATTGGGTCATTAAGATCTTTCTTCTTCTCTCTTAGACCCAGGATTGGGAGCTCAGGGTGAGGGTGAGAAGCACCTCCCTACCTCTCTTCTTATTATGTTTCTTTTCACCCAGGATTATTATGGTAATATCAGCACCTGACATTTATGTGGAATTTTATGGTTTGAAAAGCTCTCACGTGTGCTTGATGTCATTTGATCTGTAAAGCATTTGATCTGTATGGCATTTTATCCTATATAGAAAGTGAGCAGAGTGATCACGTCTTTGAAGGAGAGGAAAGCCTGGTTATTGTTGGGATTGCTGTCCCAGTAGGGAAGAGTTTCTCCTATATGCATAGTTTCCTGTAAAGCTGACCCTGTTTGTTGGAAGCCAACTGTGCTTTTGGTCTTCTGGGAATCACCAAGGGAAACACAGTCAACAGTACGGCACGATTTCCAGGAAAGGGCAGAACCAATGGATCGAATCGTGGGGTGAAAAGTAGTTGGCCCCAAATCCAGGACCACTGCTTGGCCCCATCAGAGTCCTTTGCTGTCCTGCCTCGTGGTCTTGGTGGAGGCACTGAATACTTGACAAGAGCCGCAGGAAGTAGTGGGCCCTCTCCAGTCCCTGCATCCTTTCAGCCCTCATTTAAATGTTAATTTTCTCTGGTCAGTTCTGGTAGAATTTCTCTCTCCTTGCCCTACAGTTTCACAGAGACTTTAAGGTTTTTCTATGGTGTTGTTTATCTGACGCAACTTTGTCTTGGAGTTATTTGTGTTTGTTTATTTCAGTGCTAAATGGCAGACTCGAAGTCTTATCTCAGCTTCTGTCCCTCCCAGTAGCTTGCACTTACTCTGTCTGGGTCAGGTGCTGAATGAGGCTTTGTGTATTTGAGAATAAAACATAAGAGACAAAATAGTACCAAAAGGGAAAACATTTAAGCATGTTGTTTAACTTCAATGTCCTCTTAAGATTTATATTTTGTGAGCTGTGTTCAGGTATAAAATTGTGTGGTCCAGTTCACCTTTTCTTTCTTTCCATTTTTTTCCCCCATTTTCTACCATCCTTTGTAGATGTGAAAGTTCAGGGCCCTCTAGGAGCTATGGCTGAATCAAGTACTCTTGTCTTGTGGGACACTGAGCAGATTTTTATTCTTAATTTAAAAAAAATATGTGCTCCCCACTCCTCTACTAAATGTTGACAATCACAGGCATACGATCATGAAATAGTCCTATTTTTATTAAGGAGTTATATGCACATTAATTAATAGTTATTCAGACACTCTTATATGTTTAAAAATATTCCAGGGGCACCTGGGTGGCTCAGTGGGTTAAGCCTCTGCCTTCGGCTCAGGTCATGATCTCAGGGTCCTGGGATCAAGCCCCACGTTGGGCTCTCTGCTCAGCAGGGAGCCTGCTTCCCTCCCCCCCGCCTCTCTGCCTGCCTCTCTGCCTACTTGTGATCTCTGTCTGTCAAATAAATAAATAAAATCTTTAAAAAAATATTCCAGAAAATATCACTTGGGTAAGATTTTAGCAAGTGGAACTAATACCATATATAGCAATTTAATAATTTACATGAGAAGTATGATTGGCTCAGCATTCAAAATAAAGGCTATTTGAACATGTTGCCAGTTGCTTTTTAAGTTTTCATGTAATCTATAATTAAAATGATTTGTGCTACATATCTTTCGGTAACTCTACAGAATCAGAGCTTGACTTCCCATGAACACTTGGTTATCATCTCTAGTACTGAGCATTGCACTGGCTCTCTTCATTCAGGTCCTGAATTTTACTAAAGGTAAGTGTAAGCCTTATATAAAGGCTAAGCAATGTTTCTGATCATGTGCTAAACCCTAGATATATTTTGTTTATATGTGTAATTACTCCTCTTAGCTGTGAAAATTTGGAAGTGCAGGTATAGGAGCAAAGTCTGCGTGACTTACTCTATTTGTTCCATATCTTGACTTAAAAACCCGCACGTGTTCAGGAGCGCATTGAGCAAGAAACAGTCCCTAATATGACCTTTCTCAGCTGCCCATGAAAATGCCCACAGAAAGTGGAATATCTTTTAGAAAACACGGGCTCTTAAAAGCTTCCAAAATGTGTCCTGGGGGACTGAAATGTACAGACAAGAAGAGCAACAGAGGGAAATAACTGTTGACTGACTTCCAACAACAAGGGAAAATGGGCTAAGATGCATATATTTTAGTCAAGATTTAAAGTGTATTAAAGGGAATGAAGATGAAAAATTTGAAAGGCTTGAATGCTCCGAAAGTTAAAGCTAACGCTCAACCACATGGCAGAGTCCTGGAGGGAAGAGGTCTTGCCATCTGTGGTCTAAAGACTCTGGTTTGAAGAACCCAGTTGTAGCTCACACATGCACTTTGAACCTGAACAGCGTGGCATGCTGGTAAGTAGGGTAGAGGACAATGTTGACTCCTTTCTTCAGCCTGTCTCTTGGATGAAGAAGTAAGACCAGATAACTGGGTAATTATCATCTACTATTTAGGACATGTTTTTCCCGTTGGCCAAAAATAGAAGCAGCTTCTTTTTTGGTATATTCTATTATTTCTAGTATCCAGTACATCTGGAGTTCAGCTGTGGACTAATGTATCCTAGAGTCCTGGAACAGACTCAGTTATTAGGTAAAGATTGAGTACATATACACACATGTCTATGTATGCACACATGCCTTAAGTATAGAGAGATTCTCTTTAGAGAATTTGGAAACTATGATTTCTAAGGTTCTCAGACCAAATTCTCCCACCATAATATAACAAGGAATAAATTTTATTTAAAAAATGAAAACAGAAATGTTCACACCCCTAAAAGCTAAGGAACTTGATTTCCTAGTAAGTTGGTTAACATAGAAATCAATAATGAGATTAAAGATTGCTTCAAACATGCAAACACGAGAATATTATTATCTATCAAAATGTGTATTTAAAGATGTGCTCAAAACTATATTAGTTATTAAAAGAGAGAATGTAAATCACTTAATCACTGAACTCAACAGTTAAAGAAAAGAAAACCTGACAAAAGTAAAAAAGATGAAAATAATAAAACTAAAGTCAGAAATTAGCAGATTAGAAGACAAAATGTATAACTAGAAAATGAATCTAACAACTGGCTTATTTTTTAAGGAAGCCAACTGGATAAATACTAAGGGAAGTTAATGAAGAATTAAAGAAATAAAATACAAATGTATGAAATTAGAACTAAAAAAAGTGATAATAACTGCTTGCATGAGCATGCTATGCACAATTTTATAGTAACATTTTGAGTCAAAATGAGATGTATGATTATTTGGGGAAAAATCATACATGGTCAAACCTGACACTTCTAAGAAAATTTGCATAGATGATGAAAATATTTTTAAGAACCATAAAACCTTTTCATCAAGAAAAATTTTGCCAAGGTAATTGTACAGCCCATGGTAAAAAGAAAAATCTACAAAATTTATTGAGGGGGAAAAAAAGTACAGCACAAAAGTGATACACATTTGGTCAGACACCAGCATGACATCTGTGATTCTAGAAGGGCACGTGGAGATGGGTCCTTGGACAGTCAGGATTCCTGAGTGATGGTGATAAACAGAGCCCCCTACTGACCCCATTGGACATATAACTTGAGTGAGAAATAGAACTTAGGGTTTGTTAAACCGTTGCTATCTTGAGACTGTCTGTTACTACCTCATCTATCTTGACTGATACTACGCTAATATAAAAATCTATTTGACAACATAGAATAAATAACTCAAAAATAGACCTGTTATCAAAAGAGTATCATATACAATAAAAAGGTATCACAGATAAGTGTGGAAGGCATGATGATTAGTTAAATGGAAACACAGAACTTGCAGTTTTCACCTTATATCATAGAACAAAATCAATTTCACACGGTTTAGGGAGTTACATGTAAATACGCAACCCACAAAAATAAAGAAAAAAGAAAAAAGAATGGTGGTGATGGTTGAAACTCTGAATAAGGCTGTATGCTTTCGAGGAGCTGAAAATAATTTTGGAACCGGAAGAAAAAGTTATCTCCAAGGAAAGCCCTATAAAATTTAAATTCATAAATGTTGAGTTTAATAGTAAGAAACCATAACCTGGTCAGTTGGCATTCAGCTCAACTCATATATAATTATATGAGTTTAAATCACAAGAATGAAGTCACATAAATAATTTATTCTTCGGAAAACTCATATTTTAGCTTATAAGATCTTATAATCAACATTGAATTTGACTTCTAGAATTCCAAGGCATCATTGGCAGAGCAAGAAGCATGGTATCTTGACTTGGTTCCTCTGCTTATTAGCAATGCGAGCTTCTACAGCCATACAACCTCTAGAGGCTGTTTCTTTTTCTGTAAATAAAGGTCTCGGACCAGAAGGTCTTTACAATTGTTAAATACGGTGATAGTCTAGCTATCCCTGTGGATAGTGTAATCAAAATACGAATGCAATATTGTTATAAGGCGATATGAAATAGTACACAGACAGACTGGTTTAAGGCAAAGTACGTATTTATAAAAGCATAAATTAAACAAGTTACTCTTATTTTTCTCTTGAGATTTGAAAATATGATGCATGACCCACCTTACTTAGATAAGGTCCAAAGGAAATATGTCAGTCTCTTATAAAGTAAAACTCCAGAATTTCACAGTTATAAATTCACCCAAATGACCTGGCCACCTATTTTTTGATGATTGAAGTTCTGCAAATTATCCTGTAAGCAAGCCAACCAGCAACGTAAAAGAATAATGTATCACAAAAAGTATTTAGGTTATTTATTTTGATATGTGAGGTTTGATTTTAATTATTTATACAATTTCATAGTGCCGTAGTATCTTGTGGTATTTTTCTAAAAAATATTGAAGATGTTGAACTATGAGCTCTCACTACAGCTTTTTGCTGTTAAAATTTTTACAGAAACATTTATTTAGTGCAACATCGAATGTAAGGATAAATTGCATTCAAATCAGTGAGGTTCTGATAAACCAAATGTGCTTTTAACTTACAAAACAAAAGAAAGTGGAGATGTATTCAAGAGTGGGAAATGACGTAACCAAGTAGTACAATTTGTGCCTGTGCTCAGCTGGGCACTGCTTCTTCTTCAGGCCCCTGGCAAGACCCTGGCTTGCGGATGAAATCCTAGGCTTTCCTGCCACATTCAAGGATGAGAATAGGTGTGTCACAGACAATGTAATAGCAGGTGAAGTAAAAGTCTGTTCCCTGATGGAGACATGACTGTCAGCACTCACAGATGAGCAGCTCTCCTGTGTCTGTTGCTGTCCTGGGCTCCAGAAATGTGAAGGTGAATGAAACAGCAGTCCTTGCTCTCAAGAAGCCCCAAATCTAGTGTAGATATGAGCACATCTATTAAGGTAAATGATACTAATATATATTAGTATATAATATATAATATACAATATATAATATTCTCTAATATGCAAACACCCACTGCTCAATGGCTTAACATTATGTAAATTTACTTTTTAAAAAAGATTTTATTTATTTATTTGAGAAAGAGATAGTGAGAGACAGCATGAGTGGGGAATAGAGGGAGAGGCAGGCTCCCTGTTGAGCAGGGTCTCTATCCCAGGACCCTGGGATCATGGCCTGAGCTGAAGGCAGATGCTTAACCGACTGAGCCACCCAGGAGACCCTGTGTAAGTTTACTTTTATGGGGAGGGGCCTTTGTGTTGCCACTCAGTCGCAGGCTTCTCCCATGTGTGTTTGCTTTCTCCTGAGCTGTGAGGTCCTCTGTTGGACCCTTGAGTCAGATCACCAGAGGAATGTACAGGTCAGGACAAGGAGTGACATCCATCACCTCTGCCCCACATTCCATGGCCCGAAACTTAATTGGAAGTCATATTTAAATGCCAGGGCAGCTGGGGAACACGGGGCAGCATGTGCCTAGGAAGTGACAGAAATGCGTTCTAGGGAACACATATGTCATAGCATATACAGAATATACAGAAAGGGGACCTTGGTCAGTGCGGAGTTACTAGAAGAACAAAGGTAGAATACAATGCATGCTGGAGGCCAAAAGAAGGAGGGTTGACCTGAGCTGGGGTAAGGTGACACAGGATAAGGAATTCCATTAACAGCAAATATTAACCTTTGATTGCAATTATGGGTTCAATAAATCCTTATCGGATAAAAAGAACTAAATCTTTCCTAAATTATGTTAAATGAATCCTCAGCTACTTTATAATACAGAACCATAGTGGCTTTTTTAAAAAAATACTTTGTTTATTTGAGAGAGACAAAGAGAGAGGGTGCAGGAGCGGCGGGGGGGGCGCAGAGGGACAAGCAGGCTCCCCGCAGAGCATGGAGGCAGGGCTCCATCCCAGGACCCCAAGATCATGACCTGAACCGAAGTCAGATGCTTTCTAACTGAGCCACCGAGGTGCCCCACCATAGTGGCTTTTTCAACTGAGATTTTTGCTGAAATAACTGTTGATTTACAGTTATTTACAGAAATAATAAAGGGCAATCTTTAGGCAGTTCCACTTAATGGTACTATTTTGAAATAACTATAGTAGAATATCACAAGCAGGATATTGACATTCATATAATCTACATAAACTACCAAATATATCCAGATTTTCCTAATTTTATTTGTACTCATGTATGTGTATGGGTGTATTTATTATTCGCCATTTTTATCACATGTGTAGGTTCATGTATCACCAAGTACAGAACGAATCCATCACCACAAGGACTCTCCTCATCTCCATTTTTGCCACCTGCTCTGCTATTAACCTCCTAACTCCATTTCTAAAATTTCGTCATTTAAAAAATGTCATACAAATAGAATCAAACAGTGTGTAGCCTTTGGGGATTGGCTCCTCCCGCCCCACCCCACTCAGCATAATTTTCTGCAGAGTCACCTAATTCATGTTTATTAATAGTTCCTTCCTTTTAATGCTAAGTCCTGTTCCACAGTTTGGACGTATCTCAGTTTGTTTGACCATTGACCAATTGAAGGACATCTGGACAAATTCCTATTTTGGGCTATTGCAAGTAAAGCTGTTATGAACATTCCTTTATAGCCTATTTTTTTTTTCAAGAACATTAGTTTCCATTTCTCTGGGATGGATGCCCAATAATGCAATTCCCTAGGTCGTATGGAAATTATATGTTCCATTTTATAAGAAATTACTAAATCGTTTTTCAGAGTGGCTGTAGTATTTTACATTCTCACCAGCGGTGTAGGAAAGCTCCAATTTCTGCACATCCTAGCTAGCATTTAGCATTGTCATCATTTTTCATTTTAGTTATTCTGACAGTTGTGGTTTTGATTTGTATTTCCCTGATGGCTAATCATGTTGGAGACCTCCACCTGTGCTTACTTATAAACTCTGTATCAGAACTGTAGTGTTTTTGGTTTGAAACAGACTTTAGAAGTTTTATAGTTCTTACAAATAACTTCTTTTTACATTTTTTTTTTTAATTCTTGAAAATTCCTATTGGTTCTTTTACATTCCAACTAAATGCCCCATATTCTTTGAAGCCCTCTTTAATCCTGAAGCCTGAGTTAATTAAAGCCTTTCTGACTTCCAAAAGCAAAGTGAATCTGTCTTCCCTGGTTTCCAGTTTATTTCTCCTTCTGTTGTACCAGAAATCATTAAGGTACCTACCTGTCTGTGCTTTCTACTAAACTGTTCCTTGGAGGAAGGGACCGCCTTACTTTTTTTTTTCTTTTTTTTTTTTTTTTGGCCTCCCCAGAACCTAGTATGGTATCTGATGCATTTATATACTTAAATCTTTACAGTGAGTTTGGGTACTAAATTATGTGCTGGCTCTTTCCCAAAGGACTTGAGTGTCTACTTTTTGGTAGACTCTGCTGGGCGAGTTCACAAATGTTATCTCATTTAGACTTCCCCACAAGCCTGAAAAATAGGGATCTTTAACTGTATTTTGCAGATAACAAAGCAGAAATTAAGTGAATTAAGTAATTTGAAAAGTATGATCCTACTAAGTGGCCCAGTGGAGGCCTCCTGTGGATCTTCCCGTTGCTGTGTCATAATTGCCCAGAGGGGGCGCAGCTGAGTTGTATTCCTTTCCCCGCACCATGTTGGTGCTGCCCCGGTTCCCATCCTACCCATTAAGGACTGTAGAATTTTTTTGTGCATCCTACTGTCTGTGCTTCCCTGACCATTGTCCAATTCAGAATGAGCAATAATCATTGCTACACTTCCTTTCCTGCCCCACTGTGTTCTGAACATCTCCTTCTGCACCAGCCCTGCAGTTTAAAGTTCCTATTAACCTCATCAAACAATTGCCCATTCCCCAGGGGTCTTCATTCCTTATAATGACTCCTGTGCCCTTGGCCTTTAGGTCTCTCTTCATACTTCACCTCTGTTTTTTTCTGCATTCCTCCAGTTTGAGGCTACCTATTTCTCAAAGGAATTAGATTCCATCTAACTGAACATTTTTTAGCCTATTCCACGAAATAGGCTATATGAAGAATACAAAGATGGAGAAATAAAGATCTTTTGTGTCATGATTTTGGCAAATAACAGAAATGTATTCACATAGACTTAAGCAAAAAAGAAAAAAAAAAGTCTCATGTAATTGACAATCTAGAGGTAGAACTTGCTACAGGGATGGCTGGATCCAGGGGCTCAGCCAATGTTGTCAGGAATTTGCCTATCTCTCTCACTTGTTCTTTGCATCTCTTGGTTCTGCTTCCCTCTGGGTTGGCTTTATGCTTAGCCAGCTCCTTGGCTCCATGAATTTTCTATCGTAGGGAAATCATCCTAGAGAAAAGAGAACATCTATTTCCCAACAACTCCAGCAAAATCCCTGGGATAGATTTTGCTGCCTAACTTGGCTCTCATCCCCAAGCTAGTTACTGTGACATATTACCAGAAGTTAATAATAGACTAACGTTACTCACAGTGTGTCATTGATCTCACCTCATCTCATCACCTAAGCATTTTGTCATCTCACATCATCACAAGAAGGAGGTTCTCACCAGGCTGCACAAGAGAAACACCTCAGTAAAATAGCCCCAACTAATCAGTTATTAACTCTTCTTATAGCAGCTATGTGCTCACGTGGAAAAACATCATCCCCAACTCCAGAATCATGACTGGTTTAAGACAACCATTATGTCCAATGGTTTGGACATGGGCATTTGGAAGTGGGCATTTTGACTTACAAGGAAAGTTGACTGGGAAAATTTCTGAAAGACAGAAGAAAGAGAATGTTTCTTAAGGCCTCTTGGACCTTACCATGAAGAAAAAATGGCTAAAGATGCTAATGCCATCTGGAAACCACGGAGAGAAAAAAGCCAACATGCCTAAGAAGAGCAGGGAGGGATGACAGACCCCAATTACTGAGAATGTCTTTGAACCGCTTACTTTGTGACCAAAAAAAAAAAAAAAAAAGGAATATTCTAATTGATCAAGCCTAGTAGACACTTACACCTAGGGGAAAGACTGGCTTAATGGCTTAGATTGAGTAAGGGAGTGGTTTCCCCAGAGGGAAGAGACACAGATTCACTAGCCCAAACTAGTAGATGCCCAATGCAAAGAAGATGACAGTAGTTCATGCAAAAAAACCCCTGAGATCTAGACAAAGAGGATTCTAACAACATGTCCCATTTCTCCACTCCAAACAATGTAGATTGCCTCTCTTTATTTATCCTCCTGGAATTCTGGAATCTCTGGGAAGATTTTTGGAAAGAAATCCAGGGCTACTGGGATCCTGAAATTTCTTGTTTCCAAATGACAACTCTATGGAAATGGAAGACCACATGGACAGTAAATCAAAGATAAAGTAAGGTAATTCATAATTGGTTATTTTAGTTGATTTTTGTCATTAGATCGCATAGAGGCCATACACAATGAAGAGGGGAAATGCTGCTTTCATCGTTTACAAGCATGGCGACCCAAAGTAACTCCACCTCCATCAGCCTTGGTTATCTACAACACAGAGCTGGTACAAGAACCTACAACAGAGGCCATGGTTTTACGGAGCAGTAGTGCTGAGCTGGCACAAATCTGGCTCACATCATCAAGAGAAGTTAAATATTTAATACATACCATTTCAGATTAAGGGAACATTGAAAATTGTCTAAGAAACAGCTTCTAAAGATGTCCATCAAAAAAAAGAGAGAGAGAGAGAGAGAGAGAGAAAGAAAGAGATTAAAGTAAAACATTTCAATATGCCTCCAAAAAAAATTCATTCCAGTAGAATATTATCTCACCTCTGGGTTCTGGGTAGTTCACTGATCTTTCCAAATTCTAAAAGATTCTAAACTTGGAAGTTTGGGTATTACCTCTTATGTAAGGAAAATTATTGTGGAAAAGCCATCTCTTTTTGTCATTTGTATTTGGAAGACTTTGTTTTAACTCTTTTCTGGGCCTCTGAATCTCCCACTAGAGAAAGGAGAGGACTCCTAAACTCAGATGTAAAACAGGAGAAAGTGACTGTCTGAAATGGAAAAGGAAACAAGAAAAGGGTGAAATATGTATACTATTCTCCTTATGTCTAATTGGTAACATGGATATCACATTCTTCTAAATTGTTCCTTAAGTTTTATGTTCTAACTGTTGACCTGCTAAAATAAAATTTAAACTTTGAAATTATTTTCAATATCAAGTAATAGACCGAGACAGTAGCGTGGAATTTGCTAACCTGTTTTTGTCCATTTGCAGTGCAGCTCAACCTGTGTAGACCACATGGGTGCCCCCTGACTATTTCTCACCTGGAACTGTTAACAACTTTACCCCTCTGTTTCTCAAGGGTGCTTTCTTAATTCCTCATGTATAAATGGCCATGCTTTGTTCTTTCCCCTTTCTCTTTTTATTTTTGTGAGACACTGTTTATTTTGCAATTAGACTACATTTATTTGGTATCATCATGAAGCAAGTTCTGACTGATCAGGGAATTTCAAGTACACAGTAAGGGTTGAAACGTCTAAGAAAGGAACTATTGATGAAAACCTTTGCAAAAATATATCACACATTTCCATGCCTTAGTTAACAATGAGTTGACTAAATTCAATTTTTTCTTACAAAGCAGTAGGTGGAAATGTAGAGTAATATCCCAGATGTTAAGTTTCATAGGCTCAACTTACTTTTATTTATTATTTCAACAATGATTTACTGAGCACCCATTGTATTCCATACAGCCTTTGGTGTCTTCAGATTGAATTCCTCCCAACTGCCACAATACTGAAATGACACAGAATATCTAATATATAAGAAGCAGGAATACACATGTGCCCCTAGGTTAAACATTTTTTAAAAATTCATTTTCAGGAAGCAAGAGAGAAAATTCTTAAAGTTTTAAAAATTTTAAAAATGTACTAAATTTTTGATGTATTTATACGACCTATATGCAAGTCATTCTATCTGGTTTGCTCAGTTCTAGCAACTTTCACCTTCTCATGCAGACTCCAACACAGATGTACAACAGAGGAAGTGGAAATGTATCAGAGACTGATAGGATAATTGTAGCAAGGAGCAAGAATGTCACTCTAATGGGATATAAGGAGCAATGACCTGCTTTCTCAAAAATAGACAATATTGGATGAAATATAAACATAGAGGAAACTTCCAGCTCATCATTGATACGGGAGTTCTGTGGCGAGGCAACCAGCAGAGGCAACGGACAGTGTACAGGTGAGTGGCTGGTGTGAGCTGAGCAGCTGTGAAGCCCACTGATAGACCACACCAAGAACCAGCCGAAAGAGAACCACCGATTGCAAGGACCAAGTCTTGACTTCAACGGGAACTTTGAGAAATTGCAAAAAGCAATTGAAAAAAATCTTCAGTCATCTTATAAAATTTAATTAGAAAAAAATTGGTCATCAATCACTTGATATGGCAAGAGCTGAAAGTAAAATGCAATCCAATGAACAGGAAATAATTCAGGTGATTGGGAATGAAGTGTAGTTGAAAGGTGAGACTAAGAGAGGTAAAGAGGAGCCAGGAAATAAAGAGGTCTGCAAACAGCCTTCTAGGAGGAAAATGGCTTAAGCAGAGGAATGACATGATAAGATTTACATTTTGAAAAAATGACGGGCAGTGGTGTGAAAGCAGAAAGGAGAGAGTGAACATAGGAGCCACAAGAAGGACATTTAAAAATAACCAAAGTCAGGCAACAAGATCTGATGAGTTGCATGAGGTACTGGCTTTGGGACTGGAAAGAGAGATGGACAGGTTGTGGAAACATTTGGGAGGTCAGAGCATTACAGCCTGGTGGTTGATTGGTTGTCAGGGGAGAATCTGAGAGATAATGTGGAGAACTATGCCTTGACGATTCTCCTTAGGTGGGGAGTAATACGCAAAAGCGATAGGATTTGAAACATTTTAAAGCATGCCACACACCATCATATATATTTGTCTTTCTAATCTTACTGCTCTTTTGAAACTATACGGAAAGTGCTTATAGCCCCAGATTCTGTCCCTGGAATTCAGCTGGATTGGCATTTATTTGATTTACAGCATCTACCTCATATCTGTAACTTGAAGTAGAACGGAAATGTTTATAACAGACGGAAATTGACTTCTAAGCTTAAATTGAACTGCCGTCCAGTAATCTTTGAAGTGACAGTCTATAGGGGGCTCCTATTTTGTATGGTTTTGAAAAGTTATTTTTAGGGACTTAAAGTTCCTAAAATTTGTTGTCTTTAGCTGAGAAATAGGTCCCTGGTGACCAGAACCTATATAATTGAGCTCACGGAGAAATAATTTGATGAAATTAATAAAGAAATGGAATGTTCTCTAGGCAATCGTATGCTGCCAATGTGCTAAATCTTTGTCCGTTAACTTATTAAATTATTGTTTTATGAATCTTCTGGAGGACTATATCCAAATTGAATGTTTTGCCAATATTAATCCCCTACCAGTGGTTCTAACAAAGAGTTCTCTTTCAGGGACAGGTCTTTTTCCTTGGGGAAGTAAATAGAGTCAGTGATTTACTGATAAAGCTACCCAGTATATACATCATCTCTGTCCCATATATCAATGTCACGGGCAACAGCTTGCCTTACTAAGTGATTCTGCAGTGTCTTCTCAAAGACTGTTTTGTTTAGTAATCAGATTGAAGTGCCAACATGCGTACTTTCTAGCATCGTATGAATTGTTTTCATCTTTAATCGCACAATTAGTTCAGAAACATTTTGTGGAATGGTTTGCACTGCTGAAATTTTATCCCACCATATTGGTCTACTTAAAAAAATGTTAGTCCATTTATCACTTGTGTGCACTTAAGGATGAATTATTTGCAGCCTACTGCAAATAATCGAAAGTACTGAAAACTGAAATGTTATTCTTGTTACCAATTAGGAGAATTTTCATATTTGAAGCTCTTCTTAACTGGCCAGTTTTTAATTTGATGTTAATTATCTAAATGGTTTGGGAGACGAGGCTGCCTTTCTGTTTCATGCTATTAAGTGGCATTAAACATTCCCTCCAAACCCTTGAACATGGATTGTGAAACTAATGAGTGATGGCTTTGTGAAAATTTACATGGGGGTGAACAGAAAACCATAAAGGAAAAGGGCCCCTTTGATGATGACTGACAGATAATGACAGAGCTTTCCGTCTTGGTTTAAAAAAGGAGGTTTTACTGAGTGGGTAGATGAGTTTAACATCTTTGTAGGTCGATCCTGGAAAGGACTTTAGGAAGACAATTGGAAGGACACAGAATTTTTTTTTAATAAAACATTAAGATGAAGAAAAAGTTTTTTTTTTAAATGATATTTAAAAAACAAGTTATTGATTTTCTTATTGTACTTGTGACGCAGGCGTTTTAGCGAGTTCCATTTAAAATGTTTCTCTGTAGAAGCGTGTTATGCTATGTACATAATCTTTGGAAAGGAATTCTACTTGCAGCATATTTTTCTTCAAAGGCTTTGCATTTCTGCATAAAAAGCTTATTAATTATTTGTAGCTGCTTGTCATCGTGTTCTGATAATAGAAGGCTGGTCAAGGATAATAATTACCACTTCACCTTTTTGGATCATATATATCCACTATTCCTAGTGCAATATTACCCAAAGCATCTCTCCTCTCCCTGTACACAGGACCAAAAGTGCAGGCACATCATTTATTGATAAGACAAAAAGAATGTAATGAAATTATCAATGTTCTTGAATTAATTATGAACATGATTAAGAAAGCTAAAATCTCAGGAGCCAGGATCTCATTACCCATTCAGTCTTAGGGATTGCTTTCATTCAGCTAGGCAAAAAGGCTTTGAGCAGCCCTACAATTGCCTTTCTCTCATTTATTTGTGCTAGAATTCAGGTTTATTTGTTTTCTGTTTTCTTCTCCTTCAGATTGTTTCTCTGTCTTTATCCATTTAACAAACTGTTTCCTCCTGTATCTCAGAAGGACGCACCCATAGGGCCTACATCTCTGTCTGCAGTCTGCACACCTTCTTCTTTTGACTGCATTTCTCTCAACTCATTTTGCTGGAGCTCCTAAATATCTCTCAAGGTAAGTCTGAGAATGTAGCCAAAAAGTTCTTTCAGATTTATGTCTGCAGCTATACAACAGTTCTGTCTGAATCCCATTCAGCTAGGAGTCTTAATGACATCATTATTACGCTGTCTGTACTGGGCTAGATTTTACTTGGAGCCTGCACTGTACTATTATTTATCTTCCTTTCTGTGTGAACATACTACGAGTAATACTTATTTAAGGTGGGGGAAATGATTCAAAACTAACAGGGAAATACACTTTTTATTCAAATCAATTTTCCAAGAGGAGTATAAACAATAAGCAAAAAGGAAAATCCACTTAAAATCTGTATTTGGTGTACAGATAGTCTAACGGCTCTGGAATTCCTACCCTCACATCTTTGCTGTTATAATGGAGTTGAGAAGGACAATGGAAATATAATACTAGACTTAGATTTACATAAAATTTTCCAAATGTTCCCTTTTTAAAGGCCTTCTGAATTTCTGGGGTTGTCCTTTCCAGTGCAGAGGAATATTGAATTGGGGTCTGATATAAAATGTCTTGAAATTGTCCTAATGGCTCCTGACTGTTTTGTTTTGTAAAATTGACCAAGGGTGATTTGGCAGCAAACTTCTCTGAAATGTGTTAATAGAGTATTTATAAATAAGGTCATTGGTAAAGGGAAAGTGAAGCCAGCTTGCATTCTAGAGGCACAGACAGACTGATTACAAAGATCACACATTTGCATGTTATTTGGGTTTCAATATATTAATAGAGGGCTCCTGTTCTTGTATAAGAGAATGAAGAATTGCAAAGATGAGACAGGGAGAACTATAGCTTTAGGCCACTGAATAAATATGGGATATGTGATACTAAATCCATTGATCCTGGCTTTCTTTAAAGTGATGGTTTGATAAGATGGCTAAAACATCCAGGAATCTGAATGCATAAAATCATCGAAAAGCCAAAGCATGTTGAAGTGATAACTGACAAAGTAATGTGATTATAGCACACAAAATATAAAAATGCCCATACCTTAAATCTTAAGAACAACCTTGACCTTTGAAGATTGGTTAGAAAATGTGATTAAATAACACAAAGGGAGGAGGCTACTTGCCTTTTTCTTTAACCCTGAAGCCTCTGGCTATGATATTTAAGTAATTATGTATGTTACATAAAAAAGTGTTTGTTTCATAACAACTAAATATCCAAGGTATTAAAAGTGTATTGTCGGAGTATTCTATGATTTGTGAATATCGTATATTTTCATCTGGGGGCACATTAAAGATTTTGGTCCTTGTATTTTCTGTGTTGCTTTTTTGAGTTTTATTAATTTGATAAGCAAATTATTATTGGTACTGACTGAGATTGTAGTTTCTAAGCAAGGCATCGTTCTGCTTAGTTCTTCTGTGAAGTACATTCATTGAGATAGGTGACTTAATTTGAAAGGGTAAAAATGCAAAAAAGACATGAAATCTTGTTTTCAGACATCAAACAAAAGTAACAGTAAAGATAATTTTCTCACTTTATGAACCCAGAGTGCCAGGGAAAAATAGCGTGTTTCTTAAGTAGACGCTTCCTCGCACTTCATCTCATTCTGAGAAAATGGAAATATCTCTGAATTTCTTTTGATATTTCTTTCATATCTTATCAAAAAGGGAAAAATGAATCATAAAATATCCTGCATGCCGTTTCTACATGAAAGGCTGGAACAGAAGTCCCATGTGGCTCTCTCAAGGGGAAGCCTATTATCGCGGTTCTCTAGGTGCTGGTCTGTACTTCCGCAATTGGACATGAGCAGGTGAATGAGTTTGGAAGCTGAAATAGACACAGATAGCAGAGGAGAAGGAAGTGCATCTCCAGCAGCAAAGTTGATAAAGGGCATTTTGCTTTTTAGCTTGCAGGAATCTAAGTAGTATACATTTTAAAACTACCAAAAAAAATGTGCATATATATATATATATATATATATATACACACATATATATGTGTATATATATATATATATGTATGTATATATATATATATATATATATATATGTATATCAGTGCTGCAGCAGACCTGCTGCAGTTAATTAAGGCAACCTTTCATAAACTTTAAAAAAGTCGCCCTATTGAACAATGTCTAAACACTGATCTGAGAAAAACAGAAAAGCATGCTTCTGTTTTACAAAGTAACTGTCGGAAGCATTGTGGTTTACTTGTTTTCCTTAATTTCTCTTGCAATAAGACGAAATGCCCATTCCGTGTGTTATTACTAACTTCACCAAGTTCAGAGAGTTTGAAAACTAACAATTGAATAACGGAGGGGGGGGGAGTTCAAATATTTATCTAATTTTCTAAAGGCAACATTATGCAGGGGACAAAGCAGAGATGATACCCAGATGTGCAAAGCTGCATAGCACCAAATTTTGTTTTTCTGTACATATCTGACTTTGACACTTTACACTCCTGATAATGAATGAAAAGGTGAATGTATTCAAATCTAATTGATATGGGAATAAAACATCAACCAAAAGTCAACAGAACTAATCTTAAATATTTAATACATGACTACTGTTTTTGTTCATCGCTGGAATTAGCTCTGAAATCCAGAAAGTGCTAAAATCTCATATGTATGTGGGGTTATATATATTCACAAAGATGTCTGTTTAAAAGCAGCAAGGTATACTACAGAGAGCATTAGCAGGTATTAGGAGATTTCAGTTCTGTCAGTGTCTGGTTTGTGACCTTGGTAAGTCATTGAATCTCTCAAAGCCCCCATTTTTCTCTCTGTAAAATTTGTGGGGTAAATTGACAATATTAAGGCCCCCCTCACACATCAAAATCTATAATTTTACATCCATGTGTGTGTTTATGTAAACATATGTTCATTCGGGTGTATAAGGAAGCCTGAAATCTATCTTTCACATTTATTTTCCCCAGTGTTAGGCTATTCAAGAACACTTTTCATTTAGAACATATGAACATCTAATATCGTGTGTCCATCGGACATCCCTGCTAACTTAATTCCTGAAATGCAGCACTTAATTTGTTCTTAAACATTCTTCCGTTCGCATTTATGCTGATCTGTGATCATAAACAGTGGGACTCGCTTCCCAGCAAATATGTCTTTCACAAAATTCCCCAAGTGTAGAAGGGGAGCTGTTTTATCTTCCCATTGCTCACAGCAAGCTGTTGGGTCTTAGCAAATTGCTAATGGGCTCATTAAGTTCCTGCTATGTATATCTACCCAGTGAACACAGAAACTGATCATTGCACCTAAAATTGGATTTCAATTTTTGCTCGGGAGGCTCAAGATTCTTATGAGCTGCTGAGTTTCGAGGGCAAAAAGTGACATTTGGCAGTCCGTGTCTTCTCGGGGAGTTTGAAGACAGGCAGTCTCTGGAGAGAGTTTGAGGGTCGTCTGTGGAGGGGGTCAGGTCTGCTCTGAATGGGTTAAGAACTACCTGCTTGAGATTGATTGAAATCAGTAATGGATCATCTCATAAAGCTGCTGTTACTAGATATTACCCTGCTATCTCGGTCCTCTGATAGCACTGATAAGAAGTGCTTACCACAGAGGAGGCTCCTGGAGGACAGATACTGTTTCCTGTACCTCAGGGAGTAAAAAGCCATACTGCTGGATCAGTGACTTTTCCTAACAGCAAGTAAATTCAGGCCTTATCAAGTTACAGCACAAACTGCACTCATGTTTTATTATTCTCATTAGAGATTTAAGGACTAATTCCAGTTCTTAGCGCTTAGCAGTTTAATGTTTTCCATAGATAAGAATTAAGATTCTTCTGGGGGATTTTTTTATTTGCTAAAGCTTGCAAAATATAATGCGGTGATGCACTTACTGTGATGTAAGGCGGTAGATTTTCTAAATGTCCTGAATATTTTTAAGGCATACATTTTAAAAATTTAAATGTAATGACCGAATTTTTCCAAGTTGGACACGTACCCATTCCACTGAAACACGCCTTTCTTTGTCTGGGAATCCAAACCTGCTGTCCTTCTGGAAATGTGACATAGGAGGAAATGGACTTCATGCCTCCAGAGCTGGTCTGGAATTGCTGTGCCTTTTCTCGAAGTAAATTCATGTGATTGAGACTGAATGTAGTGTCTGATTCCAAAGAAAACCTTGAACAAGATCTGTTTTGTAAGTAAACTTGGTTTTAAACTCTTTCCTGGAAGTGAAGCTAACTTTCCTGTTTCCAAACAGGTGGAGAAAAGCAGGACTGTCATGTTCACGGCATATGTGTGTTCAAAGAGGTTACGACATTGAATTTAAAAACAAAAATCCTGTCTTACTTTCTGCTCGGTACTCATGTCAGATCAATATTACAGTGACTCTTCGGTAATGAGAGTCTGTGATTGCCCAAAGTTAGTCTCCCTAACGTTCTTGAAGGGGGAAAAAAGTCATTTTTGAATAAGGAAGTTTCATCTAAGTTACAATGTGATAGCATCATTACTGCAATTAAAGCTCGATGATTAAAGTCCTATTTTTTGGTTACATGTACTGAAATTAGTTTTTTTTATATGACCACTTTAGTATGAGAAACTTTCTCTTACCCCCTAGCTTTGCTTTGGTTTTTCTTCAGATTTTTCATCACGTGCGGCATATGGCTGTCTGGTACTTTCAGGAGCAGCCGAATTTCAATAGTGTCAGTCACGGAGACTATGGCTGTCAAGTTTCAGGGTTGTTTGGAAGAAAATGTGTTACTTACAAATGAAAGTTGTCATTGTTAAAAAGGCCTTCTTTGGCTGACACTCTGATATCCTTTCTTGGAAAATTGTTTTCCTGAGGTGAAATCGTTCTGGAAGCATGGTCTACTTCATGGACGTTCGGGAATCCTGAGTGTGTCTACCGGGTGGGATTAATAATACAATAATAAAAGTAATAGCTATCATTTATTGTGTGCTAGACCCTGGGATAGATGCTTAAACGAGTTATCTTCTCTATCAACTGTTTCCAAGGATATTCCCCGTGTGTAAGTTTACCTTTCCCATTTTTTAAGACAGGGGAACATGGTCTGCTTAGTCCTGGCTTTGCAGGCTTTGTGTCTGTTCATACCCCAGATTGTTTATCCCTTTCAGCCAGTGTTTCTCTGTCTGCCAGAAAAATTTAACATGCTTGTTCCAGTTACATTACTGGGTGCAATCCTCCCTTATACAGGAAATAAATTTATTATGAAGAACTCCCAGTAGCAGCCTTGGAAAACTTACACAGAGCTGTGCTGTGTCCAAAATGCTGTTCAGTAGGTTTTCCAAAGCGCCCAGGTAACAGCTGGTGCAGGCCATGTGCCAGCTCTGACAGCCCATATGCTCTCTTTAGTGCAGTAATTATCTCAACACAAAACTCTGATAGCCTGGTCTACTGGGTCCAGTTTCCCTAGGTTAAATTGACTCAGTGGCTTTGTTAGTAAGTTCCTTTGGCACAGTAAGAACTTCATCAAGAGTTTAAGAATTGGGCTAGGCCTCAAAGACCAATAGGACTGCTACTTTCAAGACAGGTGGCTTATTAACCCGGAGAGATTCTAGGTGGCAGGTCGTTAGGCTCTCCCCCTGCAGCAGCACTCTAGTTAAAGGGCTGTCGTTGTTTCTACCAGATACCCTGCATGGGGATGATGGCTACCTCATCCGTCGTGGTGGTAGGCTAAGAGTTCAATTTTTGTATTTCCATTCTGAAACAGGCACAAGGATCTCTCCTGTATTTCAGCGGTCGTGCTGGGAACGGAAGGGCTGGAGTGGGGAATGATGGGACAGAAGGAGAGATGAAGAAAAGTGAGCTGGATCAAAATGGGTATAGATTTTCTTAGAGCATCACAGAGAGGACTTTTCTCTCTTTTTACCTTCCTGTGTCCTCTGAGATGTTAACAGTTCTTCCGTGTGTGTAAACTTTGCATGTTGGAGGCTTGGAATCCATATTTGTAAGCGATTGGTTTCCTTCCCCTCCCTCCCTTCCTCCCTTCCATGTCTCCTTCCTTTCTTTCCATTCCTTTCCCACTTCCTTCCTTCTTTCTTACTTCGGAGAAACACAAGCATCCGAAGTACGGCGCAGACAAAACTTCCATAAATGGAGCAGCCATGATCTTGAAGAATGTTTCCTTGTATGGAATCATAGTATTCAGCCTCTGGTGCTTGAAACTAAATGAAGGTGACATGATATTAGCATTCCAGTTTCTTTTCTGTCTTCTGCTCTTAGCACAGACCTTAACTGAAGACTGTGCTTGTCATGACATGCTTACATGAAGCACACATTTAAACATTGCTCCTGATCTCTTCAGATAATACCATATGCTCATAATGTTAGCAAGAAGGTTGGGCTGCTAGAAAACATGTTGGCCAAGAGCAAGCTTACCTTCAGGATGCTTAGTTGGTGCGAACCACACAGATGTCTGCTTTTCCAATGGACCTTTTGTGGGGGATGATCTCTGATACCCTTCCGACCAGGGATTGCTTTATGTGCATTTGAATCATTAAGCATCAGAAAGTAATTATATCAGTTATTCCTCAACCTAAAGAATGTTTCAAGCATGAAGGGCCGTCTTGTTTGTCAGTACAGCTTCGACTTCTTGTACCGAAACAGAATTATGAGGTAGAGAGGAATGCACTAAAGTGAAGGAAATATAAGATCCAAGAGGCACTGGGTTATATCTTAAAATTCTATGTAACCTCATAGCACTCAAAAATTCTGATCATTGGGTTTCTTTCATTCTTTATCCAATGCCCAGGCTGATCTGTTTCTGGCCAGACCTTCCCTGTCTTGTTCATTCCTATAACTTCAGAGGGCAGAGCAGTGCTGGCAAGTAAATATTTGCTAAACGAATAAATAAATGGATGGAAGTAGGCTCTCTTATTTATGGAAATAGTCCAGCCGTAAGTGGCAGTATACAGTCTGGAGTGGGTAGTGGTGAGAGGGACAATGTGGTCCTGAGCGTTGAGCCATCCAGTGGGGTGAGAGGGTCACACTCTCTTGGTGACTATTTCTGGTTTAAAAGATAGTACAGAAACTCTGAGTACCCAAAGCCCTTTCCAGTGACCAAGGTCCAGGGGCAGGAACATGACCAGGGTTGATTGATTTCCAGCTGGAATCAATCTAGTTGAAATTGGTTCCCTATTAATGTAATGTCATTGCATTATTATGTTTTCAATTTAGTGAGGCAAATTATAACCCCAAAGAGTTTCTATAGAAAGCTACATCAGCTGGTTTATAAAAACCCAAACACGAACCTTTGTTATTTAGTTTTCAACTACAGGTAGTTATACTTCTAAAGTCATTATTTATATGTTGTCAGGAGTGCTCACCAAATTTATTGACTTGTACATTATTCTTTGCAAATAAGTTCTGGCTGCTCTCTGCATATTATAATTAAAACGACAGGGACTTTAATCATTTATGAAATTTTAAACTACATACTGAATATAAATGTATCATTCAATGTGATAGAATGAATTAAATTCATCACTGTCAAATAACTGTATAAAAGATGAAATATCTCTCATCCCACATCATTAGCTTATAAAAAAAAACCAGATTTGCAAGCATTTTAATAATACTTTAATGGTCTTTTAAGGACGCTTTGAAAACTAAGACATTTGGCATATACAAGAAAATCACTTGTAACCAAAAAGTTGGTTCCTCATTTTATCTGGCAGAGTTCTATTTGAATTTGGTGATTAAGGGTAACTTTTGCCTGGATAGAATCAGATAGATGGAAACTCTTCTACAGAGACAAAAAGCATATTTTATTACTATGATGTAAATATGTGGGTGTATTTAAAATAGGGTTTGGGCAAACCAAATCATTTATGCACAGTCCTTGAGGCAGGTTGAAAGGGTGAATTGGAATAGGAATGTAATTGAACTCTTTATCTGGTGTAGGTGAGCAGCTGGCATTTGCTCAGTTCTCAACCAACATTTTGTGTGTATCCATACATAATGTAGGCACCTGTACCTCTGAAGAAAACAAAACCAATTTGGCAGGCAAGGATTCTGAAAATTATTTTCATTTTCTAGTTTGCTATGATCATCACATCACTATTTTTAGCTAATACCTATACTTGTTTAATACTGTCGAATTCAACTCCAAATAGACTTTACTAGATAATTTTGCATCAAAACTCTTTCTCAAATGTGAAAATCTCTGTCACTTACTAATTTATTTCAGGAAAATACGGGCTACGGACTTTTTAACCTTTTTCCTCTAATCTGAGTCTTCTCAAATTTTAATTATTTTGCCTATGTTTCTTGATTTCCATTATTTCTTGTGCAGGACATTTGTCAATTCATTGATTGATTTATGCGTTCATTTAATAAACCTTCATTGAGCTTGGTAAGGGGTGGAGAGAAGGGTGAAAAGGGTCTTGGTTTTGGGGACAAGATGAAAATCTGCACCCCTCCTCTCAAGGAGTATCTAGCTGTGTAATGGGAGGTACAAGAGTCTTGATAAAGCCTGAGATGGGCAGTGTTTTCATAAACTTATGGAATTAATTCATTAGTTAATTTTGGGAAACAAAAGTATAAACTAAGTAAGGATCTTTCTACTTCTTTTGTTTAATCCAGCTCCCAGTCAGATAACTTCGTGCGATATTTCCAACCAAATATAAAGAAACATGACATGGCTAGAAGGATAAATAAGTCTTTTTTTGGTATGCCAGTATATACGATGTATTTTTATGTAAATTCAAATAGGAAGAAAATCTCTAGCCCAGGCAAGATACGGTACTGTGGAAACCTAATCTCTTAAGTTTCCCCAATAATCAGTGTTATCTTCAGTGATATTTTATCTTGTCAAGAATTTTAGGCGGGGTATTTTGAGAGTCTGGTTAAATGATATTCAACTCCTTCTATTCTCTGAACTGTTGAATTTTTATCCCATAACACCCTAAACTAGGAACATCAATGTAATTAGAATTTTACATGTTATATTAACGACAAGATACTTGAGTGACCTGTAGTCACTTAAAAACTCTTCTTGATAAGTAAGACTTTTCGGGGGGGAGGGAGCAGAGGGAGGAATTGTGTGTAAGACTTGGGGATGAGTAGCAAACCCTTATTGCTGGGGGTTATTATACCGTGTCCTGACAAAGCCTCTTAAGCACTGAGTAGAAACCAGTGCAGCCTGGCTTTTATTTTTATGATGTTAACTTCAGCTCTATTTTAATCAGCAAGTTTGGATAACAACAAGACGATGAAAAGGACTGTAGTGATTAAAAACAAAACACACACATACACCAGAGAGCGGAATCAATAATGCAAAGAAATATTTTAGATGAAAAAATTTGTTACGAAAGGTATTTTTATTGTAATGTGCAGTATGATCCACCCAACACACGGGTTCCTACCCGTGAAATGCATTCCGTATACATTTTGCCTGCCTTTAAAAATGGCATTAGTACTGCCTTTGTACTCCTCTGTCTTGCTCATACTTTTTTGCCCGTGTTTGCTTTCACAAATCGGTGTTTCCTCAGCAGCCTGCTTTAGGAACTTCTATTAGACAAGTTTGAATACTTAGCCTGATCATTAAGAGCCTGTTGTGAAAATTATCAGTCTGTTTGAAAGCAAGAAGTCTTGCTGAAATGTTCTGCCAAGGTTTCTAGCAGCCTCTCTCCGTATTAGAGACCTGTAACTGTGTCTGGTGGTAGTTGGTATGAAGTAACAAAGCCTGGCTCAAGAGAGAAGATGCTGGCAATTTCGGCATCTCTTTCTAATAGCTTTAGGATAGGATCTTTTATACTGAGAAATTTTTATTAGGTGTGAAATATAATTTTTACCAAGTTGCCACGGAGTCGGAGTAAAGTGCATGTGCTAAACCCTTTATATCCTCCCCCCTACTCCCGCTCTTCAGTATTGTTTCAGAGTAGAAGGTGAAGCTGTACTCCTTGGTGTGCCGTTTAAAGTCAAGAGCAGCAATATTTAGCACATGCTTGGGCAACCTTGTTTGAAATCCGTGCCGCCCCTCTCTCGTGTTCTGATGTGCCTTTAGGGGATGCTTGCCTGTTTGTAGTTTGTTTTCTTTTGTTTAAGGTTTCAGCTACTGCATTGACTAATGATTATATAGCAGTAAACTCTCGTCCCTGCTAAATTCAGTAGTGATGCCTCAAAAGCATTTTTCCCTTGTGTGACATAAAACAATAAAAGAACTAGACAAACCCCTTTTGAGGAAGAATAATCCTTTGTTTAAAGAAAAGAAAAGGCTTCTTCTTGACGCCAGAGGGTGAAGAATTCAAATCAAAAGCTGAGCTAATTGATAAAAAAGAAAACAAGTGCTAATTCTGACAATTTTTTGAAATTAGTTATTATTTGTTCACAATGGTTACTAACATACTGATTTTATTTGTGCATACCTTCTTTATTATATGGATTACACAATATTTAGTTATCACATTATTACTGAATAGACACCTCTGTTCTTCAGTCTAAACTCTAAATAATAAATCTCTCTTCAGAATGCTGTTACCAGCATAATTTATCAATAGAATTTTGGTCAGATAATTGTATTTTATTTCTTTGAAGACAGTGACATGGAACCGTTTTCCCTTGTATTTGTTCTTTAATAAAAATAAAGCAGTTTGTTAAAAAATACAATTTATATATTACAGATATGACTAAAAATTAAAGCAACCAGTAGATTTGCATAATGCATATTATTAGCCTTCAGATTTACCAATGCCAAGTCCAAAGAATTTTAACGTGCCACTTAATTGTTCTCCCTGCAATTTTTTTAATGAGACTTGTGGCCATGATTCTGAGTGATAAATTCTTCTTGATTTGCCTCCAGTTGTCACTGGCCAAACCTTAGGGAATGAAAGATTAGTTACGGTTGCAAAAGACTTATTATTTTTAACTGGAGAATTTTTAATGTTCTTAACCCAATTAAGCAGGGAGTGAAGAATCTATCAATATTGTCGTCAGTTTATTAGAGGAAAAAAATCTTCCAAATTTTAATTTAGCCGGAGAACGCTGTTCAATTTCTGCCTTTGACTAAGAGTAAAATGAGATTGTATTAAATTAGTAGCTGACCCTGGTGCCTAAATGTCACTTCGCTAACACTGGAAAATTACTTTCTGATTGAAACAAACATTTCGATCAATGAGTAGGGTTTCAGCCCTCATCCAATTTTTAATAACATTTGTTTTTCATCACCCGAATCCTTGAATAACAGAACCATACAACGATTTGCAGATGCTTGGTTCTATAGTGAAATTAATATGCATATCCATAATTTTAATCCCAAATTTCAAAACTCCAAGGAAAAAAGTTTTCTTGTTAACTTTAAGTCATGAATCTAGGAAACTACATTCAGGCCACGAAATCGTCCAAGTTGGCCCCAAACACAGGTGCTCCCAGTTTGAACATCATGCCTGGCTTTTCTGCAGAGCCACAAAATGAAAGAGTGACTTCAAACACAGGTGCAAACCCCGCATCTGGGAGGGACAGCCCGAAACCATGGCTTTCTCCTGACCGTTTTCGGCTTGTAAACCTCATCCTCCACGGAGCACCTGTGTCAGAACCAATCAGAGACATGTATAAATGTTATCAACACCTACACATCATTACTTATTCATCAACATCAGCACCAAATATTGATGCAAACATGCAAGAGTGTTTTGTTTTGTTTTTTTTTTCTTTCCTATGGAGCGGCTCTTTCCTGAAGCTTGTATCCATTTGCCCTATGGCTGATGGGAAGAAGGAAAATATACAGATTAGAAATTTGGAATATTTCGAGCTTCCCACGCTGAATTCGTGTTGGTACCACTTTGTAATCCTTAAATCTCCTTCTTTCGGTGGGAGAAACGGAGTGCACACAAAAGGTTCGAGCACACTGATTGCCTGGTGGCCTAATTGCAATAATTTCATATTTTGTGGACTACTTTTACGCAGGCACTTCCTCCCCTGGTTGTCGGGGGGGGGGGGGCCTTCTCGCTGCTTGATTAGCACTCAAAGAACCTACATGTGAAGCTGCATAAGATTTTGTTTTTCAGTAGCTGTGGCAAGCAGCAGAAACAGCAGGGTCTGGCTTCCTGGCAAACTCCACAGGCATTTGGGTTAGTGGCTTTGTATTTGCCTCTGGGTCTTTCCTGCACAGGGCCTGGATGGGGCCATGGAGCTGTTAGAGGCTTTGGAAACCATTTCTTCTTTGACAATTTAAATTTATGTGGTTTTTAATTGTCTGTAAACAAAGCCTTTTAAATCTCTCACTAAATCTCCATCGAGGTCAGCTGGCATCCAGAGGCATGGTTGCTGATTTAGTTGGGAGTCTGCTTTTCTTTTCCTAAAAAAACCCCTCTCAATCAGTATATTGTCCTCCAAGAGAGATACACAAAACACACAAATCACTTGGCCCCTCCCCCCCACTTTGAATGAATAGATAAAAATCCATCTGTTTTTTATCTGCCTGTTTTGAGGGGCCAAATTTGTGTCCTTTGTAAAAAATGGCCTCAGCGATGCCATTTCCTAGCAAGCCAGGAAGACTGACCAACACTTAGGTTTTCAGTCAGTGATGGTTAGAATTGAGAAACTTGCAGCTTAGTCTCTGTTCGGAATGGTCATTAGGCAGAGGTCATTAGTGTTTCGAATAACTAAGAGCTGAAGTTGTAGTACAGTAAATGTGTGTTGTTATCATGGCTCACGGAGTATTGATTACGTGACTCTAGAAAAGAAAAAAAGCATACAAAAGTGGGGAAAATGGTGGAGCAGAGCAAATGTTTGGTTTTCCCTAGATAGATGGTCATACAACTGAACAGAGTCTTTCGAGAACGTAATGGAAGGTACATGCGGACAAATGTCTGACTGTAGGTCCCTGGCTTCTGGGGGCCCCACCAAAACTGGGCCACAGTTCCTGTCTATGCCCCGCTGGGCTGGGCCCTGGCCCGAGCTGCTCTCCTGCCTGCCTCGGTCCTGGGGACTCCCTGTCACAGTGCTCCCATTTCTCTGAACAGCTCATTCTGTCTCAGCGGCAAGTGTGAAAAAAATCAACCGTTACAAATGAGGAGAGACACAGAGCTCTTAGGAAAAAAGAAACATAAAACCCACCGAGCAACTGTGTTCAAATCAAAGCTGTCACTGCTGAGAGAACTGAAGATTCAAACTCTGGCACAGGATTCCTGTTTTGAAGCAGCCTTGGCTCAGCGCTCGAGAGGAATAGAGAAGAGCTTTCAAATAGTCCTTTCTTTGTCTCCTATGAGCCCTCAGTGCCTGCTTTGAGAAAGAACCATAAAACCAAAAGGAATACTTCAGCTTGCTTTCTCTAAATGTATCTGGATATGTGAGTTGTTAACTCATGGAGAGCTGATTTTTTTTTTTCCTTCCAAGTCTATTTCTAATTTTTGGTGGTGCCGGATAATAAAAAGGAAACTGCCTGTGTTTTCAGAAGAGACCGGGTTTGACTCCTGACTTCGCTGGTTCTACGTCCTTGAACAAATTACTAAATTGTTCTGCTCACGTTTTTCTCCCCTGTAGAATGGGAATAAAAATACCTGCTGTGTAGGGTTGAAGTATGGGCTAAAATTAGATAATTAAGAACATAATTTCTTGCACTACCTGACACCTATTAGCATCAAAAAAATTCCAGACCAAGAACTTGAGAACAAAACAATAAACGATAAGGAAAACGACAACAAAGACAAACAGAGAGAGAGAGAGAGAGCGAGTGAGAGGGAGAAACCCTAGTAAATAAGAATTTTCAGAGTGAACCTCCAAGATACAAAATGATGAGAATTAAGTTAGGACTTTAAGAAGTCATGGATTAAGGTAGAAACTGCGTGCTAGGCTGTCACTGGTTTAGATGAAGTGACCTGGGTTTGGTGCTTGAAAAAATAGTTCATTATGGAGAGCAGATGTTTGAAATGGAACAGAGATTGTCCTCCCAATGCAGATGAAAAAATTTGAAGCATGAAAATTGTGATCAACAGAAACTGAAAAGCCGAGCAGCCCCCAGTTACCACCAAGGCAGTGGGCCGTGGCCTGTACCAGCAGGGCCTCTGCACGTTTTGCAGAAGGAGACTGTGGCAGGATAAGGACCGCCTCTCCCACATAAGGTGGGTTTGGCCTGCCTGGAGCTTGTGCAGCTCCATCTATGGGCACACATTCAAGCCAGGTAAGCCACCCGTGCAGGTTGGCTTTGAAGATGCATGGACTTTATTTTGTTGAACTATTTTGCAATAAAGTCATTCTTGTTGAAATTTCAAGGCCATTCAGGATGAAAATGCTGGGGAAGCCAGATTCCTCCTTTCTTACCCTAGGGTCTCAGTGTAAGTTCATTTGTTCATTCATTCAT
This sequence comes from Lontra canadensis, assembly GCF_010015895.1. NCBI lineage: Eukaryota > Metazoa > Chordata > Mammalia > Carnivora > Mustelidae > Lontra > Lontra canadensis. The sequence continues at coordinate 17,434,919 of NW_022631020.1, read as the reverse complement.
TCATTCATTCGTTCATTCATTCATTCATTTTTTCATTCATTCATTCATTTGTTCGTTCACTAGCTCCACTTCTACTGAACATCTACTGAGTGCCAGACACTGTGCTAAGCTTTGGGGATGAAACTGAGCTACAGAGACATGCTGTCTGGCCTCTAAGGGATATGATTATCTGAGCTGCGTTTCCCTCACCCTATCAGCAGCCCTCCACCATTGCTTCTGGGTCCTGTGGCTTCCCTGTTGATCAATATGCATCCAGACGCCTTTGCATGAGGCTGCAGCACACGAGAGTCTCCTGGGCTTCTTCATCAGAGGGTTCGCTAACTAACCTTCAGTAAATCAGATACTCCATGTTTGGATCCTGTGAGGAAATAGCTGGCTTGGGCCCAGAGGGTTAATCTGAGATCTAAGGTCTGATGGGAAAAGAAGATATTAAAAATAGGTGCCAAACAGTAAATAGCAAAGATGAGATAAATTAGTGGATGGATTAAGGGACAAATGGAACATGAAACATATTTAGAATTTTGATCACTCTCTTCTCTGATTGTAATCTTCCTTTCTGGTTTCACCTTATTCTAATCCGTTAGACTAGAATATTAATTCATGATTATTAATAAATAAAAGTTATTATTTAGCTAATTATAGATTATGATGTATAATTATTATAAAATCAGCTATTAGTTATTACTGGTAAACATCTAGTCATCTCAGAGAGATGTCTGTACTCTTTAAGCAAAATCTCTCCATTTTGCACACCCACAGCTCCTGAAAACCACCATTCCACTCTGTGTTTCTATGATTTTAGTTTTTTAATATTCTACATTAAAGTGAAAACACAGTATTTGTATTTCTCTATCTGACTTATTTCACTGAACATAATGCTTTCAAGGTCCATTTGTTTTGCTGCAAATGACAGGACTTGCCTCTTTTTATGGCTGAATAAGAGTCCTGTATGTGTGTGTGTGTGTGTGTGTGCGTGTGCGTGTGTGTGCATGTGCGTGTGCACGCACGCATTTGCATTTCATTTTCTTGCAGGCGAACTTTTCATTTTCCCTATGTCACTTATTGAAGAGATTATCCTTTTCCCATTGAATATTCTTGGCTCCCTTGTAAAATGTTATTTGATGATATATGTATGGGCTCTTGATTCTGTCTTATTACTCTGTTTTTATGTCAATATCTTAACGTTTTAATTACTATAGCTTTGTAATATAGTTTGAGATCAGAAAGTGTGATGCCTCTAACTTTGTTCTTCTTTCTCACGATTGCTTTGGCTATTCAGAGTCTCTTCTGATTCCTTTATGGTTGCTTTTACTGTTTCTGTGAAAAATGCCGTTGGAATTTTCATAGGGATTGCATACAATCTATAGATGGCTTTGGATAGTATGAACATTTTAACATTATTAATTCTGATCTATTGAACATGGATATCTTTCCATTTCTTTGTGTCTTCTTCAATCTATTCATCAATGTCTTAATTTTCAGAGCACAGAATTTTCACCTCCTTATTAAATTAATTCCCATGTATTTTATTAAACATAGCATAATTCTTTTCTTTTATAGATTGTTTTAAGGTACAGAAATGCAACTGATTTTTGTGTGCTGACTTTTTCCCTGCACTGATTTTATTTATTAGTTCTAATACTTTTTGGTGGAATATTTGGGACTTTCCTTTTTTTTTTAAAGTTTTATTTAAATTCCAGTTAGTTAACATACAGTATAACATTAGTTTCAGTTGTACAATATAGTGATTCAGCATTTCCATACAACACCCAGTGCCCATCACATCAAGTTCACTCCTTAATTCCCATCACCTATTTAACTCATTCCCCTACACCACTTCCCTCTAGTAACCATCAGTTTGTTCTCTATATAGTTAAGAGTCTGTTTCCTAGTTTGCCTCTCTCTCTTCTTCTCCTTTGCTCATTGTTTGTTTCTTAAATTTCACATATGAGTGAAATCATACAGTATTTATCTTTCTCTGACTGACTGACTTTGCTTAGCATAGTACCCTCTAGCTCCATCCATGTCACTGCAAATGGCAAGATGTCATTCTTCTTTATGGTTGAGTAATATTCCTGTGTGTGGGGAGTGTGTGTGTGTGTGTGTGTGCAGCCACCTCCTCTTTATGCATTTCTCTATCCATGGACACTTGTCTGTTTCCATAATTTGGATACTGTAGATAGTGCTGCTATAAACATCAAAGGGCATGTATCTCTTTGAATTAGTATTTTTGTATTCTTTGGGGAAATACCCAGTAGTGTGATTGCTGGGTAGTAGGGCAGCTCTGTTTTTAACTTTTTGAGGAACCTTCATTTTGTTTTTCAGAGTGACTACTTCCGTTTGCATTCCCACCAACAGTGCAAGAGGTTTTCCATTTCTCCACATCCTCCTAACATCTGTAGTTTCTTGTGTTGTTGATTTTAGCCATCCTGATAGGTGTGAGGTGGTATTTCATTATCATTTAGATTTGCATTTCCCTGATGATCAGTGATACTGAATATCTTTCATGTGTCGAAGATATTGAATATCTTTTCATGTATCTTTCCATGTTGGCCAACTGTAGGTCTGTTTTGGAAAAATGTCTGTTCATGTCTTCTGCTCATTTTTAAATTAGATTAGTAGTTTTTTAGGAGTTGAGTTTTGTAAGTTTTTTTAATATATTTTGCATATTAACCTTTTTTTGAATATGTCATTTACAAATATCTTTTTCTATTTCATAGGTTGTTTTTTAATTTTGTTGATTGTTTCCTTTGCTGTGCAGAAGCTTTTCATTTTGATATAGTCCCAGTAGTTTATTTTGGGTTTTGTTTTCCTTGCTTCAGGAGAAATATTTAGAAAGAAGTTGCTATGGCTGATGTCAAGGAAGTTACTGCCTGTGTTCTCTTCTAGGATTTTTATGGTTTCAGGTCTCACATTTAGGTCTTTAATCCATTTTGAATTTTTTTGCGGTGTTTGGTGTAAGAAAGTAATCAAGTTTCATTCTTTTGCATGTTGCTATCCAGTTTTCCCAACATAATAAAGTCCATAAATGAAAATCACACAGTTAATATCATCCTAAATGAGGAAGAACTGAGAGCTTTTCCTCTATGGTCAGGAACAACACAGGAATGTCCACTCTCACCACTTTTATTTAGCATAGTACCGGAAGTCCTAGCCACAGACATCAAATAACAAACAGAAATAAAATGCATCCAGATTGGTAAGGAAAAAGTGAAACTTTCACTATTTGCAGATGATGTGATATTATGCTTAGGAAACCTGAAAGATTCCATCAAAAAAACTGCTAGAACTGATAAACAAATTCTGTAAAGTCACAGGATACAAAATCAACATACAGAAATCTTTTGAATTTCTATACTCCAATAATGAAATAGCAGAAAGAGAAAAGAATCAATTCCATTTACAATTGCATCAAAAATAATAAGATAACTAGGAATAAATCTAAACAAAGAGGTGAAATACTTAAACTCTGAAAATATAAAACACTGATGAAAGAAATTAAAGATGACACAAAGAAATGGAAGATGTTCCATACTCGTGGATTGGAAGAACAAATATTGTTAAAATGTCTATACCACCCAAAGTGATCTATACATTGAAGGCAATCCTATCAAAATATCACCAGCATTTTTCACAGAGCCAGAACAAACAATCTTAAAATTTGTATGGAACCACCAAAAAACCCCAAATAGCAACAGCAACCCTGAAAAAGAAAATCAAAGCTAGAGGCATCATAATTCTAGACTTCAAGTTACACCACAAAGCTGTAGTGATCAAAACAGTACGGTGCTGGCACAGAAACAGACCCGTAGATCAATGGAACAGAAGAGAAAACCCAGAAATGAACCCACAACTGTGTGGTCAATTAATCTTTGACAAAGCAGTACAATAATATCCAATGGGAAAAAGAATGTATTTTCAGCAAACGGCATTAGGATTTTCTATATTAAGAATATACGATCTGGGCGCCTGGGTGGCTCAGTGGGTTAAGCCGCTGCCTTCGGCTGGGGTCATGATCTCAGGGCCCTGGGATCGAGTCCCGCATCAGGCTCTCTGCTCAGCAGGGAGCCTGCTCCCTCCTCTCTCTCTGCCTGCCTCCCTGTCTACTTGTGATCTCTCTGTCAAATAAATAAATAAAATCTTAAAAAAAAAAAAAAAAAAAAAAGAATATACGATCTGCAAAAGAAATCACTTTCTTTCTTCATTTTCAATATGTAAGCTTGGTATTTCTTCTTCTTGCCTGACTCTGGCTAGGACTTCCATACTATGCTGAATAGGAGTATGGCCCAACAATTTTCTATGATACTTTAACCATTTCCAAGCCCTAAATTATCAATCATGTGATACTAGGGCTTAAATTGAGCCAATTATCAGTTATCAGTTCTTCCTATCTATCTAACTCTGCAATGTCACATACAGACAGATCAATATGTTAATTGCAAAAGATAGACTCTTAATGAATTAACTAACTTAAACAGGGTGCAGTATTTTAAAAGTTGTGATATGGTAGGGGGAAGGCATGGGTATGCTTTTATTTTTTGATGCACTTTTCCCTTCTTGTGCCAAGGGATTTTCTAAAGAACTTTTCTTGTCTTAGGGAGAGATAAAGTTGGTCATGACTTGTTCCAACAGAGTTAAGACTACCTGGAAGAGCATTTTTCATGATAAAACTTGTTAAAATGTTGGTAAAGAAGGGTTAGGAAAGGTTCCACTAGACTTAGATCATGGGGAGATAAAATGGTGGCAGAGGCCAGTATGGGTAAAATATCACAGCAGGCATGAAGAAGCATTTCCTCCGAAGTAGCAGCCTCTTCCGTTTTGTTGTTGGATGCTATCTGAAGCTTGATGTTTCCTGAGGTTCATTCCAATGCTGAGTTCTCTTCAGACTCAACACATTGGCCTTGGAAGTCTTACCCTCTACCATGGACAAAATTAACAAATATATGAGTTGGAGTTGACTCTCAAATGTCTAATTCCAGCCCTACCTCTCTCTCATCTCCAGACACATTAATCCAACTGCTTACTGGAAATTACCATTTAGATGTCTCACATTATCCTCAAACCTAAGACATCTGAAATAGAATTCATCATCTTCCCATTAACTGCAACTGGGTCCATTTTTCCTATAACAAAAATGACATGCCCAATTGCCTAACCTGAAACCCTGACTCCTCATTGTCTCTTCTTCTCTTCTTGACATTAATCACCATGTCTGCTTGAATCAGCTTCCTAAATATATCTCCTATCTGTCACCTCTCTTCACCCTCACTACCACGTGCCCTGCCTTCATCATCTCTGGGCTAGGGTACTGGAAGATTCTCCTAATTACATCTCCTCTTCTAGTCTTGGTTCCCTCTAATTAATCTTCTTCCTTCTCAGCAAAGTGGTTTTTCTGAAATGCAAATACACCAGCACATGGCCAGCTTTGAACTCTTCAAAGGTCCACAGTGACTCATGTTCCAACTTCTTAGCTTAGCAAACCTCTCCAACAACCTTCTGTCTCTGTCTCTGACTACGCATCTCCTGTTGCAGCCAGATGGAATGATCTGTTTGTAGTTCCCAGGATATGCTGATGCTTCTCAGATTTGTGCTTTTGCTCCCAATCTTCCTTCTAAAAGGAAGGCTTCTTATCCCTTTCTTCTTCTCCATACCCCCACCAATAACAGCCTATTTATACTTCAAGATTTTCCAGACTCAGCTCAAGGCTTCTGTCCTCTATTAGACCACCTTTTCATATCCAATTAGCTATCAGGGTAGAATTGACTATAGGCTCATTCAGGTCTCTACTGTACCCATTAGAATCTAAAGTAGATTTAACTTTTTATTTCACTCACATTTTAATCTATCTATACCTCTTTATGAACAGTTTTTTGTTTCCTGAACATGTAATGCCAATTTCCGGCATATAGCATACAGAATATATTTGGGTTGTTTGCTTGATTTACTGAATAAATAAATGTGTACCCCTCAAGAGTTTTTTCTTATTACCAAGAATAAGAAAAATAATATAGGCTCTTATATTTTGTTTCCTTTTCATTTTCATAAAAGTTTTCTCTGTATTGTTAAAAGTCGATCATGGAATTAACACTTTCCATGGAATAATTATCTTGCTTTATGTTGTTTCCTATCTGCAACATTCCCAAGCCACTCTGTGATTTATTTAACTTATTTTGTTATATAGTTAACAGCTTGAGAATGTTAGAATTTAAATTGATTTCTACAAACACATCTAAAAGGATATTTATGGGGTTTTTGCTATTATCATCATTAAAAATCTTCTTTCATTCTATTAAGACACCATTGCCTCTTGCTAATTACAGTGAACATGTAGAGAGAGTTAGCCTCTTATCACTTCTAATTTGGTAAATTGGTATGGTTGCTCTGGACACTATTATTAGAAACTGATCTGGAGTCTAGATATGGTAAATTTGATCAGTCGTTTCAAGGTGGAATCTTCTTAACTCCTTACTTTGGATATTTCATTCAGAATGCATTGAGAGCTTAGCCTTTTCCAATCACATACTAGGTAGGAATAGAAAGATAGTTAGCACAACTTCTTACCTGAAAGAATTTATACTAGAGAAGGAAAACAAGATGGTTGCCCAGAGAGCTGGAATATAAAGATAGGGTAAATGCCAGGAAGAACATACAAAGTGTTGTGGGAAGTAGTTCCAGGAGGGTGATCCAAGGAAAGCTTCATAGAAGAAAGGGACTTTCAAGCTTGCCTTTGAAAATTGAGCAGTATTTCATCAGGTGAAAGTTAGGGAAGGACACTGAACACTAAATGTCAGGGGTAGTGGGTTGAGGTGGAAAGAGTGCATTGTGTGTGAGGAAAAGGAGTGGAGGGATAGTACTTCTAGAGGATGTTGACAACTGGAAAGATAAGTTACAGCCATCTGAAAGAACTACTTGAATACCTCACCAACAATTAAGACTCATGTGAGGCATTTGAACAGAGATGAACCTTTTTTATTTTTTCACTATTATCTACCCACAGTAGCATATTATGTTCCCCTTATCTTTTATACTCTGCATTTGCAAAGAAACTACTGTGATATCACTTGTTTGGAGATGAGTTGTTCTTCTTTAACCACTTCGAAATCATGCTCCCCCCACCCCACTTTGTCAGTCTTTTGGCACAATGTTTTGCTATTTGAACTTCAGCCACACCTTTTTTTTCCTTTGTCCCTTTGGGGGCACTGCTATTAGAGACTGATATAGGGTATAAACCATTCTATAATTATATTCGCTGCAATAAAGGACTCTTATCAAAACCTTCTAACTCACTGTCATTTGATTTAAATATTATAATCTCCACCTGGAATCTGTTGTGTCATATTAATGATGCACACTGAGCAATATTCTCTTGGGAATGTCATATCACTTTTACTCATTACTCTTTTCAAGACAAAAAACAAACAAACAAACAAACTCAGATTTCACCCACCTTTTTGAGGGTAGGGTACATGACCTGTTGGACATGTATTGTGATTCTTCTCCCAGCTGTGGCTAGCTGTATCATTCATCTTAAAGGAATTTTTTAAAACAGTTCTATTCAAATGTAATTTATATACCATAAGCCCACATGTTTTAAGTATCCAATTCAAGTTTTAGCATATTTACAGAGCTTACAACCATCACTGTCATATAATTTTAGAACATGGATACTGTACTAAAAAAGAAAACTTATACCTCATTATAGTCATTCCCTCTTCCCACTCTCAGCCCTACACTAACCTACTTTGTTTTTTTATACTTGCCTTTTTTGGACATTTTACATATTTCTATAAAATGCAGTTATACAGTATGTGTCCTTTTGTGTCTGGCTTCTTTTGTTTAGCTTGTTTTTGGAGGTTCACCTATGTTGTGGATACATCCGTACTTTCCTTTTTATGGCCAATAGTATTCCATTGCCTAGATATACCACATTCTGTTTAGCCATTCACTGGCTGATGGACATTTGAGTCGTTTCCACTTTTTGGCTGGTGTGAATAATACCGCTACAAACACAAGGATATAAGCTTTTGTGTGGACATGTTTTCACTTCCTTTTGGTAGATGGTTAGCCCTAGTTTCTCTGCATCTACATCCACAATTGTTACTGTCTATTCTTTTTGATTATAGCCATTGTAGTGAGTGAGATGGTATCTCATTATGGTTTTGATTTGCAATTTCCTGATGACTAATGATGTGGAGCATCTTTTTATGTGCTTATTGGCCATTTTATATCTTCTATGGATAAATGTCTATAAACATCTGTTGCCCATTTTTTAATTGAGTTCTTTTTGTTATTGAGTTGTAAGAGTTTTAATCTGGATACAAGTCTATCAAATATATGACCTATAAACCTTTTTTCCCATTCTGTGAATTTTTTTTTTTTTTTGCCTTTCCATTTCCTTGATGGTGCTTTGTGAAGCACAAAATTTTTAAATTTTGGCAAAACCTAGTTTATCAATTTTTACTTTTATCTCTGTGCTTTTAATGTTCATTTTTTTTTTGAGATGTGGGTCAGGTTAATTTATGGAAACTCTAGAATGTTTATGATTACATAATAAATGGAGGACTTTATCACTTTATTTGCAAGATAGTTAAGCCTGCTCCCCCCCAGAAGCTTTGATTTACTGCAGTGAATTTCCTGAAATTACAGCAGTGACTTAAAATTACTTTCAGCTTTGAAAGTAATTTGCACTGCCTCTACAAACTTTTCCTTTTCTTTCTCACTATCCAGGAGTAATAATGAATCTGTCGTGAGAGTTTCAGAGGTGGGTCATCTGCCCACCTCCTGAGGGGTTTTAGCACTATAGCAATGACTCAAGTACATTCAAAGACAGCCCACATGCTTGGTGTTGCTGGAAAGGGACTATCCTAGCCTGGTCTCCCAGACTTTGTCCGGGAAGCAGAATTAAGTTATGAAAGAGCCTGGACTAGCAGGCAGAAGACCTGGGTTGTCTTCCTGAATCTGCCTCGTACTTGTTTTCTGACTTTGATGAAATTAATCTTACTGTCATCTAACTCTTTCATTTAGAGAATGACGTTTTGGGGGGTACCTGGGTGGCTCAGTAGTTAAGCGTCTGCCTCGGGCTCAGGTCATGATCCCAGGATCCTGGATGTGAGCCTGTATCCGGGCTCTGGGCTCTCTGCTTGGCGGGAAGTCTGCTTCTCCCTCTCCCACTCCCCTTGCTTGTGTTGCCTCTCTTGCTGTGTCTCTCTCCATCAAATAAATAAACAAAAATCTTGAAGAAAAAAAAAAAGGAAAAGGAAGTTTTGGCTCTCTAATTCCTCTCCTTGACAGCGGTGGCTCTCAGGGGTGGTGAGTAGGGGGACAGGGGATGGTTGCCCCTCCAAGTCCCCTACCATCCTGGGCTAATTGCAAGACATTTTTGCTTGTGATAACTGAGGGAGCACTATTGCATGCTTTGGCAAAGATGCAGGTACACATCCTACAATGCTGACTCCTACAACAAAGAATTATCCAGCCCCACTTAGCCACCAGTGCAACAGCTTGAGAAGTACCGCTTTAGACCATAGTGTTTCCTGTATTTTAAAAGAAAATTCCTCTGTCTTGTTTTATCCAAATATTTCTTTTTTTCCAAAGTGTAACTCCAAAGTGGAACCTCTTTGTCCACCCTAATTCATAATGATTCTTTTTTCATTTTCTGAATTGCTGCACTACTTGCTATTATGTTATGAATAAGCATCATACCATAAAGATAAAACTATATATTTTATTTTCTAAACAGTAGAAAAAATATCTTAAGCTGATCAATTAAAATATTAGATTTATAAGATTTTCACTTTTTGTCATTAAAGTAATTCAGGACATCAGGAACAGTTTTAATCCCAGCTGATCTCGTGGTGATACCTGCAGCCACCGTTAACTCAGTTACCAGTAATATGAAGGCTAAAAATGTGGCCAATTTACATGCCAGGGGCATCTGAGAATCATTCCCAGGCCCAGCCCATTTGAAGCTTTTCATTGGGGCCCAATCTAGCAAGGAAAGATGTGGTTTCACTCGGGGGAGTAGAGACCCTGCTCATGCTCATTTAGGCTCAATCTGTCAGCCAAACAGATGAACGCAGGGCCTGCGTGGAGATTTCACAGCAAGACCACTGACACGTACAGAGAATTTGTTTTATAAAATAGATTTCCTTGCACTTTGCCCTGTAAGCCACTCTTTTTTAACATGTCCCTACTTCTCCACCATATCATGTAGATCATGAATTATCATCTTTGCCAAAAATATGACCCCCAGCTTAAGAAACACAATCTAGAGTCCATCACTGGAGTCGTTGGTGGAAACATTAACCAGCACCAGGTGCAGGACTGACCCCTTGAGGACGACTACTCAATATGCCCCCAAGGCTGACATTTAACCATTGATGACTTCTGAGTAGGGCCCTCTGCCCAATAACACATCAATCAATAGTGTGCTCCCAAGCCCACATTCCCAGAATCACTTCTTCTCTTTAGGGCTGACCCCATTTATTCTCATTAGTTGTTTCACTCAGCTAGCACAGCTAAAATGCAAAGACAACTGCAAAGGACTTAGACAGAATAGACCCAATGGCGTGATAGACATCAGTTGGCTAGCAACCATAAAAATACAATGATTTTTTTATTTTTCATTTTCCATTAACAGTTTAGTAAAACAATCTCTGTCCTCCTTTGGTGGATGTGTTTTCTTAATTGTCTTCACTGAGCCTTGATTTGACCATATGGACTCAGGGTGTGTGTGTGTGTGTGTGTGTGTGTGTGTGTGTGGTGTGTGGTGTGTATGTGTGTGCATGCTGCTGAGGGGTTAACCTGTTCAATCAGCATTGGATTTTGCATGACATTCTCTCTGCAGAATATCCACTACTCAACTGTATAATTTTACCAAATAAATCTAAACTGTAGACTTTTAAAATTTTATTCATTTATTGGATTGTTATTTGATAAAAGATTTTTAGGAATCAAATAGATATTTTTAATCAATAAATTTTAATTTTTAGAGCATTTTAAAGGTGTACAGAAAAATGAACAGAAAGTACAGAGTTGCTTTATACTTTCTGCCCCACCTTTCCCCCGGCTTCCCTATTATTAACAACTTACATGAGTGTGGTATATTTTTTACAATTGTGGAGCCAACATTGATATATTATTATTAAGTAAAGTCCATAGTTTCGGTTAGGGTTCATTCTTCGTGTTGTACAATTCTGTGAATTTTGCCAAATACACAATATTATGTATCCACCATTATAGTATCAGAATATTTTCATTGTCCTAAAAATTCTCATGTTCTGCCTTTAATCCCTTCCCTCACTGATCTCTTCACTATATTCATAATTTTGCCTTTTCTTTTTTTTTTTTCTTAAAGATTTTATTTATTTATTTGACAGAGAGAGATCACAAGTAGGCAGAAAGGCAGGCGGGAGAGAAGGGGAAGCAGGCTTCCTGCTGAGCAGAGAGCCCGAAGTGGGGCTCCATCCCAGGACCCTAGGATCTTGTGACCTAAGCCGAAGGCAGAGGCTTAACCTACTGAGCCACCCAAGAGCCCCAATTTTGCCTTTTCTAGATTGTCATATAGTTGGAATCGTACAGTTTGCAGGCTTTTCAGATTGGTTTCTTTCACTTAATGATATGTATTTTAGGTTCCTTCTTATCATTTTTGGCTTGATAGCTCATTATTCCTCCTCCTCCTTTGCCATGTTCTTTATTATTATTATTTTTTTTTTTTGTAGAATAACATTCCATCATATGGATGTATCACAGTGTATTTGTCTGTTTACCTATTTAGGAGCATGTGAGTTGTTCCCGATATTTGCAAATATAAATAAAGCTGCTATAAACATTTTCCACTGATTTTGTGTAGACACAAGTTTGCAGCTCACTTGGGCAAACAGGTAGTAATGCAATTGTTGGATCATAAGGTCAGATGTGTTAAAGTTTGTAAAAAAAAAAAAAAGTTGCCAACTCTCTTTCAAAGTGGTTCTACAATTTGGCCTTTCCACCAGCAGTGAACAAGAATTTCTCATGTTCCACGTCCTCGCCAACATTAGGTATTGTCAGTGTTTGGGATTTTAGCCATTCTAATAGGTGTCTACAGATATCGCTTTGTTATTTTAACTTGCAATTCCATACTGACGTTGAACATCTTTTCATTTGTCTATTTGTCACCTGCCTGTCTTCTTTGGTGAGGTATCTGTTCAGATCTTTATCCACTTTTTAATTGGGTTATTTTCTTCTTAAGAATTCTTTGTATATTTTGCACACAAGTCGTTTTTCAGACATTTTTTTGGCAAATATTTTTTTCCCACTCTGGCTTGTCTTTTCATTCTGACAGTGTCCATTACAGAGCAGGGATTTTTAATTTTAATGAAGTACAACTTCCCCATATTTTTCTTTCATGGATTGTGCTTTTGGTATATCTAAAAACTTGCTGACCCAAGGTCACCTAGAGTTTTGCCTATGGTCCCTTCTGGAAGTTTTATAGCTTGCATTTTACATTTACATCTATGACCAATTTTGAGTTAATTTTGTGAAAGATTTATGTAAGGTCATTATTTTGATCCTTCCTTCCCACCTTCCTCCCTCCCTCCCTTACTTCCTTCCTTTCTCTCTCTCTCTTTCTCTTTCTCTCTCTCTCTCTCCCTCCCCTCCTCTCCCTCCTTCCTTCTTTCCTTCCTTTCTCTCTCTCTTTTCCTTGCTTCCTTCCTTCCTTCCTTCCTTCCTTCCTCTTTCTTTCTCTCTTTCCCATGTGGGCATCCAGTTTCTCCAGCACTATTTGTTGAAAATACTTTCCTTTCTCCATTGATTTGTCTTTGCTCCTTTGTCAAAGATTAGGTGATAATATTTGTGTTGGTCTATTTCTGGGCTCTTGATTCTTATCCATTGATTTATTGGTCTATTCTTTCACCAATTCTACACTTTCCTAATTACTATTGCTTTATGGTAAACCTCGAAGTAGGGTAGTGTCGGTCCTCTGATTCTGTTCTACTTCACTACCGTGTTGGGTCTTCTGGGTCTTTTGCTTCTCTAAATAAACTTTAGAATCAGTTTGTCAATAGTCACAAAATAACTTGCTAGAATTTTGATTTGGGTTGCATTTAATCTATAGGTCAAGTTGGGAAGACCTGACATCTTAATAATGTTGAGTTTTCCTGTCTATGAATGTGGAATATCTTTCCATTTATTTAATTGTCTTTGATTTCATTTATTCCTCATATAGATCTGGTACATATTTTGTTAGATTTGCACCTAAGTATTTCATTTATTTGGTGCTAATGTGAAGAGTGTTATGTTTTTAATTCCAAAATTCAATTTTTTTTATTGCTAGCATATAGAAAAGCAATTGAATTTGTATGTTAACAAATAAAAAACTTGCAACTTTGCAACCTTGCTATAATCACTTAATTTCAGGAACTTTTGTTGATTCTTTGGGATTTTCTCCATAAACAAACATATCATCTGTGAACAAAGACAGCTCTATTTCTTCCGTCCCAATCTGTATACTTTATATTTCCCTTTCTTATGTGCTCAAGGAAAAATTTCCTTTATTTTTAACATTTGTTAAGACTTCCAGTGTAATACTGAAAAGCAGTGGTGAGAGGGGACATCCTTGCTTGTTCTTAGTATTAGTAGAATGGCAGCTAGTTTCTTACCTTTAAGTATGATATGACCTGTAAGCTTTTTTTAAACATTCTTCATCAAGTTGAGGAAGTTTCACTCTATTTATAGATTGCTGAGATTTTTTAAGAATCATGAATGGGTTTTAGATTATGTCAAATGCTTTTTTCTATTGAAAATATGAAAATATGATATAATCATACGCTTTTTCTTTTTTAACCGATTGATGTAGTGGATTACATTAATTGATTTTTGAATGTTGAACCAGCCTTGCATGGCTAGAATAAATCCCACCTGCTCCTGTATATAATTTTTCTTCATAGGTTGTTGTATTTAATTTGCTAGTATTTTCTAGAGGGTTTTGTATTTATGTTTATGACAGGTATTGGTCTATAGTTTTCCTTTCATTATAAGGTCTCTGTCAAATAGTTTTCTATTTCAATTCTGCCTAATATGACATCCAGATGGATTACCAATTACCAATAGTTATTAATAGAATTATTTTTATCTTACAATTTTTAAATTATCCAGGTTGAATTAGATAAAGAAAACTAGTTCTCAAAACCTTGACTAGTAGAGATGTTCTCCCCAACCCCAAATCATTAAGATCAAGAGTTGGCTTTTATTTTAGACATGGTTAACCAATTAAATCAAAGTGATTTGCCATGGTTAAGGTTACGTTTCTGATACAGATTTTCTTTTATACTCATCAAAAGCTTGAGCAAATGTGGTTGAGAAAAAAAAATGACTGCAAAGACAAACTTACAATTTCTTCTCAATATCAAGATTAGGGGATTGGGATGAATAATATTTTCACTTATTTATTATTTTGAAAAATAATCTACCCAGTAGAGAAGAGACACAATGAGTTTAAAGTTTTAGCTCTGTTAAGAAGGATTGTGGATGCTTGGTGGGGCATGAATAGGACTTACATTATTATATTTAAATTTATATTTGATTTATCTTGAGGGATATGTGCAATGTCACATTTGCAAATGACATAACAAGGCATTATGAAACTGAATGTTATTCAGACAAATTACTTATTTTTATGTTTATGATTTATTCTGTTATTTATATCCATGCTCTACCTACTATTTCTGGAGGCAACATTAATATCATTTACAGTTATATGATTAAGAGCCTGGTATAGTGATTACCACTCACAGGCTTATTCTGTTGTCATTCCTGAAATGCTTATACACAGAAGAAAAACCCCTAGCCTGATTGTTTTCTACTCTATTAGCCCTTAATAAAATTTATAGAGTGTTACAGAGTACCAAGTGCTTATATGTTACAGGCATTAATTCATTAAATTATTACATCAACCCTGCGATGCAGGTACAGTTATCCTTTATTTTACACATGAGGTACCTGAAGCACGGAGAGGCTGCTTAACGTATACGCCACCCAGCTAGCTGTTGGTGCAACCAACACTTAAACCCAGGTGTTATGAATTTAGAACTTTCTCTCCTCTACTGTGCTATACTGACTTCCAGTTAAAGAAGAGACAATACAAGCAAATACTTTCAACTCTCTTTAAACAAGTTCTCTATTTCATCTGTTGGAATCTCACAGACACTTTAAACAAAAAATAGAAAGAAAATAATTGTATTTATATCCCTTTGAAGTAATCTTCATATTTTATTATCGAGTTAATGTAACTTAATTTAAATTAGCATCCAAAGGGGATTTATTAACTCCACTAATAGGGGAATTGGAAATGTCTCAGACTTTAGGAACAGCTGGATCCAGAGGCTCAAACCCTATTCTTATGTTGGTTTCTCTACATCTCTCGGACATCCATTTTCTTTATGGGGTGGGCCAGATGGCCCGCAGTGGCTCCATCTTCGTAGCTCAACAACTCAGATGGGATAATTATATTTCTATTAATAATGTTTTTATCAGAGTTCAAGCATCAACTTCATGGTTTTGCTGAAACTTACTCAATTGACAAACCTG
Organism: Lontra canadensis; assembly: GCF_010015895.1. Lineage (NCBI taxonomy): Eukaryota > Metazoa > Chordata > Mammalia > Carnivora > Mustelidae > Lontra > Lontra canadensis. The sequence goes on along the minus strand of NW_022631020.1, from coordinate 17,419,352 downwards.
GTAAAATTGGGATGGGACTCTCGGTTCCTCTAAGATGTAGAGACTTTTAGAGTTTTTGCCTCCTTTGGATATTCACTTTTAGTTGGGAGTGTAAATTATCTTATTAACATTGCCCACACCTCAGCCTGATTCATTTTTGGTGAAGAATGAACTTGAAACACTTTTATAGAGATGCTCATTCTGATTTTGCTTCCCTAACACTGCCCCCACGTGTTCTTCCTGTTCCCACGGAGATGAGAGAGGAATGAGAAGCCCTCCTGCAGAGTGGGAAAGGTGAACTAGATGTGAGTAAAGTCACTAGCCTGGGTAAGGGCTCAACAAGGGCTGATAAACTGAGTATCTTCTGAGTTCCTCTGCCTTACAGCCAATTCCTTACTGACAGAGTCATGAAGGCCATGGCCAGCTCCCCATGTAATAGTTATTACTACTCTCTGAAGCTGTAAGGTGTACTGTTTGGTCTCCAAGAGTACACATGGGAGCTTGTTTTCCCCCATCATCCAGGTGTCCTAGGTCTTCCCTAGAGCTTAGGAGTGTCCCAGGAGAGGGAAGACAGGTGTCTTCAAGGAGTAAGTAAATGATATGTACAAAACTCAAGGCATAGCCAGGCTCAGTATTCTCTCCCACACTATAGTCATTTTTCCCTCCTGGATGTTTGGGAGGTGGGATCTGGCAGTGCAGCTGATCTTTGTGGGTTGTCCTCATTCTGTAGGGCTGGAGCTGGGCCTCTGGTCCCGCATAGCACCTGTACACTGGAATAGCACTTTGGAGAGTGGTCCTTTTCTTGAACTATTTCCTGGTACTTTTCTGAAATATGTGTACTCTGAGACCTTCCTCTAGGCTGGGGCCACCTTTAGGCATTTCAGACACAAAACTAGCACGGTGCCCCCTCTTACTTCACCCTTTCTCCCTTCTTTCAGTCTTTTCTGGATCTAAAGCCACTCCAGGTTCCTCTCACGCAAAAGCCCCCAGTGTTTTTTGTCTGCCACTGTGGGGCTTGGTGGCCACTAGTTCAGGGCTCCAAGTAAGATCTTGGCAACATGAGAGTGTACTAACTCTTCAGGGGCGCCTGGGTGGCTCAGTGGGTTAAGGCCTCTACCTTCGGCTCAGGTCCTATTCCTGGTGTCCTAGGATCGAGCCCCGTGTCAGACTCCGCTTGATGGGAAGCCTGCTTCCCCCTCTCTCTCTGCCTGCCTCTCTGCCTACTTGTGATCTTTCTGTCAAATAAATAAATAAATCTTTTTTAAAAAGAAAAGAAAATGTACTGACTCCTTAAAAAAAAACAAAACAAAAAACCTTTTTACCAACATAAGTACTCTTAGGAGAAGAGAGGTTTTCTTTTACCCTGGGAAGTTCCTCTCTTTATAAGAGTGAGACAAATAGTTCCACAAACAGTGAAAGTAAAAGCAATTGAATTAAACATGTGAACAGAACTTTCTATCTTCCTTTTTTCTGCTCCATAGCTATCCAATCTGCTTAGCTTGAGGAGGTCGCCAGTTCCTTATCTACACCTTTTTCAGGACCAAGCAGAAATTCAAATGGTGGCATGATTCCATTTTCCTTCTGGATCATTCTTGCCTCATCACTATCCAATAAAACTTTCTGGAATGACGGTGCTGTTTCCTATCTGTTGCTATTAAGCGCTCAATACACGGCTAGTGTCATTGAGAAGCTGAGTCTGTATATTTTTTTCTAACACATTTAAATTTAAGTAGCCATATGTGACTAGTTGCTATCCCATTGCACAACTCAGGTATCAGGTTTCTAGAAAGCAACTTAATAACACATATCAACAATTTAAAAATGTCTATATATGTATACATATATATATATATATATATATATATATATATTTGTAGAGATTTTATTTATTTAGAGCAGTTTTAGGTTCACAGTAAAATTGAGTGGATGTCACAGAGATTTCTCACATACCCACTGCCTCCACTTAATATATATTTTATTTTTAGTGTTATATTCCATGGTAAAATATATAAGAATGTTTATCATAATACTGATATTCTAAATGGAATGAGAAGAGCCAAATAAATGATGGTACAAGCCTTGACTGTGAAAATTTTGGCTCAATATAAAATTAAATACATGGGTTAATGGTTATGCTATGGTGTTAAGTAAATATACATAGAGTCAAACTTTCCAAATAGTGTTATCCCAAATATATATACATACATATATATATATATGCATATATATATAAAACACATAATTAAAATAATTAAAGGAAGTAAGCCAAATATTAATGGCTTTATTTTTGAACAATGCACATACAGATGATTTTAGTTTCTTTTTTATATTTTTCTTGTAATTTTAAAATTTTATACATTGAAAGTGATTACTTCTTAAGTGGAAAAATCCTTAGTACATATTATTTTAAATCAGCTGTAAATATTACAGAAGACATGAAAATAAGAACTGAGAAAAGAGTAGTGGCTTTGACAACTGGAAAGTGAGTGATGGAATCTGATAAAGCAAATTAAGGTAGATGGTCTTGGAAGAGGTAAAAAAGGACCATAGAGTGAGTAGGGAAAAGAGGCCTGAGCACATCAGGTCTGCCTCCTCTTCAGGTGTGGTTCTGAAAGGAAGGAGGAAAATATGTCATAATCGTATCATCTTTTGAGAATCTACCAAATATTGTACTTGATTTTTTACGTTTAGCTGACAAAACAATTAAATGTCATAATGTCCATGTATAATAAAAAAAGCCTGAGGCATAGAGACACTAATTTGTCTTGCAAAAACAAAGCAACTGATATTAAAACCTGGTGGTTTCCACTCTATGCCACTGTCTCTTACAAGATTAGAAGTAAGGTCAGGTGAATGTGTCTTCTTTCTTTCTTTCCTTCCATCCATCCCTTCCCTTTTCCCCATCCTCCCTCCCTCCCACCCTTCCCCCTTTCTCCTTCCTTCCTTCCTTCTAGCAAAGACCCATCAAAGGACAGAGGAAAGAATCACAGAACACTGTGTTCTACAAATTTAATTTCCTTGTCCACAGAATAGAGCAGCCAACTGAAGAATTTGGATTCAGGCCAGCCTGGATTCTGATCCCTGCTCTATCTTAAATTCCCTGCTCAACCTCACGCACAGTTTTGCCCCTCCAGCCTCAGTTTTCTCATTTATCCAGTGGAGGTAACATCTACCTCAGAAAGTTGTTATGAAGATTAGGAAGATAACATATGTAAAAGCATCTAGCACGACGCTCAGCACAAAATAGCCCCAACTCACGGCTGATGTAGTTATTGATATGGTTTTGTTATAATATGATTGAATTATTCTTGATTTTTTTGAGGTGATAGAGGGCAGGTCTCGATCCTGTCATATATTTAGATACATCCCATATTTCAGTATGAAATGATGAATAAAACTGTCGTCACTGGCTGATTCATTCCCTTAGCAAACTTCCATTAATGCCAACCACGTGCCTAATACGGCCCTAGGAAGTGGGGATGGAAAACTGAGTTAAACAATGACCCTCTTCTAACAAGCCCAGAGACACTTACATAAAATGATTATCAGAAAACAGTTAGTAATTGTTCTAATAGAGACCTAAGCTGAGTGCTGGGGAAGCCTGGATGAGGTAGCGTTCTGGCTGGGGCAGTTGCAAAGGCATCAGAGAGAAGGTGACTTTTGCTAGTGATAATACCAAATACTATCTTCTAGGGACCAAGAACAATGCTAAAAGTTTTGCATATTTTATTGCATTTGCTTTTCACTACATCATCCTGCCTCCGACCTCATGACACTCAGTGAGATGCTGCAATATTAACACATCCTCTAATATGCCATCCAGAGAACTAGAGGGTACAGGGTTCTCCAAGTGTTTTCTATGGGAAACTTCCCTTCACAGATGCTACCGGAAAAGGACTCCACAGTCAAATATATTTGAGAAACAAGGAATGCTTTTGCCTCTTGGAGTATTGCTACGCATGGTGATTTTTCTAGGTTCTGAAAAGACTTCTTGAGATTTTTTTAACTCAGAATTCTCTCGATGGCATCTACATTTAAAAAAAAAAAACCTTGTAAATGTTATCATTTACCTTCTAAGCAAATATCTGTATGCATTCTGAAGCGCTCTTTCACACAGGCAGAGTCACAGGAGTGATAATGACTTCTGTTACATATTTTACGGTATTTCTGATCAAAGTGGCACAGGCTTGATTGGGTGGAAGTAGCAGTAAGAGAAGCTGAAAAATCGTGAAGTGGTAGAAAGTTCGGGACCAGAAAACAACAGATCTGTGTCTTCTAGGAGACTGTGTTGTTGAGAAGAGGGTAACTTGCTAAAAATGTATGTTAAACTTCTGTAGAATTTCAGGAAGCTGATGTCAGGACAAAGGGTTCAGAAAACCTATAACTATCATCACACTAACATCAACTAATACACTCAGTTTATATTATTTTGTTTGGTTTTACTCTTTCTCAAGCCATTCCTAATTAAACTTACCCTTTGTCATTTTTTTCATGTTTCCCCAATATTCTAAAATTTGATTCTATAATATTACCTGTCGATGAGCAAAGCTTCTGAAATCTCTGAAAAACACTTTAAGTAGTTCATAGTATTTAACTGCATGATTGGTTTTCAATGATACTGGAGTCATGACCTGAATTTTCTTATCAAGCACGATGAATCTTTTCTTATGTCTGGTTAATTATTACCATTGGATGAATATCTGTTAATGTAATGAAACTGAAGTGAGTCTTACACTGTTTCATTTTGATGTTGTGATGTAAATGGTCCGTGGAAGTTGATTAAATGATAAAAAGACATATTCTAGGGATGTCCTTCCCTATGATCTCACCTCTTTTGCCCTTGGGCTCTTTATTTAAGTTTCTAATTGTCTTTAAATGGGAATTTCCTGGAAGTGGCCCGTGCTCCAGTAGGTGATAGACACAAACACAACTTTAAGGAGAAACTCAAACAGATTGTCCCTCAGAGGAAAATGTAAGTGGCCAGAAAGGAACACGAGATGGGGTCTGACAGCTTAGTTGCAAAAATATATATATCGCAGGGGTGAGCACCCGGTGTTGCCTGGTTCCCTTTCGGTTTGGGACAAGCATGGTGGGATGCGGGAGAGGAGGACTCCCAGACACCCGTGAGTAATGGCCTCTGCTGGAAGGGGAAAGGGCTAGAAACAGCAGGGGCACAAGTGTTCAGGAGATCCGCTTTCCTTTCCTTCTCCGCAGTCAACCCAGATTTTACAACGTACATCTCCTCTTTTCCTTACGCTACAGTAAGGGAGAAAAAAAATTAACTAAGGGCTTACTTTTTTAATTAAATGTAGTACCACTTAGGAAGATGTATGCTAATCTGAGGCCAAATCTGCCGCCCTCAGCTTTACAAGATGCTGGCCCCAGCAGAGGCTGTAAAGCTCTCGATAAGAGCGGCGAGGAGCAAGGTGCAGGTCCCCCAGCGATAACCTCCTGACTCCGATATTATAGGTCTTTCTGCTGGAATTGAGTTCTACATCTTACTCGATGGGTTATTGTCACAGATGAGTAATGAACGCACCCTGCCCGAGTCCCAGGGTGCAGGAGGCAGTCGGCCAGGCCGCGGGGAGGCCCAGCTGCGGGCGGCGGGGCGGCAGATGCAGGGAAGGCAGTTAAAGGCGCAGTGACAGCGGCGATCGCGCGGGCCGGGCCGGTGGGGGGGGGGCGGGGGGCGCCGCCGCGGGCTGGGCTGTGGGCCGGGGCGGGAGCGTGGGCATCCATCACCGCGCTCCCGGGGCTCAGGCGCGGCGCCGGGAAGGCAGCCCGGACCGCAGAACAAAGGCCGACCGTGACGAAGGGCGCACCTCTGCCGACGGGGAGTTTGCGGGGCTGGGTTCCAGAAGGGGACAGAAAGGGCAGCTACCGCCGCCGCCCGCTGAAGGCGGAAGGCGTGATGAGGGGGCGCGTTTAGGGCAGTCTGTTTCCGTTCCTTCCCGCGCTCCTTTGTGAACCTGAGTGTGTTTATTTGGGCGTCTGGGTCCCCCCAGGCTCCTAACGAGGGGGGGAAGGCGCTGCAGGCTTGATAGGAGCTCTCGGTTAGTTTCTGGTGAGAATTTTAAACATCATGTTTGGGCAACTTCTAGGATCTAACAGATGACACCATGAAGTGTGACTTTAAAATCCCCGCGTGCCATGCATTTACATATTCTAAAATTTACCGCTGAACTGAGAACCTGACCAGTTGTCTGCAGTGAATCCTGATGTTCCACTTGACCATTTCCTCTCTGGAAGTTGGAGGTTGGGGGTGGGGGTAGGAGAGAGAGAGAGAGAGAGAGAGAGAGAGAGAGAACGAACATGCTTCTAGCTAAGGACAGCAAGACTTTTAAGAGCGGAAATTGAAAACCTGTGACCTTTCTCTGAGCTTAAGATAATGCCCAGTGTTTAGGAATGATGACTTAGAGCCAAGTAAACCAATTGACATTTTCTTTTATAATTCTGTAGTGATGGCATTGCACTGAAGGATGTGATAAAGTGATTCATGCATAATGATTCTTATTTGGAAAGATTTTTATACTCTTCACATTTGGCGAAGTAGTTCTAATGCTTATCTTAAGAAAGGTGTGAAGTCAGAAATTCTTGGAGGAAAAGGATGGAGAATGTGGAATGAAGTACTGATAGGTAGAGTAAGTAGAGTTCAGGTCTGGGGGGAAATAGGAGAGACAAAGTCTCCCCCGCTTCAGACCAAGAGTTCAAGGGTGTCTGGCCTGGGTGACACAGGGCCGCAGTAAACTTGCTGCCTGGCCAGTGACCTGCAGGAGAATAGGGAGGGTCCTCTGCATTCCTTTTTCTTTGCAATGATGAAATTGTGTTAGAGATACCTAATGACCTGGTAGAAGTATGTTTCTTTCTTGTGATTCAGTTCTTTTTGAAAGATAACTCATTTTTTTTTCTTTTTTCATTTTTAGTCAGTATTCTATGGCAGAGCCCCACCTCTGCACTGCCCCTATTCTATGCTGATTAGAGAAGAAGCAAGTAAGAGACATTGAACTAGTTGTCAGCCTACCTCGAATCTACTTCAGTGCTGTTACTAATTGTTCGGCCTTTGGCAAGTGGTTTCATCTTGGGGTGTATGGGGGGAGGCTCCTTTTTCTCATCTGTAAAATCCACTTGACAGTGGAGTTTCATTGGCTTTTTACTCATTCCCCATAAATGCAACTGAACTACAAAGTGTTCACCTGTCTCTACTTGCCTTTGAACAAAGGATTCAGAAATTGAAATGAAAGGTCTATCATGAATTAGGATACACTGCCCATTCCAACAGTAAGTTTTGCTAAACTCATGTGTATAGTATATGAGATAAAGTACCCTGGTGCCTCAAATATGGGGAAATTTTATGTGTTTTTAGATAATTACATATAATATCCCAGTAGCTGCAAAATTAACACATCAATAACAATAACTTTTGATCCCCAATTTGCAGGGCTGTCCCCTTCTGATTTCTTGTCTGGGACTATCTGTGTGGTTCAGGCTTACTTCTGAGGGCTATTAAAGCCTCATGTCTCATTATAATACAGTGTCCTGAGGCCAATACAGTGCCATGAGTCCAAAGCAGACCCAGTTCCATCAGAATCCCGGTGCATTCGTTAGCAGATACTCCATGCAAAAATGACCCACGCCTGTGTGGGGTTGCAGAACTCTCCTAACAGCAAGATCATCCTTTGGACAAATATATTTAGTTTCCATGGTCCTGGAAATAAAAAAGTCGAACCAGATAACTCATAGCCACTCTTATTTCAGAAGAACAGTTGACTGTCCCATCACTTGAAGTAAATCAGGGAGTCCTATTTTGAACCAGGGAAGAAAGAGATCGAACAAGTACATCATGATTTGGAAAATCAATTCTGTTAGTTATCCTTCCACCCACAGCAGTACCCCAATAGGCTCGTGTCAAATGAGTATTAATGAATGTTTTTCTGAATGTGTGATTCTAATGGATAGGGTCATCATATTGTTATTTTTTTACACCCAATTTTTCAATTTTGCAAATGGCTGAATTAGCTTTAAAAGTATACAAAATGCTTGATTTCCAGAAGAAAGGGGAAAAACGTCCTCACAACTAGAAGACTGAGCATGAAACCTAAAAGTCTAACTTAGCTTTAGCTTAAGATGTTGATTGTAGATAAGAATCTGAAAATGTTACTTAGCGACAGAACACATTAAAAAATGTATATACACGTGTGTGTGTGTGTGTGTGTGTGTATTTCTCCAGATTAACATTTCTCAGGTGATGTTCATTTTGATTCTTGCAGAAACACCAACTTCGTGGTGTACTAAAAACTGATAGAGCAGATAAAATCATGGAAAGCACGAACAACTATTTATTCCTTGCTCCATAGAGATTATATTGGCAAGAGAAAAATCTTCTGGAGTGGAAGTAATTCCAGGGCTTGGTCTTCTGAAATGGGATGCTCTCTTTGTAGAGTCTGCTGTGGCCCGTGCCCTTCCATGTTCTAACGCATTTGAATCACTGCTAAAAAGAAACTAAGTTCTTGTTAGAATTTAAAGCACAGGATCCATTTCTGCCTAACAGTCTTGTAGCTGCACGTTCCCTGAAGTGTATCCCATCTGCTTTTGGGAGCTCTCATTGCAATATGCAGTGATTGCAGGATAAGCACACCATTTTCCTGTCAATACTTTCCTATTAGCCTCCTGGATCCATACATCATCATCTTGCTGGCCTGCAGTTTGCTTATCTTTGTCTCCGAGGCTGCCTTTGATTTATCTAACACCCAAGCTAATGAGGCATGGAGCCCAGGGTGGCTCCAAGGATAATGCACTCCTGTATAAAAATGCTTAAGGAAGGATCAAGTGCTAATCCATCCTAGACTAAAAGGCCTAGCCCTTCAACAAATGTTGTATTTCTTAATCGCTAAACTAAGACTATAATAGCTCCCCCTTAAGCTACTACCATCAGTAAAACTATACACACTAACTACATGCAATTTACCAAAAGAACTGAAAATTGGATTTTAATTTGTGCTTCCCAAAAAAGAAAAAGCCAAAAAATAGTTTCTATCTTAGCAACAGTTATCACCATTATTTGACAGCATTCTTATGCAAAAATAAGTTAGCTTTAATATTTAATTTACAGTAATAGTTTTATATTCCCTCGCTGGGACCTATGTTTTTCCAAAGACAAAAATAACAGAAGCTACAATGTTACTGTGGCAAGGATAAATCAAGCCAGCTATTTCAATAATGGAGGTAATTACAAAGTGTACATATCTGAAATGTACTGAGTGGTTAGGGGTTGTTTAATTAACATAAAAATTTCAATATCTTCAGCAAGTGTATTGGTATCACAAAAGCATTGTTAAAAATGTACTTTAAAGTAGTAATGATCTTCAGTATTTCAGTTACACATATTTTTAGCCATCCAAACACTTTTTACTGATACATGATGGATTCTACATCATTGCAACTAGACAGCACAGGTTAAAGAAGCTAGTTTGGATTTAATTTGGTCTATAAATATGTGACCTCGAAATGTAGTCCCAAAATATTTCTCTTAGAAATAATTTCCAAGTAGGACATCTACATTAAAACTATATGCGTAGATAATCCCCATATACCTACTCCCTGTCACTTGCTTTTTTCAAGGTAAAAAACCCAGGGTACAGAGGTTTTCTTAAAATGTTTTGCTCTTTCTTTTGATCATATGCAATGACATTATTTGCAGAAGATTCTTCCCCTTGTGAATTTCCCACCAATAGGAGGCTCAACACTATTCCACTTAAAAGCAAACCCGGAAGGAAGTAAAGGAAGAGAGGGAGAGAGAGAAAGAAAATGAGAGAGGAGAGAGAATTAGTGGAGAGAGAGAGAGAAAGTGGGAAAGAGACAGAGAGTGAACAAATGCCCGTCTGCAACTAGATCATGGCAAAAGTCCCAGGAGAAGAAAGGTTCGCTCGGGAGCGCAGTGCAACAAGAAAATCCTTCACCCACTGAAGGTTCACTTTATGCCCCTGAGGACCTGACCAAGGTAATAAGTCCTTTTATTGGTCACTAACTGACATTATTGAGAACCAGGGTGGAATTTAATGATGTGACATTATTAGGAATTGTTATTGAGATGTAAATGATCTTTGGTTGGTTTATTTAAGTCACATAGAGAACCTAGTTTAGAATGAAAATTACTTATTGATTATTAGAGCAATTAACAGAATAAATTTTAGTGCTGCTATTAACATTTTCCTAAAGTCCAAAACTGTTTCAGCGTAAACTCAGCAGAACATTTAATTGTTCTGGGGCTCAAAGATTATCTTCTATGGGGAGAAACTTAAAGGATTTAAAAAAGGCTTTTTTATTTTTAATTTTTATTTAAATTTTAGTTGGTTAGCATATAGGGCAATGTTGGTTTCAGGAGTAGAATTCAGCAATTCATCACCTGCACACAATACCCTGTACTCATCACAAGTGCCCTCCTTACTTACAGGACTTTTAAAAGACCATAAAACAACTGCTAAAATCTATTCTAAAATATTTGGGGTCCTTCCATTTTGGCTTTAGCAGGGGGCAAAACAAACAAATAAACAAAATGTCAGAATGAGGTGAAGCTTCATAAATTTTACTGCATTAGGAATGTCATATTCCATTTTTGCTCTACAGACACAACCAGCCAGAAACATTCGAGACCAATTGAAGTGGAATCCGTATTGTAGATTTCTTCTTCTCTTTCCTTTTGTTAACATCTATCAGTCAGCATCACTCATCACTATGGGGTTGATTTCCTTTAGTTGTAATTCTTTCTTTCTTCTATTAGTCTTTATTTGAAGGGTAGAATCAGTTTTTAGAATATGGCTTTTGCCAAAACTGATCATCCTTTCTACGACTTTCAAGAAGTAAGAATGGTGTGGACAGTTCCATATACTGAGATGTAGAATAAAAATTAATTAAGTGCCTAATTCAATGCCTAATCTTTGAAATTTGCTTGCATTATTTTGATGTCATGGGCAAACTTTGTTTTGTTTTGTTTTGTTCATTTTGTTTATTACTATATTATTGCCATAAATCTCATCTCAGGAGGCCGGCCTGTCCATGGTGCTGTGCTGGGTACTCTTCAAAAGGAAATCTAATAGACCCAGTCTGTTAACTGATAGCCATGGTTATGCAGAGTCTTAAAAGATATGCAAAAACCTGAGTAAGAATTTGGGCTAAATTATTGTATTGGTTTCTTGGGGCTGCCATAGCAAAGTGATTTAAGACAATAGACATTGTCTGGAGGCCAGAAGTCCAAAATCAAGATGTCAGCAGGACAGGAGTGTGCTCCCTCTGAATGCTATAGGGAAGAACTCTTTTTTTGTCTCTTATCTAGCTTTTAGTGGCTTCTGGAAATCCTTGTCATTCCTTGGTTTACAGTGGCACCACTCCAGTCATGGCTTCTGCATTCACAAGGCCTTCTCTGTGTGTGTCTCTGTCTTTCTCTGTGTCCTGTCCTCCCCTTGGGAGGACATTGGTCATTGGATTTAGGGCCCTATTCCAATACATCCTCATCTTAATTGGATTACATCTACAAAGACTCTACTTCAAATAAATTCAGGGGTTTTGAGAAGTAGGACTGTCATATCTTTTTGGGGGGTCACAATTCAATCCATTATAGCCATATATATGAAACCACCATTTCTCACCTGTGTCATCAACAACAGCTACAGCTTTTTAAAAATTAACATATAATGAATGTATTATTTGCTTCAGGGGTACAGGCCTGTGATTCATCGGTCTTACACAATTCACAGCACTCACCATAACACATGCCTTCCTCAATGTCCATCACCCAGCCAGCCCATCTCCCCACTCCTCTCCCCTCCAGCAACGCTCAGTTGTTTCCTGAGATTAAGAGTCTTTTATAGTTTGTCTTCCTCTCTGGTTTTGTCTTGTTTCATTTTTCCCTCCCTTCCCCTATGATCCTGTCTTCTTTCTCAAATTCCTCATATCAGTGAGATCATATGATAATTGTCTTTTCTCTGATTGACTTACTTAGCTTAACATAATACCCTCTAGTTCCATTCATGTTGTTGCAAATGGCAAGATTTTGCTTTGATGGCTGCATAGTATTCCTTTATATATATATATATATAATCTCACATCTTCTTTATCCATTCATCTGTCAGTGGACATCTGGGCTCTTTCCATAGTTTGGCTATTGTGGACACTGCTGCTATAAACACTTGGGTGCATGTATCCCTTCAGATCCCTACATTTGTATCTTTAGGGAAAATATCCAGTAATGCAATTGCTGCATTGTAGAGTAACTCTATTTTCAACTTTTGGAGGAACCTCCATACTGTTTTCCAGAGTGGCTGCGCCAGCTTGCATTCCCACCAACAGTGTAGGAGGGTTCCCCTTTCTCCACATCCTTACCAACACCTGTTGTTTCCTGACTCCTTAATTTTAACCATTCTGACCGGTGTGAGGTTGTATCTCACTGTGGTTTTGATTTGGATTTCCCTGATGCCAAGTGATAAGAACAGCTACTGTTTAGTGAGAGCCTAACATGTGCTAGACACATTGCAAGCTTTTTAAACCTGTGAAAAGAAAGTACTATAATTCCAATTTGTGCATAAAGAAATGGAGCTTTAGATACCTTCCCTAACATCAGAAAGCTTGGGAGTGGCACAGCCAGTATTTAAGTCTAGGTCCTTCCTATTCCGAATCTCACGCACTTAATCTCACGCACTTTTCCTTCTGCGGTCTTTGTGTATTAAAAAGAACGTAAAGTGCTTATACTTGGTTTGGTAGTAGATTCAGTCTTTACATAAAAATGACTTAAATATATATGTAAATATTCAGATTTTAGAGAAGAAACCAGTGGTTAATCAAAATGACAAATGAATACTACCCCTGTGAGTACAGCTCCAAACTTGGAGTATCCTGAGAAACAATGACATAAAATACGAAGGCTCCTTCCAATGTTCATATTTTATAGTTCTAAAGGCACCACATATATTAGCAAAAATGTCTGTTAAAAGACATTATAAAGCAGACCAATGAAATTTTTTAAGAAGTTGAAATGACTGAACAGATTTCTCTTTGGAGAGGTCTTAGGGGGATAATTTCAGATGTGGGCACTCTGCTTATATTGATATAGGTATTTTATTTTCAAATTGCTTTACTGTGAAGTTTCTAATTCGACATTATGCTTGCTGAAGCTTAAAGGACTTTATAAAAACAGCTTAATTCTATCTCTAAGTGAAAGGAGGAGAATGAGTTTTTAAATATGCTTTTATTATTTCTTTATCACGCAACTGAGAGGGACAATAAGATATTCTAATTAGAGTTTGCATTTATTTGTCTTTATTAGTGAAGGTGAGCATTTAAAAAATTTTATTTCTTGGCCATTTACAATGATTTTTTTGCCTGCCGATGTCCTTAGCTCTTCGTATGGTATATGTGTTTGGGAGGAACTGGGCATTTTTTATCCTGATGGTTTGCAAAAATTCTTTCTATAGTTAGGGTATTAATGATTTGTCTGTCACATTTGTTCCTTAATGTTTTTCCCTGCCTACCTATTTCTGCCTAACTTTGCTAATAGCGCCTTTCTTTGAACTCTCTTTTCCCTTTCTAATTCTTTTAAGACTTTTTTTTTTAAAGATTTTTTATTTATTTATTTGACAGACAGAGATCACAAGTAGGCAGAGAAGCAGGCAGAGAGAGAGGAGGAAGCAGGCTCCCTGCTGAGCAGAGAGCCCCATGTGGGGCTCGATCCCAGGACCCTGGGATCATGACCTGAGCCGAGGGCAGAGGCTTTAACCCACTGAGCCACCCAGGTGCCCCTCCCTTTCTAATTCTTATGTCACCAAAGTTATTGCTCTGTTTCTTTATGAGTCTCTCTTTAAGGCTATGTTAAAAAACAAACAAACATTCCACACACCAAGGCTATTTAAGTATTTTCCTAACATTTTTACAATTTTTACCATCACCCTCGTAATTATGATTTTGCATTTTAATCTGTAATCCACGGAATGACTTCGGGACCATGTTTCAGGTCTTCATTCTCAGAAAGATCAGGAAGAAATACGGTTCTTAGATAAAGTAGCAATTATGATGCTCCAGACTGCGGAATGACACTACTTGCCGGGGGACCTGCTTCAGAGTCTCCCTGAAGCTCCAGTTCTTTAGCTCCAATGAAGTAATACGAGCGAAAACCCGTATGCTGTCAGACTGCTTTCCTCATCCCAGTCTCAAGTTTCCCCACTTATCGACCGGCAGAGTTGCTTTTGCCTCTAATTCTTCAGAAGCTCTTGCCCCTCATGTAAATTGTGCCATTCGTTAACTGAGATGCCAAACCACGTGTAATGCAAAAGATGAGGGGACATCACAGGTGAGAAGCATCGCCTGTCTGAGCCTGTTTGCTAATCTCTAAAGAAGAGGTAACGATACTTCTTCGTATGGTTGCTATGAGAAAATAAGTGAAATGATTCATATAAAGCAAGTAAGAGCCATTAGAGTGATTGTTAGTATTATTAGTGTTACTGATATTGCTTCAAGTCTGATCAAAGCTTTTGTTTGGGGGAGTTTTAAATATCCACTAAGTTGGGGTTTAGCTTTGGATTTCAATTATTTGCACTAACTCTGCTCCTGTTGCAACATTAATATAGACCACGTGGGCCATTATTCAACCCACAGAAATGTGGATGGCTTCAGGGTAACCTAATAAAGAATCAGGGAAAAAAGTAAAACTTTTAAAATACACTTTTTGGCCCAGCTACTAAATACCATCTTCTAAAAATTGTGGAACGATAATTAGGAAATGACCTAGAAATTTGAAAGCATCATTTAAGGATACTTAGGGAATTACTGAACATGTTTTTATTTTGTAGTACTTAGTGTTTTGCAACAATATTCTTTGCATTACACGTTGCAAAAAATATGTCGTGGTAATGCAGATGACATTACAATTTCTATCTTATTCATTTTTATTTTTCAAGAATTGAATTACAAGATTGAACCAGACTACTTAATCAGCTTCTTAAAGATTAATAACAAAGTAGACAAACGAGGTGGAGAATATAAACTGCTTCATTCACTGGAGCATATACAAATTCTTAATTTTAATGGAAATTTTCTCTGAGTCAGCAAAAACACACATGGGCTTTTTTCCTCTGAATCAATCTAAGCACATTGGGTCAATAGCAGACAATTGAGCAACTGTCACTCTCCTGTAACGATATCCATCAGAAAAAAAAAAAGCGTAATTACAAACTTGTATTTCACTTGCTTAGTGTTCTAAAGCTCTAGTTACTATAAAAGGCCATAGAGGTGGGCCGGCTTATTTACTCATTTACCTTATTTACCAGCCGGCTTCATTGCCTTCCACAATACTTCAGACTAGAATTGTCTTAGATCATGCTGGAATCCTTTAAAAGGTACTCACCTTACCAAAGGAAATCTTAATTTTATGCTAGGGTGTGTGTGTGTGTGTGTGTGTGTGTGAACCATTGAAGATAGGTTTGCCTTTTCTATACTCAAAACACATGTGGTTTTAGATATTTTTTTGAGCTGATTTTTTAGGCGAGTAGTACCAACATTAGATAAAAATTGCTTCATGCTAATCATAGGCATTATTAATTGAAAACCACATGCTTAGTAATTAGCCTGTAGGGTTTGTCTTCCTGCCAGGACAGGGAAGATTCCCTGGATAGAAGACGTCATGCGGACTAAACTGATGCTGTGCTTGTTCTCAGCCAAAAGGCCAAGACATGAGGCAGCCAACCGGCGGGAACTGAGCAGCCAGTCAAATGGTTTGGTCCCTGCTGGGTGTAAGGTCATGGACAGGGTGCCGTGAGGGCTCTCGGATGAAGCTGAAGACACAACAAGCTGTTCGAAGTCTAATGAGGAGAAAAAGGACTGTTGGAAACAGAATAAAACAATAACAGAACTAACGGAAATGATGAATAAGGATTATTTTCAATGATCAAAGATTCCAAATTAGGTAATTGGTGAGTATTCTAAACACAATGAAATCTTTTCCTTTGGTAAGTTTTGTTTAGGATTAAAAGCTATCAATTGTTTCTGGTCTTTGTTTTATTTTTTATTTTTTTCCATTTTATTTTATTTCTTTTCAGTGTTCCAGCATCCATTGTTTATGCACAACACCCAGTGCTCCATGCAATACGTGCCCTCCATAATACCGACCACCAGGCTCTCCCAACCCCCCACCCTCTCCCCTCCAAAACCCTCAGTTTCTCAGAGTCCATAGCCTCTCATGGTTTGTCTGCCCCTCTGATTCCCCGAACTCACTTTTCCTCTCCATCTCCCAATGTCCTCCGTGTTATTTCTTATGCTCCACAAGTAAGTGAAACCGTATAATTGACTCTCTCTGACTTATTTCACTCAGCATAATCTCTTCCAGTCCCATCCCAAAAGTTGGGTATTCATCCTTTCTGATGGAGGCATAATACTCCATTGTATATATGGACCAAATCTTCTTTATCCATTCCTCTGTTGAAGGGCATCTTGGTTCTTTCCAAAGTTTGGTGACTGTGGCCATTGCTGCTATGAATGTTGGGGTACAGATGGCCCTTCTTTTCACTACATCTGTATCTTTGGGGTAAATACCCAGTGGTGCAATTGCAGTGTCATAAGGTAACTCTATTTTTAATATTTTTAATTTAATATTTTAAATAATAATTTAATATTTTTAATATCTTAACGAATCTGCACACTGTTTTCCAAAGTGGCTGCACCAACTTGCATTCCCAACAACAGTGTAAGAGGGTTCCCCTTTTTCCACATCCTCTTCAACACGTGTTGTTTATTGTCTTGTTGATTTTGGCCATTCTACCGGGTATAAGGTAGTATCTCAATGTGGTTTTGATTTGAATCTCCCTGATGGCTAATGATGATGAACATTTTTTCATGTGTCTGTTAGCCATTTGTATGTCTTCTTTGGAGAAGTGTCTGTTCATGTCTTCTGCCCATTTTTTGACGTGATTATCTGTTTTCTGTGCGTTGAGTTTGAGGAGTTCTTTATAGATCTTGGATATCAGCCCTTTGTCTGTAGTGTCATTTGTGAATATCTTCTCCCATTCCATGGGTTGCCTCTTTGTTTTGTTGACTGTTTCATTTGCTGTGCAGAAGCTTTTGATCTTGATGAAGTCCCAAAAGTTCTTTTTCGCTTTTGTTTCCTTTGCCTTTGGAGACATATCTTGAAAGAAGTTGCTGTGGCTGATGTTGAAGAGATTAATGCCTATGTTCTCCTCTAGGATTTTGATAGATTCCTGCCTCACATTGAGGTCTTTTATCCATTTTGAGTTTATCTTTGTGTATGGCGTAGGAGAATGTTCGAGTTTCATTCTTCCACATGTAGCTGTCCAATTCTCCCAGCACCATTTATTGAAGAGACTTTTTTCCACTGTATATTTTTTCCTGCTTTGTCGAAGATTATTTGACCATAGAGTTGAGGGTCCATATCTGGGCTCTCTGCTCTGTTCCACTGGTCTATGTATCTGTTTCTGTGCCAGTACTATGCTGTCTTGGTGATCACAGCGTTGTAGTAAATCTTGAAACAATCTTATAATTTGTAAGGAACCAGAAGAGATTCCACATTGCTAAGGAAATGTTGAAAAAGAAAAACAAAACTGGGGACATTACTTTGCCTGATTTCAAGTTTTTTCTGGTCTTTAATGGATACTGTTGATTGCCTGCCCAGAGGCTACTCCTCTGTTCTTCCTTCCAGAAGAGAATTTTCATGAGGGGCTTCCTGAGAAGACAATGGGTACTTGACATTCCCCCGCTAACTCTTGTTGGTGGACTGTGGTGGACATGTGACCAAGTTGGACCAATTAGATGAAGGGAAAGGTATTTTATTCCATGCTGAAGGGAAGTCGCCTCTTCCTTTTAGCCAGATACACTCAGGAAAGCTTTGAATCCCAGTTGTTACTGGACACCCTCCTGTGACCAATAAAGAAGCCAATCTGAGAACAAAGTGAATATATACAGAGGGCTTGAGATTGCCCTACCAATGGCTCCTTGTTATATGGCTAGATTTTAAAAGCTACTTGGAGTTGGGATTTCTGAAAAGATCCTAAAGTCTACATTCTCTTATAAGGATGAGATCACCATTGAAAGCAATTGTGTACTACATTTAAATGAAGCATTTTCATTTATTGTATGTATGATTTTCTTATCATACCATGTCTTTGAAAGCTGTCTGCCTTATCAAGCCCACTGTCCATTGAAAAAAGCTGAGCATTTAGACTTGGTGGTATTTGATTTCACAGATTAGTTTTAAACTTACTTTTAAAGTTTCATTTTTCTCAGCCATAAAATTGAGTTAATTATATTTCTTTCACAAACATGCACTGATACATAATAGGCAATCTCTATTAAGTATTTAATTTTGGGGGCACCTGGGTGGAACAGTCATTAAGCCTCTGTCTTTGGCTCAGGTCATGATCCCAGGGTCCTGGGATGGAGCCCAACATCGAGCTCCCTGCTTGTTGGGAAGCCTGCTTCTCCCTCTCCCACTCCCCCTGCTTGTGTTCCTATTCTCACTGTCTCTCTGTCAAGTAAGTAAAATCTTTTTTAAAAAGTAATTTTTAAAGTCAGAGTTACAATGCAACATGATGTCAAGTAATTATATATTATTTTTAGCTGTTAGGAAGCCACATTCTTCCAAAATTCAACACTAACTAAGGCCATGCCTTTTTAAAATCATGCACCTGGTTTAAGGGTTTTTTGTTGTTGTTGTTTTTTGTTTTTTGTTTTTTTTATTTGACAGACAGATCACAATAGGCAGAGAGGCAGGCAGAGAGAGACAGGAGGAGGCAGGCTCCCCGCTGAGCGGAGAGCCCGATGCAGGACTCGATCCCAGGACCCTGAGATCATGACCTGAGCCGAAGGCAGAGGCTTTAACCACTGAGCCACCCAGGAGCCCCATGCACCTGGTTTAAACAGTGTATCTGCACTTCAGTTTATGGCTGAGATGATTCCAAAAATCCACAAGGAAAATCCTTCAACCACTGATTAGCCTTTTTTTTTTTTTTTTCGGTCTGTCTGATATAGATCATGTTGATTCAGGAAAGAAGGGAGATCTATAGCTATCTGTACTTGAGTTTATAGCTGAGATGATCCCAAAAATCCACAAGGAAAATCCTTCAACCACTCTGATTACCTTTTTTTTTTTTTTTTTCAAAGTCTAAGATAGATCATGTTGATTCAGGGGGGATAAAAGCAAGATCTATAGCTGTGCACCAGGCTAGACAAATCCCTTTAGCCCAAAGATTGCAAAGGCATCTCCTGGCTGAGAGAGCCCATTTGCATGAACTTAGTTCCCCAGGCCGTGATTCAGACCACAGCAGAGTGGGCTCCTTTCTTCTCAGGTTCTGTGACTTCCTCTGCAGGCTGACCTTTTCTTACTGCTAATCCAGTATCCGTATTCCATAATTTGTGTAGCGTAGTAAATTGGTGGTCATTCACTGTGCGAAGTCAGGGTATAAACTGACCCTCTGGGCACTTCCTGGCACTATCTCTCCTTGCTTTGAGACTCATCAGACCCACTGTCCGTGACTGAAGCCCTGTTTACATGACCTGCTTGTTAAAAAGGGACATTTCTCTGAAATAGGAAAGATGTAGCAGAAATTAAATTTGGAACACGCCATTTGGAAGGGAGGTGAACTATTATTTTCTATATCAGTTATGAGGGTACTTCTGGTAATGTGTAGAAATTTCTTGGTGCAACCCAAGGGAATGTGAATACGTTATTAGTTTGCATCTTGAGAAATAAAACTTCAGATTATCTTCATTCGTTATTTCTACCTTTCCAGACCTACTGAACATGTCATGTTCATGTCATGTGTTGTGCCAGGGGCTGGGAATGTGTACAACAATGACCAGTTCTCTGCTATCATCATGTGTATGGTCTGCTGGAAGCAGAGAAAAATCAGATGATCGTGCAGACGAAGCTCATATTAGCTCTGTGTAAGTGATAGGACAGGAAGTTAAATGTACTGGGAGAGCAGAGGAAGGGTTAGAAAGAATTTGACTCAATTCCAAAAGATTTTTGAGGGAGTTACCCCAGAAAAATTACAGTAAAGACTATAGAAGGACATGGCACATCCTGAGCAAAGGCCCAGGAGGGAGGACTACTCTTTGAAGAACTGAAAGAAAATAGTCTGTTTGGAGAACAGTGGGTGTGAGTTTCTGAATGAGCCTACAGAGCCAGGTTGTCGGCCAGGCCACACAGGGCTTCACAGGCCAGTTTAAGGCAGCCAACCTTGAGAGCGTTAGTTATGGAGAGGTTTTCAGGAGGGGATGTGTGAAGTCCGATTTTATTTAGAAAAGATCACTCAAAATGCAGTATGAAGTGGAAGAGAACGAAAGCAGAATCCTGGACATTTTTCAAGCTGTAGTTATCATGACAGTCTCCTCTGCAGCTGGTTTCCAAGCATGAAAATGTCCCAAATTATTTCCATAGTCACTTTCCACCTGACCTCACCATGGTACATGGCCTCAAATGCTATTTATATACTGATGACAACCACATTTTAATCTTAAGCACTGACTTTCCCATGCACTACCTAACATCTAGTGGCCTCTTTGACATTATCTCTTGATGTCTGATAGACATCTCACACATAACAGGTCCAGAAATGGATCTCCTGATCTTCCCCAGATTTGCTTCTCCTATCATTTATTAACATTCTAAGCTACTTGTAACTTTGGACTTCTGGGCCTAAAAACTTGGAGTCATCCTGAATGCCCTTCTTTCCTCTCACACCTCATGTCCAATCCATCAGCAAATGTCTGGTCCTAGGTCAAAATGATATCAGAATCAGACCACTTCTCATGTACACTGCAATGCTCTTGGTGCTATCTACCAGCCTCTCTCATTTAAATTGTCCTAACACTTCTCCCTGCTTTTAACATTTTTTCTCCCAGACCTTCACCTGGGTTTCTCACAATGTTGTAGCTAGAATTCCCATTGGAAGAATTCCCAAATGGAAGTCTAACCGCACCCTTCCATGCTTGAAACCTATCAGTGACTCCCAATGTGACTCAGAGTAAAATCCAAAGGCCTTGGAACATCCTATGAGGCCCCTGCCATTTATCAGTTACTGTATTTTCCACTGCTGTCCCTCTTGCTTCCACCTCCTTGCTGCTCCTCAAACCTTCTAGGAGTCTTTGCTGTTCCCTCAACCTGAAATGCTTTTCTCCACGGTGCCCGCATGACTCACCCCCTCTCCACCCTTCAGATTTTTACCTAAGAGTCATCCCAGTGAAATCTTTGCTGGCAACCTATAATTGCAACCTTTCCCCAGCCCTGACATTCTCATCCCTTTTCCTGTTTTTATTTTTTCTCTATGGCTCTTACCACTAACAAAATTCTATACTTATTTGACTTACTTTGTAAACCCTTTGTTCCTGCTGTGCATCCCAGATGTACATTCTAGAATGTGAACCCCGTAAGAGCAGGGATCTTTGTTAAGGCGGTTCCTGCTGTATCTTCAGTGCCTAGAAAAGTTGTTGGCACATAGTAGGTATCCTCTACATGTTCATGGTTGAACGAATTTATCTTTGGATTTTTAGTACTTAATTGCCTACTTGATATGTGGTAAATGCTCAATGTTTCACAAATGAGCGAGCAGAATGACTTAGTGTATGTTTTATTGTTAGTCAATTGCCCTTTGAAACAAACTGCTCAACAATTTTTTATTAGTTCATTCACATGGTAGGCATTCAATATATATTTGTTGAATGACAAAATCGTTTTTGAAGGCTTTGTAGACTCCCCATCCCACAATAATTTATGACTTATTTGGATTCCTGTACAATAATATTTACTATTTATGCTGCCGGCTGGTTATCAAGGGACCTTACAAGGCATGCGTTGGAACCCTTCTCCACCCTGAGACTCTGGCTTGTTGACCCTAAAACCCAAGAAACTATGAGTGGAGGTTGAACACGTGGAAGAATGAATGAGTGAGTGTGCAAGAAAATGTCAGTATAGTGAGATGGCGGCACTGAGAAGGTTTCACTAAGCTTTTTGCTTCTTCTTCACTTCTGTGATTAATCCACAGAGCTTTCCTTGTCCACGCTTTCTGCATTTAGATCGCATCCTGCTTCTGGTCAATCCAGAGGAAAAGGACCAATGTCAGCTAGAGGAAGCATCTTCTCAAGGGTCATTCCCAGTTGTGCCTCAGAATCACTGGGCAGTGATGTTAGTGTTGTGGAGAGAAGTTTGTTAAAAATGCAGATTCTGGGTTCACCTGGGTGGCTCAGTCAGTTAAGCGTCTGATTCTTGGTTTCAGCATGGGTCATGCTCTCAGTCATGGGTTTGAGCCCCGACATCAGGCTCCACGCTCAGCAGGGAGTCTGCTGGAGATTGTCTCTTTCCACCTCCCTCTGCTCACATGCTCACACAATCTCTCTCTCTCTCAAATAAATAAATAAATAAATAAATAAATATTTTTTTTAAAAACCCTGCCAATTCTGGGTTCTGGCTCAGATCTAACATTTCAGGATTTGGGGCAGTGAAGGATGCCACAGTGAAGGGAATCTACATTGTTCTTAAATATCCTTAGTGATTCATACACTAAAATCTGAAACATACATTCTTTGACTAAAGGTGAGATTTGTCCTTGCCTTTAAGCAGTCCATCTAGACTAAGGCACTGTCCCTGGTGCCAGAAATCATTCTATAGGTCATGTAGGTCATGTGCTGCAAAAATCAAAAAATCACCATAGGGGACCCATCTTCATGGGAATTTCTGCTTCTGAACTAAAGTGTACACACCCTGATTCTTAATATCTAGGCAACTGGAATAGAATTTCTGGGTTAAACAAGCTTGAAGAAATGGAAATATTACCACCATGACCCCAGAGTAGTTTATGGCAGGTAAGGATTTTCAGACAAGAAAACAGGACTAGGAGGTTAATAGAACTAGAACATTTGCAGTAGAAAAAAGGAGAGGGACCTGGCCATGGTCTGATAGTCAGATTTACATGGGAGGTGATAGTTGCCATTCTCCGTCCACTGGCATCACAGACCAGAGGAAATGGATAGACAATTACAACAACCTGGATATGAGTTCAGTATAATGTGTATTTTTGAAATCAAGAAATGGTTAAATTCTGACTTGAGTTTCCCAGAGAGGGAAGGAAGAATCTCCTTCAGTGAATGTCTTTAAATTGGGATAAATAAATAAGTTGTCTGAGTGTTGTTTGAGAAGACACATTGCTACAGGCAGGGGGCATTGATGCAATATTTCCTTAAGTTTTTAATTAGAAGTATTTCCAAAGTAATATTTTATAGGTTATATAACAAACAAGGTCTATACAGACAAATGAATAAAAACTCAAAGAGGAAAGTAAGATTTTGGTAGGAGCCATTTGGGGATTTGCATTCCCTAAATTGTAGGGAAACAAAATGAATTTTAGGTTTTGTATGGTTCTGCTTCATTAACTTGATCATGGGCAAAATGAGACTCCTGATTTCCACCTACAAAGTGGCATATGAGGTAGCAGTTAATTATTTATATCTCCTATTATTATCAGATTAACACAGCAGGCATATACAATAAGCAAATGGATTTGACTTTTTTTTTCCCTGTTTGCTCTGAAAGTCTGGAAGCAGATTCCTTTTTGTGGATTTCTTTTCTAAGATTGTATATGAGTCAGTATTTTAAAAAAATGTCATACTACAAATCTAAAGTGTTATTAACAGAGAACTTGATCTGCAAAAATAGAAGTAACAAGGGCAGACGTGTTGGTTTAAACTTCATCTTCTTAGAAAAAATATTTATTAATTTTTCATTTGAAAAATGAATTTCTCCAGGTCCTTGTAAAATTTGCATTTTCCTTTAGTAGTTAGGATTTAATGTGTTCAATTCTAAATGTGAGGAGCCATTTAAAATATACCTGTTATTTAATTTTCAAAACCATATATTTGCAGTAATTTGAAAGTGGTATCTAACTCTCCATCAAATTTTATCTTTTCTGGAAAAGACCCATAACCCTCATTTGGAAACCCTTCAGATATTTGTTCAGGTGAAGAGTATAGTCCTCTGGCCTTGAAAATTTTCTCTAATTCCAAGTTGTTTGTGATGGAATCATACTCTTGGCTTCATGGCCCGAGATCCTTGTGGAACGAGGCACTGGACCTGCCTGGTCCAAGAGGAGAATTCCAGGGACTTCTGTCTGAACTCTGGAGGCATGTGGTCTTCATGCTGCCACCAGCATCTTTAGAACTTGGCTTCTAGCAGGGTTCCTGGGTAGGATAAAAATCCTGGTGCAACATCTTTCCTCTTGAGTTTCTGGCAGGTGGATGGTAGATCCTGACCACTAAACACTTTGTAATTAGAATGCCTCAGGCAGTCCCTGTCATGCTACATCTGTAAGGGAGGGAGGGCAGTGTTCGTATGACTGTGCTCATTTCTTTAACATCTCATGCCTATGGACCAAAGCACAGCTGCCTAAAGGGCCTGCGTTTGATGCGTGAACTATAGGAAGACCTCAGAAATGAGTCTAATTAGATCAGTATCTGAACGCCTTGTGGAAGCAAGATGTATTATTCATAACCAAGCCTGAACCATTATATAAAGAGGAATCATCCAATATAGGCACTACCCCTTTTAAAAAATAGAACTTGTCAATTTTTGTGTTTATTGTGTTTATTATCTGCCTTCCTGGCACTGGAATTTAAGTTGCCAGAAGGCAGGGAATTTTTTGTTTTGGTTATAGCCATAACTCCTCTAACAATTCTTGGCACAGAGGTAGGGATAAACAAATAAATGAATATTAGCTTTTAATATTAACCATGAAATTCAGAGTGTATAGACAAACAATGTTTATTTTACCCAATGTAATCAAATGAGAAGTGTGTGTTATTCCTAAACTGTGTACAAATAGATTATTATCAGATAACCAAATGTGGTCAAGAAAGTGGAATGAGAAAAGCAATATGCCATCTATCAAGCTGTTGATCTAAATGACGACAAATTCCTGAAAGGGAATTGAATTTTATGAGGCCAACACTAGAGTATGTGTAGAGTCTTAGTGTTTATTGTGTTGGAGGAATCATTAATGAGGAAATAAAATTATACCAATACAGTAGCATGTCATCTTGGGTTCATTGTTAACCTCAGCCTGTGATTATTTTCACAGTTAACTTGCCATATCATATCTATAACTTTTAATGCATTTCAACAGTAGTTAGAAGCCCTTGGATGGATTAACTCCAATTAGAACTTTTCAGGAATTGTTCACATTGTTCAATTTGGGGATTGTCTGTCATTCTTTACAAACACATGAACCAGAATTTTGGTTTGTGTCTTTGTTTTATTCCCATTTAGAGAGAGAAGGTTTTCTTATTGTGACTAAAAATAAAAACCTAAAATGCCCTAAAATTTCTAAAAGAATTGCCCTTGTATTATCAATATTTTACCACAATTTTGGAGAAAATCTATTGTCGTCAATGTTTTAGACTACTCGTGTGCAAATAGCCAGGTTTCTGAAGAAAATGGATATAGAAGTGAATATTTCCCTTTTCTTAAAGATATTGTACTTACAGTCTCATAACTATAAATAATATATGTTCATTATTTGACTCCAGATTTCCCTTTTGTGGTCCGACAATAAACAAGTATATATTGTTTATCATTTTTATCCCTCAGTATCATCCTTTACTTGTTTCTGACCCTACCTCACACACGTACACACTTAGAATATAATAAAAACCACACTGGTTTTTGTTATCTTATATTTTATTATGTTTTTATTATATTTTAATAGGCTCAGAAGACACAGGAATTATTTGACATACTGGAGAGCTCTTAATGTCCATACAGGCTAGTTGTTTCAATTTAAAAAACTGAGGACCAGAGAGATGGTGGGTTAAAGGTTACACAGTGGCTTTGTAACAGAGAGCTGGAACTGAGATTTCCTTATTCCTTGGCAAAGGCTCATTTCCTTTTGCTTTTCCTTTGGTGGCCTACCTCAGTTAGCTGAGGATAGGAAGACTGCCCAATTAATGCTGGCTAACTTACACTGAACAGAGTCACAATGAATTCCTTTGTATCTGATGTGGATTTAAAAGGAGTCAACCTAATTCTGGAACAATGAAAAGAAATTTAAAAAATAAGTAAAAATTTTTTTTAAAATCTGGAAAAAAATTAAATAAAAGGAGTCAGCCTGATTTTTATTAGCAGTCTTCAACACATCCTTAGAAAACATGCATGGATGTAGTCTTGGGTATAGATAGAGCATAATTCAGTAATGTGAATATTTATTGCTAGATAATTGTTGAAGGATAGATAGCGATGCATTTTCCCAATTAATCTCTGATGGTCAGAAGCAGTTATAGCAGAGAGAAGATGGAGATCTGAGGGGGCAGTGGGATAAATTGATGATCAGGATAAGACGTGGTCCCCACACGACCACATCTTGATAAAAGAAGAGAATAGCAATAGGCATGAAACCGACAGGAATGGTTTTAGCATTTACTCTTCACCTTTCATGTCAGTGAGTTGACGTGCTTGCTTGTTAAAAATCCATTTTTAGACTTTCTTCTTCTTCTTCTTTTTTTTAAGATTTTATTTATTTATTTATCTATTTATTTATTTATTTGCGATAGAGCAGGAGTGAGAGAAAGAGAGAGCACACAAGCAGAGGGAGCAGTAGGCAAAGGAAGTAGCAGGATCCCCACTGAGCAAGGAGCCTAAGCAGGGCTCAATCACAGCACTTCGGGATCGTAACGGGAACTGAAGGAAGACACTTAACTGAGTGGCTCAAACTCAAACTTTCTTCTGGCGTTTTCCAACAATGCTCTAGTTTTGCAATTTTATTTCCTTGGACTTTTAAGATACAAGTCTGCATTTTAAATTATGTTGCAATTGAGTAATTATTTGCATTAGATATCTACATGTCAAGTTTTGTAAAGCAATGAGGGATTCGAAGGTTTGGTAACATCACTTTTTTGTAGGATGGGGACAAAACCTTTATTTCTTTTAGCTTCACACACAGGCGAAGGCAAATTAGGAATGCTTTGTATGAGAAGATTTTTCTTAACTTTGGTTGCCTCTGTCTGATTGACTGAGGGAAAGAGAATAGCTCCCCAGCTCATCCAAGTCCCAAGGGACGTCTCAGCTTGCATGTAGGAGGTCAGAAACTGAACTTGATGGTCTGATTATGACTTGGCACTGGAGCCTGAAAGAAAGAGCAAGGTGATCCACTGTAGGTCTGGGACACAGCTCAGGACATTTCTCCTAACTTCTAAAGAAACAGGAATATGACACTTTATTTGCTTTAAATCTCAGTTCAACTTTGCCAAGAAATGAAGGTGAATTTTGGCAGACTTTTTTTTTTTTTAAGATTTTATTTACTTGAGAAAGAGAGAGAGCACAGAGGGAGTGAGAGGAGCAGCAGACTCCCCACTGTGCAGGGAACCCAACATCGGCCTCAATCTTAGGACCCTGAGATCATGACCTGAGCTGAAGGCGGATGCTTAACCAACTGAGGCACCCAGGCACCCCGAGTTCTGGCAGATTTTTAACGTGCAAACAGCTGCTCAAAATTATTTCCTAATAGTTTAATTTTCTAATGTGAATGCAAGTTCTATCAGGAGGTTTGATAGCAGTTGCTTTGAAATAGAGTTTTACAGTTTGCAAAGTAGAAGATTCGATAGAATTTATCCTTTATAGTTTTGTATCTATTTACCATTAGGAGTAATCAACGAGATATCGAAAGGAAGGAGATAAAGTGCTTAGAAAGACTTCACCATAGTGCTGAATGTAGGGTCTCAGAGCCCAGCTGGTACTGTAAAGGAATGGAACTGATAATGTTGATGCTAACATGTCTTAAGTGACAATGAGATAGATTTTCACGGAATATTTGAAACTAACCCAGGAAAGAGGACACAGTACTTGGAATGTCGTTTGCAGCGATTCTCCTTCTCATTTCTTCCTTCCCTTGCCTTTCGTCTCCGCTTGCTTGTAGTTCTAGCTTTTAAACCATCTTTAATTCCTTCTACTTTGTGCTCCTGGGAGGCCCTGCACTTTGAAAATACTTGACATTCAGGAAAATACACTTTATATGTTAAAAATCAATGGTGACACAATATTTACAGCCCAAAGGCCAAACATTTGGAGTGTCTTTATAGAGAGTAAGTGCTCAGAGACCAGCTTTGTGCTACTAAGCTGTAGACATCAAAGAATAATAATACAGTGGTTTTCAACTCGATGGCCCGAATGGGTTTCAGCCCCGTGAAGTGCGTTATCGAGCTGTTTCACAGATCTGTAATAGAGAGCCCGGATGGGAATCCTTATTTTATCTTAATTACTAAGGAGCCCTTCATGTCTCAGAAGTCCCCATGTTTTGTTTCATAACTTCTATCTGGAGAATGAGTTTATAGACTAGTGTCTACAAAAGAATGACAATACTTTGAATTAGGTTTTAAGAAGATTCAAAGTGCAGCCAGAAGGGGAATTCTTAAGATGCCTCCTGCCATATCACAGCGTTTCAAAGAAAGCTTATGGTCGGGCTGTGATTCAGTAGAAAGAAAAGAAAACATTGTACTTGGTGAGTGCCCGGCCACCTCGCAAGTTTAATTTTCTTGGATTAAGCACACACACCTGCAAACACACACACACACACACACACACACACACACACACACGCAGAGCATTTATTAGCTCATTAGAAACTGCATTATGTGTCTGGGCAAGGAGGATCATTTGGTTTGTACATTTGACCTCTCATTGTTATTAGTTGCTCTTTTCTAAATCAGCAGAAAGAGAGCAGACGGCAATAACTATTACTAAGCTAATAATAATTATCAGAACCAAACAGAGTTATTGATGGCTCCTGCTTCCTTTCATACACGTGCGCTCCCAGTAATACGGACGTACAACTTCTGTTATTGGGTATGAACTTTCTGTGACCTATCATTTATCATCAGATGAGGCTCTGCCTGGCCTAATAGTTACATGACGTAACAGAGCTTACTGGTGGTGAAAGCAATCCGCTTAAACCACCGATGTGCTTGGGTTTCATATGGGTATAGAGTGTTCGTTCTCTTTACTTGTAAGAGACACAGAGGGGGCTATGTGAGCGCTGGCTGTAAAGCATTCACCTTGGAGAAAACCGTTGATGAAGCTAGACAGGACTGAGAAAGGACCACTTTGGGAATGGCTCCAAGCCAGGGAAACATGGAGGATTTAGGAAAGAGGAACCATCCCCCCTCCAAAAAAAAGTATCAGTAATAGAATTCTTGGAGAAGGGATGTAGAGATGTTTTAGTATGCTCTCCTGTCAGTTCTAGATGGTGAGGTTGGTAGTCTCAAGGTCACACACCTTATTTATGCCTTTTTTCTGCCAAACTACAATGCTTCTCAGGGACAAAAGACAGGAAACATGTGGCTTATGATCAATGTCGTCAGGACATCTAAGGTACAGTCATTGACAATTGCCACGCTGATCATTGTCAAGCAAAGAAGCATGTTTTTTAGGTCCCTCTCTGAAGTCATAGTAGGGACCTATTAGCAAGGGGAGGGCTGGCAGTGGGTGCGGTTGAGGGGAAGGCTTCTCGGGGACTCAGAGCTTAAGGCAATAGCATATGAAGACCCTGGATCGGCTGTACCAAGAGTCCATCCACTGGTGTGTCCTGCTTCCTGTGGGACAGCAGCACAGATGGTTTGCCTCTTCTGCTGGTGTGTTCAAAGAGGATGTCACCAATCACTGAACCCGCACATAGACAGAGACAGCTCTTCATTTGGTGACTCTTACCCTTGTGGGCAAGGCCTTGTTTGCATCACGTCACTGGATGCTACTGGCATATTATGCTTCTGAACCTCCAGGAAGTTCTTGCTTGACAGTAAGCTTTGACCGTCGGAGGTCCTGAAGACGGCAAGCCAGAAGTATTTGCCGGGGGGTAGTATGCCTGCTTGATGTAGACAAGCGAGAAGGCAGCAGCGAATTCACAGGCTGCTGTGCAGAAGGCAGAAGGCAGAAGGCAGAGCATCTACAGCCCTGGGGTTCATCTTCAGGAATGTCCTGCAGGCACTCCTGGGGCACCTGGAAGTTTGGGACAGGGATGTTGAAGTATCTAGCAACTGAGAGTCAGACCCTCTAGCTATAGGACTGTATCCTTTTGCTGGGGCTGCCGTAACAAACTGGGTGGCTTGAAAACAGAAACTTACTGCCTCACAGCTCTGGAGGCTGGAAGTCCAAGGTCAGGGTGTTAAGCCAGGTTGGTTTCTTCTGAGGAATTTAAGGGAATGATCTGTTCTAGGCATTTCTTCTTGGCATATGATGGCCATCGCCTCCCTGTGTGCTTTTACAGCATCCTTCCTGTGTGTACATCTGTCCCTGTGTCTGAATTAATACTTTTTGTAAGGACAATAGTCATTTGATATTAGGGTCCACATTCATGACCTCATTTAAACTTGATGACCTCTGTGAAGACCTGTCTCTGAATAAAGTCACATTCTAAGGTTTACTGAAGGGTTAGGATTCCAACCTTTCTTCTGCCAGGACATAATTTGATCCATACAGGGATAATGTGAGGGTCTCTCTGAGCTTCATTTCTATGGCCAATGGCCAGGAGCTGTTTGGGATATCAGGAATTCTTGAGTTTGTGTGCACTCAAGTGCATTTACACATGTACGTGTGCACGCGTGTGTACATGCGTGTGTGTGCGTGAGGGTGCATTCTACTCAACTTCTTCCTTAGCATCAGGCTTGAGCTCAGGCCACATTTCCCTGCAGTTTCTTAACGGTCTGAGAGCAAATCGGTTTCCTTTTTTTGGAAGCGGAAATTATCTCTTCTTTCTCTGGGCCCTCTCCCCACTTTTCCCTCTACAACTTCTCTCTTCTTGCCACTCTGTCACTTTTGAATATATCCACATTGTGGTTTTTGATTACAGATTCTCTCACTGTGTCTCATATTCCATTTAAATTAATTTTTTTTACTCTTTTGTTTCTTCATTTTCTTTTTTTTTTTTTTTAAGATTTTATTTATTTATTTGACAGAGAGAGATCACAAGTAGGCGGAGAGGCAGACAGAGAGAGAAGAGGAAGCAGGTTCCCTGCAGAGCAGAGAGCCCGATTCGGGGCTCTATCCCAGGACCCTGCCCTGGGATCATGACCTGAGTCGAAGGCAGAGGCTTTAACCCACTAAGCCAGCCAGGCACCCCCGTTTCTTCATTTTCTAACATTACATTCTTTTTGGCTCATGTAATTTTCTTCTCATTTCAGCCTCTTTAAAAAAATTTTTTTTCCTCCACAAGTCTTTAAAAGGCAAAAGCAAAGATTATTCACTTACGGCCTCAGCCTGTGAAGTCTTTACTATTCCTTCAATTGGAGTATTGTCTGTGCCAGGTTTAACTATCCAGAGAGTAACCTTGCACCATGAGTAGCTTATCCTCTAACGAATTTTGCTGTCAATGGCTTGAAGAGTTACCTGGTGATTTTGAAAAGAAGTGAGGGAGTAGAGGAAGAGAGTGTTTTCTCCTGAGACCTCCCCTGAGTTCATCCAGCAGAAAAGTTGAAAGCAGAGACAACAGGCCTTTTTGGCTCCCACCATCTTGTCATGATATTATTAGAAGACAGCGGAACAAATTATTGGACTTTTTTTTACCCATTAATTACCCTCCTGTCTCCCCTTTTTAGCTCCTAAAGCTAGTGTTCCATGATCCATGGCTGGTAAATATTTAATTGCCATTCTCAGCAATGTGTTTTGCATTTTTACATTGCCCTCCTCATGGTGAGGAAAGACAAGAGGGGTAATGTCTGTGC
Source organism: Lontra canadensis (assembly GCF_010015895.1). NCBI lineage: Eukaryota > Metazoa > Chordata > Mammalia > Carnivora > Mustelidae > Lontra > Lontra canadensis. The sequence continues at coordinate 17,387,630 of NW_022631020.1, read as the reverse complement.
CATGTGTCTGCGAGCATATACTCTGGGTATTTTCTTTATAATAAAAGATAATATATACATTAGATTTCTTGTAATGGAGAACTTAGTCGCCTGCTTCTTAATGAGAGGTGCTGATGTGAAATGACCCCTGCTTTCCTAAACACACAGCAATCTAATTTGAACCTGTATGCCAATTACAGGCCTCTGTGGAGCAGTTTATGGGGAAACAATCACGTCACAATAGGATTAGAGCACTACGCCCCAGGACCACAAGGGAAGCCAGCCCAGGCATAACTGCAGGTTTATTCCTCTAAATTGTCTGTAAACAGCATTGATAGCCACCTTGCTATTGTTTCTATAAATCCTCCATAGAAACAATCTAAAATGAATAGACAATGAGTCAGTAATGGCTTGTTAGTTCCCAACACAGGGTTGTGCCTCGATCTGCCTCATGAATACCACTCCCAGGGCCTGATCCTAGACAAACATTCACAAACAGCAGAGCAGACGGGCTTTATGGTGATAATCAGGTTTAATATTCTGAGAGATCATGGTGAATTGTGTGCTTTCTCCCTGATTTTTCCTGGCAAAAATTAGCTTCCCAAAGCTGGGCCATTATGGGGCGCCTGGGTGACTCCGTCAACTGAGCCACCGATTCTTGGCTTCCACTCATGATCTCATGGGTCATGATATCGAGCCCCAGGCCGGGCTCTGCACTCAGCCCAGAGTCCCCTGGTCCCGCTTCCTTCCCCTCTGCTCCTCCTCTCGCTCTCTCTCTTAAATAAATAAAATCTTTTTTTAAAAAGTGAAAAAGAAATTAAAAATAAAAAGCTGGGCCATTTTAGTCCTCTTAGTAAGTTTCTGCAGTCACATACTTTCCACACTGTCTTCAATAAGATTTTTTTTTTTTCTGTTTCCTGACAATGCTGTCTCTGACTAAAACGAGGAAAGCTAAAATTGATGTGTTTTGATCATTTGGGCAGGTCTAAAGAGGAAAGTGACCTGGGCAGAAGTCAAATTGTTGGAATGGAGTGTAAGCACTGGGTCATGCCAGTAGGGTTGAAGTCAATATGTGACATATGGTAGATGATGGTTGTAACATGGCATCATGACAGGTCACTCCTGTGTGGATAAGAGGATACTCATAAACTAGAACAAAATAGGGTGAAATTGTGCCCTTAAACTCTATAAACCAGTGTTAGTTTTGTTTCTCAATGTCATATAAAATCCCTTTCCCATACTTTGCTTCTCCTTTGATACATAGAAGTAAAAGTAAAATATTTTCATTTGCTCTGCTGAATGCTTAGTTTTCTTCATTTGAGTGATTTACACATACTTTTTTTTTTTTTTTTTTCTTTGTCTGAATAGGACCAAAGTAGTTCTGGAAGTGAAGCTACTATTCTGTATTTGTTAGTGAGTTACACAAAATCATTTCTGTATTGCTAATTTGATATTGTTGCTTAACCACAAGAGGTGTTTTCAATGAGAAAAGAACCTAAGGATGACTATAATATGTCTGAAAAAAGTCACACGTTACATGGTCCTTATGCTGGTGTCATTTCGGTCTCTGAGGAAGGTGAACTTCTGCTCAGATTAAGTGGTGTCCTACCCCTCAGGCAGGGAAATAACTAATACTTGTTCACTCAGGAAAAAATGTTTGAGTGCGTTCTCTGAGTCAGTCACCCATGGTGGACAAAATGGAGGTTTTACCCCAAGGATCATACAGGCTAATGACTAGGAGAAAGCTGTAAGCATTTAGTTTATTCAGTTCAAAAGTAAAAACTCCCATGAAAAACACACTTGCTATTTAAGAGAAAAAGTAGAGTTTGGGTTGGAGTGATAATTCAGCTCGAAGTTTGTTAAATTCCTTATTGCCCTATTTAGAAACATATATGTCTTATCCATCTCAGGCTGCTGTAACTAAATACCATAGACTGGGTGGTTTGAAAATCAGAAATTTGTTTTCTCACAGTTCTGGAGCCTGAAAGTCTGAAGTCAAGGTGCCATCATGGTCAGATTCTAGAGAGGGCTTTCTTCCTGGTTTGGGAATAGCTACCTTCTCTCTGTGTTCTCACATGGCTTTTCCTCAGTTCATGCATTCGGAGAGAAAGGGAGAGGGAGGGAGGGAGGATCTGATCTTTTTATTATAAAATCATCCATCCTATGGATTAAGATTCCACACTTACGAAACTTATTTAACCTTAATCACCTCCTAATAGAAGTCCCATCTCCAAATACAGTCACATTGGGGATTAATGTTTCCAAATATGAATCAGTTGACATTTCAATCCATATCAATGTATTACTTATTTCAAAGTCCTGGTGAAATGTATTTTAATAGTGGATTTTTAAACTACAGCCAATCATTCATGTATTTCAGAATACAGATACAATTATGTCTTAGAAACAACACTCAGAAGTAGAAGATCTGAACTTGAATGCTGGTTGAGCTGCTTGCTGGCTGCGGAAAGTTGGCATTCTACACCCAGCACAGTTAAAATAAGTGCCTCTGTCCTCTCACACATGCCTGCTTTTTCCATTTAATAATGGGAACACTGTTCTTCAGCTGCTGAGGTAGAAAACCTCAGCTACTGTTCATCCCCCTTCCTTCTGTGAGCCCTGAATTCACTCAGTTGCCATGTCTTCTGTTTCTACATGTGATCCATTCCCTCCATGTACCCTTCTTGCTTTCTGTTCCCATCTTTTCTTAATTGAAGACCAGCATTACCTCTGACCAGGTGTTTTAGACTGAATGTGTCCCCTCAAAATTCATACACTAGAATCCTAACATTTGGTGTGATGATATTAGGAGGTGGAGCTGATATTAGAAGTGCTTAGATCACAAAGGTGGAGCTCTTGCAAATGGGATTAGTGCCCTTATAAAAGGGGCCCCAGGGAGCTCTCTTGACTTTTCTACAATGCAAGCGCAGAGCAAGAAGACAGCTGTCTGTGAACCAGGAATTGAGTCCCATCAGACACCAGATCTGCCTGTGCCTTGATCTTGGTCTTCCCGCCTCTAGAACTGAGAATTAAACGGTCATTGTTTAAGTCCCCCAATCTTTGGTATTTTGTTATGGCAGCCCAAACTCACTAGGACAATAGTTGATAATGTCCTGCTACATCCTTCTGCCACCAAATCTTTCCCAGAGTTCTGATGATATCCTTCCCTATTCAAATATATCCACCAGCTCCCATTTACATATAAAATAAAGTCCATCTCTGACATCAGGACTTGTGATAGCCACGCCCAGCTCACATCGCTTAGCTGGCCTCTCACCCTTCCTCCTCCTACCACTCTTGCTGGTCACCTTGGACTCATCATTGCTTGGGAAGATGCCCTCACTCCTCCCCAGAGCTTCCATGATTTACCGTTGTAGTTTTTCTTCATTCTAGTCACTCAACATTGAAAAACTATGTGTTAGTGCTATCTTCCAATCACTGTCCTAGGAACTGAGGAAATACAAAGGCGATAAGATACGGTTCTGGCTTTCAGAGTTCATTGTCTAGCGAAATATGGGTTGTCATGTAAACAGATAGTTACAATTTAATATGATCGATGAGAGTTCAAAGCTGGAATGCTTGTCATACCCATTTCTGTATGTGTGTATCTTACTCATTCAGCTCTAGTTCACATGCCACTTCATCTCTTCTTCCCTTCTCTTATTTCCAGGGCCCTTCCTCTACTTTACTTGTCTTTATTACTTTCTGTCATACTTTGAGTGCCTGGGTTTTCATGTCTTCTTTTTGTCAATTAGACTTTAAGCTTCTTGCAAACAATATCTGTTCCATATTAAGTTCTACGTTCCCCACAGTGCCGAATATTATAGCCTTTTATCTAGTTCTCTTGAATGTGCTGATAAAAGTAATTCCTAAATTTGTGGAACCACAGATTTAGACAGTGGACCTTAATAAAACTGCTTCCCATAAATAGGAATGAAAACCTTTGTGATTTTATCAGGTTTAAGCTTACAAATTTTGTGAAAAAAAAAAAAAGCCCGATTAGAGGTTTAGGAAGATACATTTCAAAATTAATTCTAGAGGTTGAACATTACATACAAAGAGCGTACATGAAACACTAATTATTACTAATATGTTCTAAGCATTTAAAAATAGATTTGCTTATGATACTCTGTGAAGTGCTTCTGGAGAGTATATAAAAAAAAAGCAGAGACTCTGGAGGCAAAGTCATATTCATTAAACATAAAAAAAACAAGAAATATAACTTTTAACAAATATTTCCAACATTAAAGAAATATAAGCCCCAGGAGCTTTTGTGGTTTTACTTGTAAATGTTATTCATTTTTTATTTTAAATTAGAATTTCCTTTTATAAAATCCTTTGCAACAGGGGAAAAGGTTAATATATACTCTAGGAAGGAAATATAAAATTATTGTTTATTACTAGTTTCATTGATACTATAATAATTGTAAATATAAACACAGTGAATTGGCACAATTTTTTTGCAGAGAGACTGAGCATTTATTCACATATTTCCATTTTGTTTAAATTACTGACATGACTTCTCATTACAGCTCAGCCAAATGACTTATGTCACTGGCATACTTTCCATAAATTTGCCTTGAATCTCTTTTGCAGCCCAAAGAAAAAGGGACATATATACAGTTGACCTTGAACAACATGGGTTTAAACTGTGTGGGTCTCCTTATGCAGGGACTTTTTTCAATAAACACAGTATAGTACTGTAAATGCATTTCTTTACTTTATGATTTTCTTAAGAACATTTTCTTTTCTCTAGCTTCTAGTATAGATAAGAATACTGTGTATAATACATACAACACACAAAACATGTGTTAATTGACTATTTATATTATCACTAAGGCCCTAGTCAACAGTAGCTTATTAGCAATTACTTTTGGGGGGAGATGAAAGTAACATACAGATTTTTGACTGCACAGGGGTCAGCAGTCTGCATCATTCAATGGTCAGCTGTAAATAATTTCATAACTCACAAAGTTATTGTAGGACTAAGACCTGCTAAATCAAGAAATTTAGAAATTATAGAAAAATATTTAAACGTGGAAAACATCATCCATAATCTTACTGTAGAAAAAGATTAAAAATAGTGGCATGATGGGGGCGCCTGGGTGGCTCAGTGGGTTGAAGCCTCTGCCTTCGGTTCAGGTCATGATCCCAGGGTCCTGGGATTGAGCCCCGCATCGGGCTCTCTGCTCTTTGGGGAGCCTGCTTCCTCCTCTCTCTCTGACTGCCTGTCTGCCTGCTTGTGATCTCTATTTATTAAATAAATAAATAAAATCTTAAAAAAATATATTGACATGATGATTTTGATCTTACTTTCCTCTAGTCTTTTCTTCCTTCAGTATTTACTGGCAGTTTAGCTATTGCATAGAATACTAAGAGACATGATGTCTAGAATATGGTGTAAAGAAACCATACACAGTGCCTCATGGGTTTTTCTCTCTCACCTCCTCAAACCTGGTGATGTTCTTCAGGCTGCTGCGTTCAACAAACATCCATCAAGGGCAATCTATATGCTAGATTCTCTGCTGATCTCTAGATCTAGAGTGATACAACAATGTACCTGGATTCAAGAATCTTGAAGAACTGTCAAGAATCAAATGCTATGGCAGGTGCTTGGTCAGAATATGATAGAGCAGGGACACAGAGGAGGAAGTGGTCAGATATTCTTATTCCAGATCATCTTCTGGCCTCAAATAATATGAGCAATCTCATCTCTTTTCCTAACTTCAAAACTGTTTTGTCAACATTTACTTTCTACTTGAGCCAACATTAGTGTCCCCAAGAGGGGAACAAATTACAGACAACAATCTCAGTTAAAATATGCTGATCCTAGGGGCGCCTGGGTGGCTCAGTGGGTTAAAGCCTCTGCCTTCGGCTCAGGTCATGATCCCAGGGTCCTGGGATCGAGCCCTACATTGAGCTCTCTCCTCGGCAGGGAGCCTGCTTCCTCCTTTCTCTCTCTCTCTGCCTGCCTCTCTGCCTACTTGTGATCTCTGTCTGTCAAATAAATAAATAAATAAATAAATAAAATCTTAAAAAAAAATATGCTGATCCTAGAATTTCAGGCCAGTTTTTTCCTTTTATCTTTGTCACATGACACTACTTTATTGGAGTGCTATTTTTCTCTCCCTAATATTTATGAGATGAAGTCAATGAACAGAGCAATTTGAGTTATTGGGTAGTAATTATGTTCAAATAAAATGTATTAAAAAAAACAAAAGAAATTAGGGGGGTTATTTCTGAAGGTAACATGATCATAGAATATAACTCTTAGCTTCCCCATGCTCAAGGCTATAGGACTTCAATGAAGTCAAACCCCAATCTCAGGTGCTGGAAAAACACAGATGCTTCTTATTCATGAAATGTACTTCTTAGGAACTACATGCAGTTCTTCCCTTGACAGAATGTTTGCCACACCAGGCATCATTCTTTTTCCTTCTGCCATTCGTATGAGAATAAGGATCATGATCTTTAGGGCATGTACAATGCCTTGTTCACCATGGGCTCCTTGTACATCCCTAATCCCATATTAAGTGCCCAGTACTCATTATGTGTTTGTGGACTTGAGTTCCACCATCCTACACCATATCTGTACTTATTTAATGTGATCCAAGCTAAATTTTGGCAATGAAAATCCAAGCATGTAACTGAAACCATTTCACTTTGAATCACTGCAATATGACTTTTTCAGTCACTTGAAGATGGAGGCTGTGCCCTGCTCATTTACACATTCCCCCTGACTAAAATATTTCCAAGCACAGTGCACACTTACTTAGTGCTCATTGAACTGAATTAAACAGAATGGCATTTCCTTTGCTGACTTGTAAAAAACACCATTACTATCCATGTAGGCTTTTACCTCCTGTAAACCATCTACAACTCTACACTGTTTAAGCTCCTATTTTTAGAAGAAGGCAAACCCAGTCACTATGGAATCATTTCCTCAGTTTCCCCATTTAAACTATTAGATGATTTCCTCATATGCCTTGTTCTCACCATCAGCATAAGTCTTGTCTTGTTACCATTCTTGACATTGGAGTTTTAAATCATTTATTTCAAAGGGGATGAAATATTCACCTGGATAGGATTATTTCTAGATATGAAGAAGACTTTCACAGAAGAGAGAGTTAACCTCCCCCCGCCAACTGCAAACATAAACATCTCTCAGCCTGAACTTAGCTGAAAGCCTCATTGATGAGCTTTAAGGGAATTTTAAAACTTGGCATAATGAAATCACACCCCTGAGTTTTGCAGGAATGATTGCTGCACTGTAATATGTATTGTACTTAGATCCTTAGATTAAAGATCTATTTTTATTTTGTTATCAATTATGCATCCAGAAAAGAAATTCTATTACTAATGGAACCATTGAAATAGATACCTAGAGGAGTGAATGGATCACTATTTCTTGTCAGCTTCTATATTAGGCTTCCAAAAGCCCATTTGAGTATTTATCTACTATTGTTATTGTTGTAGAGTAGTGTACCTGGGGGAAATCTATAAGAGCAATGAATAGGCCTGAATTTTATATCAGATTCTGCTTTTTCTTGCTGTATATTTTTAGGCAAGTAGCTTTATACCAGTAACTAGTCAGTGCCACAATAGGGAAAGACCTCACTTTGATTTTTATATCACTAATTTTTAAAGCAAAACACATCAGGTTCTCTTAAATATGGGCACAATTTTGTTTTTGTGTGAACTATTGGCATGGACATTATCACCCCCTTTTGTAGACAAGAAAATTGAGGTTACCTATTTACCCAAGGCTTAAAGGCTTAATGACAGAGCTGGTATTAATGATTGGCCATGGAACATTTGTAGTCAAGGTACTTCTCTCTCACTTTGTAATTGTGCAACTGGACATGTAGGAGCAGAGGTAATATCTAACTTCTGGCAGGAGTCAAGATCTAATTTCTAAAGTAATATTTCAACTCCTGCTAAAGCAAATCAATGGAGGGAAGAGAACTGGTTGGGTAGGGAAAAAGGGACTCTAAGACAGTGGTTCTCAAAGTGGGATCCCTGGACCAATAGCATCACCATCACCTGGCAACTGGTTAAAATTGCCAATTATTTTTCTGGGGAAAGTGGCTCAGGAAACTGAGATGTACTAAACCTTCTAGGTGTTTCTGATGCATGCCCATGTTTGAGAAGCACTGCTAGACTTAGGAAAGCATCTTAGATCCTGAGAAAGTGTGAAAGTCCTTTGGAATTTCTTGTTCCCAAGCCTGTGGCAACCAGGATTGAAGTTGGATGTGGTGGAAATTACCACCCACAGGCCCAGACCCAGGCCAATAGCAAGCAGGGGACCTCTGTGTGGCAGCAGCCAGCTGGGAGCTCTGAGCCCATCACAGAACAGCAAGCCTTTCTGAGAAATCTGGAACTATTCTGTTGTACACCTGGCCCTTTCCAGCTCAAATATAGAGATGACACTATAACCTCAGAGTGTCAGGTTTGGGTTGGGAGCTATCTGGGATCCCATCTTTCTCATCTGTGTATCCTAGAGCCAAGAAAGGGGTCTGCTTTGACTAGGGTTTTCAGTAAATGTGGTGGTAAACGCATTCTAGTCTAAGCTCAGCAGTGTGACCTTGATCAATTATGTTACATATCTTTGAGTTGTGATTTCTTAAACTGTAAAGTGGTTATAAGGATAATATATGCTCTCAGAGTACTTCCCAGTTTTAAATTAAAAAGTGTCTTTGAAGCCACTTTCTGAGTCATAAAGTACTTTACAAACATAAGCTCTAAATGAGGAGATGCCATGAGTTCCTATATCTCAAATAAGGCCATATGGTAACATTTTTGTGGTTTTCAAAGCAGTGCCATTTGTTCATTAACATTCTTCTACTTAATAAAATAGTATTCTTAATTATGACAATATTTATAAATATTCTCATGGGACTCAATAAAGCTATTTTCATTTTGAATTAAAAAAGAATTCAGGGAGGGAGGAGTCAAGATGGCGGAGAAGTAGCAGGCTGAGACTACTTCAGGTAGCGGGAGATCAGCTAGATAGCTTATCTAAAGATTGCAAACACCTACAAATCCAACGGGAGATCGAAGAGAAGAAGAACAGCAATTCTAGAAACAGAAAATCAACCACTTTCTGAAAGGTAGGACTGGCGGAGAAGTGAATCCAAAGCGAAACGAAGATAGACCGCGGGGGGAGGGGCCGGCTCCTGGCAAGAGGCGGAGCAACAGAGCACAAAATCAGGACTTTTAAAAGTCTGTTCCGCTGAGGGACATCGCTCCAGAGGCTTAACCGGGGTGAAGCCCACGCAGGGTCAGCGTGGCCTCAGGTCCCGCAGGGTCACAGAAGGATCGGGGGTGTCTGAGTGTCACAGAGCTTACAGGTATTAGAACAGGGAAGCCGGCTACAGAGACAGAGCCGAGGAGTGAGCTCTAAGCTCGGGGTTACCTTGAACCAGTCGAAGGCTCGGTCAGCTCGGAGCACGGCCGGAGGCCAGGGTGACGGGAGTAATTGGGTGCTGTTCTCTGAGGTCGCACTGAGGAGTGGGGCCCGGGGCTCTCGGCTTCTCTGGGCCAGAGACTGGGAGGCCGCCATCTTCATTCCCGTCCTCCGGACTCTACGGAAAGCGCTCAGGGAACAAAAGCTCCCGAAAGCAAACCCGAGTGGATTACTCAGCCCGGCCCCTGGTAAGGGCGGTGCAACTCCGCCTGGGGCAAAGACACTTGAGAATCACTACAACAGGCCCCTCCCCCAGAAGATCAACAAGAAACCCAGCCAGGACCAAGTTCACCTACCAAGGAGTGCAGTTTCAATACCAAGGAGAGCAGCGGAATTCCAGAGGAGGAGAAAGCAAAGCACAGAACTCATGGCTTTCTCCCCATGATTCTTTAGCCTTGCAGTTAATTTAATTTTTTTTTCTTTTTCAATTATTTTTCCCTTCTTCTGCTAAATTTTTTTAACTTTTAACCTTTTCTTTTTTAACGTTTTTAAACTAGTTTATCTAATATATATATATTTTTTCCTTTTTATATTTTTTCTTTATTGGTTTTCTTTTTTTAATTATTATTTTTTCTTTCTGAACCTTTTAATCCCCTTTCTCCTCCTTCACAATTTGGGATCTCTTCTGATTTGGCTAAAGCATATTTTCCTGGGGTTGCTGCCACCCTTTTAGTATTTTACTTGCTCCTTCATATACTGGACAAAATGACAAGGCGGAAAAATTCACCACAAAAAAAAAAGAACAAGAGGCAGTACCAAAGGCTAGGGACCTAATCAATACAGACATTGGTAATATGTCAGATCTAGAGTTCAGAATGACGATTCTCAAGGTTCTAGCCGGGTTCGAAAAAGGCATGGAAGATATTAGAGAAACCCTCTCAGGAGATATAAAAGCCCTTTCTGGAGAAATAAAAGAACTAAAATCTAACCAAGTTGAAATAAAAAAAGCTATTAATGAGGTGCAATCAAAAATGGAGGCTCTCACTGCTAGGATAAATGAGGCAGAAGAAAGAATTAGCCATATAGAAGACCAAATGACAGAGAATAAAGAAGCTGAGCAAAAGAGGGACAAACAGCTACTGGACCACGAGGGGAGAATTCAAGAGATAAGTGACACCATAAGACGAAACAACATTAGAATAATTGGGATTCCAGAAGAAGAAGAAAGAGAGAGGGGAGCAGAAGGTATATTGGAGAGAATTATGGGAGAGGATTTCCCCAATATGGCAAAGGGAACAAGCATCAAAATCCAGGAGGTTCAGAGAACCCCCCTCAAAATCAATAAGAATAGGTCCACACCCCGTCACCTAATAAAATTTACAAGTCTTAGTGACAAAGAGAAAATCCTGAAAGCAGCCCGGGAAAAGAAGTCTGTAACATACAATGGTAAAAATATTAGATTGGCAGCAGACTTATCCACAGAGACCTGGCAGGCCAGAAAGAGCTGGCATGATATATTCAGAGCACTAAACGAGAAAAATATGCAGCCAAGAATACTATATCCAGCGAGGCTATCACTGAAAATAGAAGGAGAGATTAAAAGCATCCAGGACAAACAAAAACTGAAAGAATTTGCAAACACCAAACCAGCTCTACAGGAAATATTGAAAGGGGTCCTCTAAGCAAAGAGAGACCCTAAAAGCAGTAGATCAGAAAGGAACAGAGACAATATACAATAACAGTCACCTTACAGGCAATACAATGGCACTAAATTCATATCTCTCAATAGTTACCCTGAATGTTAATGGGCTAAATGCCCCATTCAAAAGGCACAGGGTATCAGAATGGATAAAAAAACAAAACCCATCTATATGTTGCCTACAAGAAACTCATTTTAAACCTGAAGACACCTCCAGATTTAAAGTGAGGGGGTGGAAAAGAATTTACCATGCTAATGGACATCAGAAGAAAGCAGGAGTGGCAATCCTTATATCAGATCAATTAGATTTTAAGCCAAAGACTATAATAAGAGATGAGGAAGGACACTATATCATACTCAAAGGATCTGTCCAACAAGAAGATCTAACAATTTTAAATATCTAATGCCCCTAACGTGGGAGCAGCCATCTATATAAACCAATTAATAACAAAATCAAAGAAACACATCAACAATAATATAATAATCGTAGGGGACGTTAACACTCCCCTCACTGAAATGGACAGATCATCCAAGCAAAAGATTAACAAGGAAATAAAGGCCTTAAATGACACACTGGACCAGATTGACATCACAGATATATTCAGAACATTTCATCCCAAAGCAACAGAATACACATTCTTCTCTAGTGCACATGGAACATTCTCCAGAATAGATCACATCCTGGGTCCTAAATCAGGTCTCAACTGATATCAAAAGATTGGGATCATTCCATGCATATTTTCAGACCACAATGCTCTGAAGCTAGAACTCAAGCACAAGAGGAAATTTGGAAAGAACCCAAATACATGGAGACTAAACAGCATCCTTCTAAAGAATGAATAGGTCAACCAGGAAATTAAAGAAGAATTGAAAAAATTCATGGAAACAAATGATAATGAAAACACAACGGTTCAAAATCTGTGGGACACAACAAAGGCAATCCTGAGAGGAAAATATATAACGGTACAAGCCTTTCTCAAGAAACAAGAAAGGTCTCAGGTACACAACCTAACCCTACACCTAAAGGAGCTGGAGAAAGAACAAGAAAGAAACCCTAAACCCAGCAGGAGAAGAGAAATCATAAAGATCAGAGCAGAAATCAGTGAAATAGAAACCAAAAAAACAATAGAACAAATCAACAAAACTAGGAGCTGGTTCTTTGAAAGAATTAATAAGATTGATAAACCCCTGGCCAGACTTATGAAAAAGAAAAGAGAAAGGACCCAAATAAATAAAATCATGAATGAAAGAGGAGAGATCACAACTAACACCAAAGAAATACAGACCATTATAAGAACATACTATGAGCAACTCTACGCCAACAAACTTGACAATCTGGAAGAAATGGATGCATTCCTAGAGACATATAAACTACCACAACTGAACCAGGAAGAAATAGAAAGCCTGAACAGACCCATAACCAGTAAGGAGATTGAAACAGTCATCAAAAATCTCCAAACAAACAAAAGCCCAGGGCCAGACGCCTTCCCAGGGGAATTCTACCAAACATTTAAAGAAGAACTAATTCCTATTCTCCTGAAACTGTTCCAAAAAATAGAAATGGAAGGAAAACTTCCAATCTCATTTTATGAGGCCAGCTCACCTTGATCCCAAAACCAGACAAGGATCCCATCAAAAAAGAGAACTACAGACCAATATCCTTGATGAACACAGATGCGAAAATTCTCACCAAAATACTAGCCAATAGGATTCAACAGTACATTAAAAGGATTATTCACCACGACCAAGTGGGATTTATTCCAGGGCTGCAAGGTTGGTTCAACATCTGCAAATCAATCAATATGATACAACACATTAATAAAAGAAAGAACAAGAACCATATGATACTCTCAATAGATGCTAAAAAAGCATTTGACAAAGTACAGCATCCCTTCCTGATCAAAACTCTTCAAAGTGTAGGGATAGAGGGCACATACCTCAATATTATCAAAGCCATCTATGAAAAACCCACCGCAAATATCATTCTCAATGGAGAAAAACTGAAAGCTTTTCCGCTAAGGTCAGGAACACGGCAGGGATGTCCGTTATCACCACTGCTATTCCACATAGTACTAGAAGTCCTAGCCTCAGCAATCAGACAATTAAAGGTATCCAAATCGGCAAAGAAGAAGTCAAACTATCACTCTTCACAGATGATATGATACTATACATGGAAAACCCAAAACACTCCACTCCAAAACTGCTAGAACTTGTACAGGAATTCAGTAAAGTGTCAGGATATAAAATCAATGCACAGAAATCAGTTGCATCTCTCTACACCAACAACAAGACAGAAGAAAGAGAAATTAAGGAGTCAATCCTATTTAAAATTGCACCCAAAACTATAAGATACCTAGGAATAAACCTAACCAAAGAGACTAAGAATCTATACACAGAAAACTATAAAGTACTCATGAAAGAAATTGAGGAAGACACAAAGAAATGGAAAAATGTTCCATGCTCCCTGATTGGAAGAATAAATATTGTGAAAATGTCTATGCTACCTAAAGCAATCTACACATTTAATGCAATTCCTATCAAAGTACCATCCATTTTTTTCAAAGAAATGGAACAAATAATGCTAAAATTTATATGGAACCAGAAAAGACCTCGAATAGCCAAAGGAATATTGAAAAAGAAAGCCAAAGTTGGTGGCATCCCAATTCTGGACTTCAAGCTCTATTACAAAGCTGTCATCATCAAGACAGCATGGTACTGGCACAAAAACAGACACATAGATCAATGGAACAGAATAGAGAGCCCAGAAATAGACCCTCAACTCTATGGTCAACTAATCTTCGACAAAGCAGGAAAGAATGTCCAATGGAAAAAAGACAGCCTCTTCAATAAATGGTGTTGGGAAAATTGGACAGCCACATGCAGAAAAATGAAATTGGATCATTTCCTTACACCACACATGAAAATAGACTCAAAATGGATGAAGGACCTCAATGTGAGAAAAGAATCCATCAAAATCCTTGAGGAGAATGCAGGCAGCAACCTCTTTGACCTCAGCCGCAGCAACATCTTCCTAGGAACATCGCCAAAGGCAAGGGAAGCAAGGGCAAAAATGAACTATTGGGATTTTATCAAGATCAAAAGCTTTTGCACAGCAAAGGAAATAGTTCACAAAACCAAAAGACAACTGACAGAATGGGAGAAGATATTTGCAAACAACATATCAGATAAAGGGCTAGTGTCCAAAATCTATAAAGAACTTAGCAAACTCAACACCCAAAGAACAAATAATCCAATCAAGAAATGGGCAGAAGACATGAACAGACATTTCTGCAAAGAAGACATCCAGATGGCCAACAGACACATGAAAAAATGCTCCATATCACTCGGCATCAGGGAAATACAAATCAAAACCACAATGAGATACCACCTCACACCATTCAGAATGGCTAAAATTAACAAGTCAGGAAATGACAGCTGCTGGCAAGGATGCGGAGAAAGGGGAACCCTCCTACACTGTTGGTGGGAATGCAAGCTGGTGCAACCCCTCTGGAAAACAGCATGGAGGTTCCTCAAAATGTTGAAAATAGAACAACCCTATGACCCAGCAATTGCACTGCTGGGTATTTACCCTAAAGATACAAACGTAGTGATCTGAAGGGGCACGTGCACCCGAATGTTTATAGCAGCAATGTCTACAATAGCCAAACTATGGAAAGAACCTAGATGTCCATCAATAGACGAATGGATAAAGAAAATGTGGTATATATACACAATGGAATACTATGCAGCCATCAAAAGAAATGAAATCTTGCCATTTGCGACGACGTGGATGGAACTAGAGGGTATCATGCTTAGCGAAATAAGTCAATCGGAGAAAGACAACTATCATATGATCTCCCTGATATGAGGGAGAGGAGATGCAACATGGGGGGTTAAGGGGGTAGGAGAAGAGTAAATGAAACAAGATGGGATTAGGAGGGAGACAAACCATAAGTGACTCTTAACCTCACAAAACAAACTGAGGGTTGATGGGGGGAGGGGGTTTGGGAGAGGGGGGTGGGGCTATGGACATTGGGGAGGGTATGTGCTATGGTGAGTGCTGTGAAGTGTGTAAACCTGGCGATTCACAGTCCTGTATCCCTGGGGATAAAAATATATGTTTATAAAAAATAAAATTTTTTAAAAAATTAAAAAAAAAAAAGAAGAAGAATTCAGGGTCACCTGGGTGGCTCAATCTGTTAAGCGTCTGCCTTTGGCTCATGTTATAATCTCCAGGTCCTGAGATCGAGCCCCGTGTCTGGCTCCCTGCTCAGCAGGGAGTCTGCTTCTCCCACCTCCCCCAACTCACTCTCTCTCTCTGACTCACTCTCTCAAATAAATCCGTTTGAAGAAAATGCAGGAGCCCTTGGGTGGCACTGTCGGTTAAGTGTCCGACTCTTGGTTTTGGCTCAGGTCATGATGTCACAGTTGTGAGATCAAACCCACCATCAGGCTGTGGAGTCTGCTTAAGATTTTCTCTTCCTCTGTCTCCCCTCCCCCTATAAATAGATAAATCTAAAAAAAATGCAGCTTAATATTTTTCTATTTCTTAAATTGACACCATGCTGAAAGGCTCATTCAGGATTTTTTAAGACAATTTGAACTGTGAATGAAAGATTGTTTTAGCTGCTGTGTCAACAGAGGGGTTGACATTTTGCTCATTGCCACCATGGATAGCTGACAGATAAACGGGGCAAATCTTTAGGAGTACTTGAGTCCAGAGTAAAGGAGTGACCAGGAAAAGATATCCAAGAAAGATAGACATAAAAAACAAAAACAAAAAACAAAAAACAAAACAAAAAAAAAACTTGAAGGGAAGATTCTATGTTTGTATTCATAACAGAGATGGGCAACCCTTGAGTGTTCCATGGATGTAATCTGAGCACAGTGCCAAAAATTAGGGTAATATGAATGACAGCTTTCTTCTTGCTTTTCTTTACTAGAAACTGAGAAAATGTGTCCAGTAGGGGGAAAAAAAAAAAAAGGAAGAAGAGAAAGAAACCAGTAAAAAAGCCAGAATGTTCATGTCTGAAGGACAGGTTAAAATCAGTAACTAGGTGACAAATATCAGAGAGCAAAAGGTTGATTATTAATTGAAGTTCTGAAAGAAATGTTTCTATTATTAAGTATGTGTGGGAAATACTGGTTTAAATAAACTTACAGGACTGTTTCCTGTAGGATTATTCATAGTCTTCATTTGGTGGCTCTTTGAGATAGAGCTCTAGAATGTAGAGCCTTTTAGACTCACTTGACCATGAATGTTCTCTTTTTAATGGAACACTTTGGCAAAATAGTGTCACACAGAACACTGTAAATACTACGCAACACCAGTGAACAGGGCATAAGACCAGAGCTTTTGTCAGGTGAGGGTGGTTCCAAAGTTTCTGAGGTTTACTTCCAAGTTCTTTTCAGTTCTAAAATTCTGCTGACCTAAACAAGGTCCCCTCATTTCCCAGTCCAGAAAACTTTCAAGTGATCTGTGAAATACTTTGAGACCATTGCTTACAATGATGCAGAAATCCATGGCATGCTTTTCCCCATTATTTTCTCAAGGTATTAAAATGACTCTAAAGAAGAAAGGTGTTAAAACTATAGCATTTGCGTCGGGTGGCTCAGTGGGTTAAAGCCTCTGCCTTCAGCTCAGGTCATGATCCCAGGGTCCTGGGATCGAGCCCCACATCGGGCTCTCTGCTCAGCAGGGAGCCTGCTTCCTCCTCTCTCTCTGCCTGCCTCTCTGCCTGCCTCTCTGCCTACTTGTGATCTCTATCTGTCAAATAAATAAATAAAATCTTTAAAAAAAAACTATAGCATTTGCTTGCAAAAGACTTTCATATTAAAAGGAGGATCTACATGTAAATACAAGCCATGAATACAAATGGCCTGTAGGAAAAAGACCACAATCCTTAGGATGTCTAAGGAATCTCAGGATTTGTTCCCAACCTTCTTTTTCCAGATTCATCTTCTCCCATTTCCTTGCACACAGAGCAGACATGACCAACATGCCTCTGACTTTCAACAATAAGCATTTGCTTGGAGTACACTTCTCCACCTTCTCCCAGCAGGTGAACTCAACTCTAAAACCCAGCTCTCAAGTCACTTTCTCTGGAAAACCTGACCCCACCTGTTGGGAGTCAGTTCACTTCTTCCCAATTCCACCATGGCACTGCAGACATATTTCTATTAAAGCACTTGTTACCTTTCATTGTGAGTATTTATTAATGCGTCTCTTTTCCAACCCCATATTAGAGGGTTGTACATCCCTGTATCTTTGGTGTTCTGAGAAATAGTATAGATGAATAAATAAAATATGGTTACCCCTTATGGAAATTTTGAGAGAGGATGTTTAAACTCCTAGATGCTTAGTATCATAAGAATAAAACTTAAAGATTCCAGATTGAATTTTAAGCATATGTAAACAAACAAACAAATATCTATATTTACATATTATATTCATTTAACGTATGTATTTTTGTACTCATATATATTTATATACCTACTCAGGTGACTACTTAGTTTCTTCAACCAATGAAATGGGATGAGTATGAGTTTATGCCCTTTTCGTGGAAATATTAAGATTAAAGAGTTGAAGTCAATAAAATGCATTGAGATCCTCAACTAAAGATCTTAGATAATTACAATCCACATTATTATTAACAATAGTTATTATTATTGTAAATTATGACATACCTGTAATAATAAGCAAGAGTTATTTATGGGGCTATAATAATTCTTACAAGGTATCCTGAGGAGTCATAAAAACCACAAGAGTAAAGCTTGAGTGGTTGTGATCATATGCACCTAAGATAGAATTATTACCTCATAATTCAAAATCCCTATGCCTTTTATTCTCTCTAGTTACAACCCACCCAAGGGATTAAGTTGGCTCTTCAAGCCCTAGCCAATCCAATTTAATTGGCAGGCTTTAAGTCTGTGTGACTGACTCTATTATTGCTTCACATAATCATAGAGTCTCAGAATATTTGAGTTGAGAAGGACCTCTAGAGATCCTCAAATCCCATGGCTTTCCACCCTGGCTGTGCATTAGTATCACCAGGGCAGCTTTAAAAATTACCAATGCCTAAGTTGTCATTAGCCAGCATAAAAAGGGGCTCAATAGTTGGGGCACAGCCATCAGTGTTTTTTAGAGGCTACACTGAACTGTAATGTGAGAATCCCTGATTTAGTCCAGCCCCCTCTGTTACAGATGACACACAGATCAAGCGAGATGATGAGAGTGGACCAGATTCAAATGGCTGGTTGTCAGAACCAGGTTTGGATCTAATTCTCATGATACCCATGGTTTTCTCATTATACTAGAGATGGCAACGAATGTTCAGCTCGTGTGCCCACTCTGATTGATTAGTCATGGTTTCCTGGCATGCAGGGATGAGAAGGTTCCTGCAGCTGCATTTGGCTTGGCAGGAGGAATGTATTGAGTGGTAGAAATGACTGTCATGGAGGTAGGACCCAGTGACAGAGTCAAAGGTTTGTCATCCCTGTACCCTGTGCTGCAGATTTTCAACATCTCCATCCACTTACTGTAATCTCTTTTATTCTTAGAGCTTTTCTATTTAGTGAAGCAGAAGATAGAGGTACCTGTCTTTAGCATGTTGTGCTTAAATATTAAACTAAATATCGATAGGAGATGGCATCTATAAGGGAGAAGCAGACATCCTAATTTTTTTTTTTTGGACCAGTATATGACCATCCTGAGTACCCATAACAAATCCTAGGTATATATATATATATATATATTTCTTTCAGTCTGTGGGTTTTACCTCATTGTCATGGTGGACCAAAATATTTCTAGTATTGATAGAAATAGGTCTTGTCATAAAAATTTTGACTTAACATCAAGATGTTGGAAGCTTTTTAATGGTCCTCTAATGCATTCTCAATCTCCTTGTGACAAAGAACATTAAAAAAAAAAAAACCTTCTAATTTCTTGTGGATTTATACTTCAGTAAAACATGATACAAATGATTACAAGAAAAATTAAAGAGCCTGAAGATATCCAAATTCAAGAGGCAAGCTTTACTTTTTAAAGTAACTATAAGCAACAGACAATTGGTTTTTCCATTACTAGGCTAGTTTCCAAATGCTTTCTCTCAGTTTTAGTTCTTATCCTAACACAGGTTAGAAACAGTTCCTAGACCAGCACTGGTCTATGGACCACACTCTAAGCAGTACTTCTCCAGAGCTTGTTTTGCTTCTATTGCAGCTGTAGACAGGTGACTGTCTGACTATCCTCATGTCTTAAGTGTTGGGGGATTACTGGTATCTAGAACACAAAATTGATATGTGTTGATTACTGACGTTCTATGATACATACAGTCTATCCAAAAATCCTAGACTTCTAAGAACTTTAATTTAAATATACACTTGAAAATAAAATGTTATATATGCATAGTCACTTAAGATGGTTGATGATCATTATTTTACTCTTGTATGAAGAGATACATACAGCACTTGGCACAGACTAAAGAAGACAACTCACATAAGAGTCAGCCATCTGGGGTGCTGAACCACCGTGTTCTATAGTCTGAGCTTGAGAGGGTTGCTTGTCATCTGGGAAATGCAATGGTTTATCTCAGGGGGACAGTAAACTTTTCTATAAAAGTCTATAGTCTGTCTTTCTTTTTATAGAACTGTGCGATGAATTTGGCTCACAAACCCCAGAAAACCCCAGAATATCTTTTGTTGAAAAGACAAATTTGCCTTTTTTTTTGATTCAACAGTGTTGGTATTATTTATCCATTGCTATGTAACAAATTATCCCCAAACTTAATTAAAGCAACATTCATTATCTTACAGGTCTATGGGACAGAAATCCAAGTGCCATTAGCTAGGTGTCTCTGTTTCTAGTATCATGAGATTTAGGCAAGTTGATAGCTGGGGCTACTGTTCCATCTGAAGGTTTGACTGGTTGGGAGGATCTACTTCTAAGCTTGCTTATGCCATTTTGGGCAGGCTTGGGTTTCTCATCACGTGGACCTTCCTGAGGCTGCCTCATGATGTGGCAGCTCATTTCTCCCTGAGTGAGTGATCTGAGTGATTTGAGACAGTGATAGATATTGAGCAAGACAGAAGCCACAGTTCTTATTACCTCATCTCAGATAAAAGGTCCTGTCATTTGTTGTAGAATTTGTCAATCAGTCCAGCCCATAACAATGGGAAGGGATTACATGGGGGTTTGAGTACCAGAAGGCAGTGTTCACTGGAGGTCATCTTAGAGTCCATCTACCCTGGTAGCCAAGTCACTTTTCATTAGTTCCTATGGGATACACATCTCTCAGTTATGTTCCTATGGGATACACATTCCTATGGGATACTCTCAGTTATGTAGCCTATGGGATACACATCTCTCAGTTCTGAGCACGGAGTCTGATGCAGGTCTCCATCCCGGGACTCTGGGATCATGAACTGAGCCAAAGGCAGATGCTTAACTGACTGAGTCACCCAGAGGCACCTCAGTTATGATTTTAAAATATTCTTTGTTTTTTTCTATGGACTTATTGTGTAGTTATTGAAATTAATGCCATGATGTAATCCAAAGATAAATTTGAAAAACACATTATTAGTTTTTATTTTGGGGTAGCCAGTTGTTTAACAAAAAACAAAAAACAAAAAACAAAAAAAAGGATTTCCCAATAAAAATAAAATATGAGAAATTATTTCTCTATTCAGTAGGCTGAAGAGATGTTCCTGGAAGTGGCAACAAAACTCACTGACAAATCAGACTTTGAAATAGTTTTAAAACCACTATTTAGCTCTAGGGTCTTGAAATGGTTTTATATGTTTTCCTTATATAATCTACTTTCATCCTTACAGCAACTATCTGAAATAATTCAACTTGATCCCCATTTTATAGATAGGTGAATCAAGGCAGGCAGAGGTTAAGTAACTTAGCTTAAATTATTGCAATAATGGTGATGGGGCCAGGATTCAGATGTGGTGTTCTTACTATCTTTGAGACATGAACATAGCCACATAATCTTGGTATAAATTGAAGATCGGGAATAGTGTTTATAGGAAGTCAATGTACTCACTAGTTAGAATGTCCAAATAGGGACTTTGATGAAACTATTTCAAGATGGACATTGATCCCTGTGAGGGATGAAAAAATACAAAATACTCACAACTTTAATATTATTGGTTTTCTATTAAATGTCATGGAAAAAAAAGTCGATGTGAATTTATGTCTCCATTTTCAAAGGTGCTTTCCCTGGAAGGTGCCTACTTTGTCCATGATTCTGAATCTATAACCCTTCTATAGATCTGACTCATTGATTGTTATAGTCCCAAGAGAATTCTGTTTGTGTAAAGCAAGGAGAATTCCAGTAGCTAATGTGCCCTGAAAATGCACAGTCTTATTTCTAATGTTGATAAACAGTTTATGGAACTATGTTATAAAGTTATATAGTTATATTGTTATAAGAGATGGGGTCCTCACCTTCCAGTGAGATGGGTTAATTCCATAGGTTGATGCTCAAATGTGGAGGAAATACAGATGCCATAAGGGAAAGAAGGAAACAGGAAGCTCAGGGTGACAAACATGACATTTGGTTTCATTGGAATCTTCCCTGCCTGATGGAAGTAGGCTGATGCTCAGCCCTTCTGATTCTTTTTATCCTGCCTGCCCAGAATCAACGCTATGGAAAGGACATTAACCCACAGTCCGGTTCTCTGAGTTACAGTTATAGCAGCTAAAGCACATGAAAATGTTCAGAATCATAAACGGTCAGGATGAGAACCCAGGCCTCCCACTTCCTCAGAATGGCCTCTTTTTCAAATTAGTGTCTAATTTCCTGTACTCATTGAATTAGTTGTGTGATAAATTCAGCAATTTGCTTTTAATGCCATATAATCACAGTTCTCCAAGTATCTGTTTTCCAGGTGCCCAAAAAGGTGTGCCATAACAATGGAGGTGCCCAGAAGAAAAGGCAAATGAAAGAGTCCAGTCTGGGCAGGGCGATTATGGGCACTCTCTAGCTGCTAAATGAAAACACTATCTACCCAGGCCCTCTTTGTGTATCTACTTCTTGCCACAGACCTTTCATTTCTTTCCTAATGGCTTTTGCACAGTAAGAAGTACACTCATCAATAATGCACATTTTTCAGGCATAGTAAAAATGTTTGTGAAAGGCTATTAACGCAAAACCAAAATGCCCACATTGCAAACACTAATCCCCCATTTATTTTAACTTTTTTTTGCTTGAAAGTACTTAAACCTGAGTCTACATTAAAAAAAAAAAAATCCAGGAGAGGAAAGGTCAGTTGAAGGACTAGCAAAAACGCACCCATTTGAAAGCCTTAGATGTTCAGGAATTTGGCCAATAGAAAATATTGGTTTCTTTGATTTTAAAAATCACGCAGCTAATTTCATTTAGAACTGTTATGCAGGGTGATAAAAATACTCATGAGCTGAGATCCAACGTGAAAAGTTCTCAGAGTCCATTTTTACTGTGTAGTTATAAAGCCCAGGAAAAGTAGGGTGTATAATGGGAAAAGTGACAGACCCTTGACATGACAGTGGGGATGGTACCATTATAATGAGAGAAACTATTGCTTGGAACCAGAACAGCTATATTCTTCTCTCAGCTTCCACAGTCCCCACACCCCTGGAGTACCATTCGAGACAGTGATGAACTGTGGTCTCAATTCCCTTATTAGCTGTAAGACCTAAAAATTATATGTGCAATTAAAAGGCAAAATGCTGATATTACTCATAGGAAGCCCTTTGTACATTAGCAAGGTACAAAAGTCTGCTGACACTTTGCAACAGAGATAGTCAGCAGGGCAGAAGATTAATAGAGCCTCATAAATTTGCAGGGTGAATACAGTGGATGGGGCAGAATAAGCATGTTGTGTTAGAGATAAATAAAGGGCATGGTCAGCTTGACAAAACATTTAACAAGGAACACAACCAGTCCTTCCACACGATTTGCTTGGCTGGCATTAGTCTGTTTTATATAACTACACATAATTATCCCACAGCAGTTGCTGTACATGTCACAAAGGCCTCCAGCATGACCACGAGAAGGGGCCCTGGGAAAGGCACCAATTCTGATGGGTTACACATTATGTCACACTGCCCCGTCCAGTTGCTTTTCTCATTCAAAGGCCTTGACAGCAACTGTGGCATCATGCTCCTAGGGCCACTGTTCTTCTGGGGTTAATGGACTGCAGCCTTATTTCTTCGCGCAAATTACTTGAATGAAAACAAGGGAGAGTACTAAAATTCCAAAGCTAAACAGCGCAGGGGAGACCCTGCAAAGCTACTTGTCATGATTATTTCTGGAATTTCTATGATAAGAACTGGTTTCATTTTTAAAACCAGACATGTCTAATGAGCTAATTAAATTGAGCTCTAGCCACTATTTTTGTATGATTGCCAGCTTATGAAATGCAATTTGTTTTTGTATATGTTCATTAGATATAGGGGAACCTCAAAGGAGTTCGAATTTACTTTTTCTCTGAAATGATTCCCAAGGGAAGAAGCTTATTTTAATGCCAATATTTGAAAAGCGATATGAAAATTCCTCTTGGGAGTAACCTGCCTGGCAAGGATTTTGTTGTTTTCTGGTTTCAGTAGAGCTTGTCTCCTCCCAAACTGTGGACGGAGTATTCACTGAACAAAAACCTATACCCTGACTGTGTGTTACGCTCGCCAAGCATGCAGCAAGGTCCAGTGCTATGTGGAATATGAGGTAACATGAGCCACAAGTAGCTAGTTGGGTCTGAGAACAAGGGTCATGTGGAGATACAGCTGTCAAAACCAGCCTAAGACTTGCCCATGTGAGAAGACAGCCTTGAGGACTAGGAGATCACCAGGGATCTGTGCAGAGGCTAGTGAGAACAGTCTGTCTAAAGCAGAACACTACTCAAGTTTTAAGGAAATCATTTTAGGGAACTTGGTTTCCTACCAACCTCTCATTCATTTGTGTTCTGAACCCTATATTGGAAGAGGAATCTGGTTGAAGAGAGGCTACCATGGTAGTACTGTCCAAAAGCTTCCAGTGTAAGGACTATTCAAGAAACTTGTTAATTCTGCAGATTTTTGGCTCTTCCATCTAGAGATTATGACTCAGCATGATTAGGATGGGTCAAGAAATCTGTATTTTTTTTAAGATTTCATTTATTTATTTGACAGATGGCGATCACAAGTAGGCAGAGAGGCAGGCAGAGAGAGGAGGAAGCAGGCTCCCTGCTGAGCAGAGAGCCCAAAGCGGGGCTTGATCCCAGGACCCTGGGATCATGACCTGAGCCGAAGGCAGAGGCTTTAACCCACTGAGCCACCCAGGTGCCCAAGAAATCTGTATTTTTAATAACATGATAATAATGATGTTGGTTGGCAGTCATGGGCATCCTGCGATAGGTTGTTAGGAAAGCTGGCAGGCATTGGGGGAATTCTGAGGGGCTTGAAATCCTTTTGTTTCCTCTGATGGAGCTGGCAGACCTAGACAGATGGTGGTTCTCCCTGGGGGTCGGTTTGCCCGCCCTTTGGGTTTAATAAGCCCCAGCTTACTGTAAGATTTGTGTATGAGAAATAGCAGGTTCTTTCTCCTCTCTGAAGGATATTATGGGACTTCACCCTGGGGAGGACAGCACTGTCCATTCCAAGGAAAAAAACCCTACATTCATGCCTTAAGGCTATGATTTGCAGGAGTTAGTCCTCTGTCTAAATTTAGGAGCTATATGAAAGTCCCAACATTAGAGAATTTGGTCACTTAAGTATAAAAATGAGGAGCCTAAAAGGCCAAGGAAGAACTAGACTATGATTTAAGAAGTATTTACCTATTGATAAGATCATATTGTTTATGGTATGGTCCCTCAACAAAAAGATTTTTAGAAAAGGGGATCTAGATATGGAAGTCCAGTGAAACATTCCTTCAGCCCTGAGTGCATCTTTTATAGTTCAGCAGACAAACTTTCCAGACCTTCTTTTGTGGTGGTAGAGAATTATTAGCCATACAAGTCTCCCTGCTTAGAGATTCGTCCTCAGACATACTCATAAACATCCCCACCAGCTACCTGAGGGCTGCTTTTCATAACATGGTTTTCTTGACCACAGTGGTCTAATAAAGTAGCAAACACTTGGTTTTGTTTCTACCTCATATTTGTTTGTCCTTTTTTCTCCAAGGTGTGTTGGCACGGGGAGTAATCTGCTTAAATTTTTGGTCTTTGGACTATGTCTTCTGGATGGGCAGATTAAGGGTGTGGATTTAGGAAGTGTGGCAACATAAGTGTCAATGAGAACCCTCTAGGTGATCTTGGGTTGAAAATTCACCTTGGTGCCCTACTTAACAAGAACTATACTCTCATCTCAAACTTACATGTTCTGATATTAGTAAACAAGACTGCATTATTCGAAAGCCTTTTTTTCCCCTCTCTTTTAAATTTATGAACTAAATAATGCACCCTCACTAAGGGAATAGGCTTGCCACAGACTTATTGCAAGTAACGTTAAGGAACCACAGCCATTCACATGTTTAAATAAGGTCGCTAATCAGACTGAACATTGTTCACTGTGTCCTGGATCCTCTTGGCAAAAGCCTCATCTAAAAATAACATGACATTCCATTTATAGGAGACTGGGCACTTGCTACTTCAAGATGAATGGCATTTCAAGATTCAAGTCCCTTGTTAACCCTCGTAATCTGCTGCAAATATAACCCTTTTGACCAAGTATTTGGAAGGAATAAAAATAAATCTCTCTTGACACTCAACCCCATAGAGATTAGGAACGTTTCCCTCACTCTAGTTCTGTCTCTCTTGCTCACACACATACATGTACATATTGTAAATAGACTAAAACTACTTTTAATCAATAAATAGGGTTAAAGGTGGTGGGAAAAAGTCAATAAAATTTGAGAAATTTAATGAACAAATAGAAGGAAATTATATATCCTGTACCATATGTCATGAAGTCTGAGCAATTTAGGCCTTAAAGAATAAAAGGATTATTAGATCAAAGCTTTCTTTTGTCATTGAGATCTGAAAGAGGTGAGTTTCATTATTAACAATTATAAGTGAATAATATAAAAATAATGGAATTTCATGCTTGGAACTGACCTTATAGAACAATTATCTCTCCTCCTACTACTGTGAAGACACCTTCTAAAGCAATCCCCCGAAGTAGGTAACCCAGCTTCTTTTGGGGCATCTCTAGTGATAGGGAATTCACAAAACAACCCACGCATTGTTAACAAGTTCTGCCACAAATTCTTTCTTAGACAGGAGGGGTTTTGCACCAAATCCTTAGATTTTGAAAGATTATTGTCTGGAATTATGAAACCTGCTTCTCTTGGTTGAGAGCAAGGTCTCATGTGGTTGAGCACATGAAGGAATTATTCCTCCAAAGGGATGGACTTGGGAACTCATTTGACCATATTTGGATATTGAACAGTCTTCTTCAACTCTTCAGCTTCCTCAAGCTATCTCTCTCCCCATCCCAGCCCCTTGCACTTTTTGAGTAACAGATATATAACTTGATATTATAATTATTTCTGAAATGTGTATTTCCTTCAATATGATTCTTTAATGGTACGAACTGCAACTTGTTTACTACAGAATCTAACATAGTCATACATTCATTTAACCAAAAATTATTGAACATATCCTTAGGCTCTGAGGTCATAAAGGAAAATAGATCCTGCCCTCAAGGACTTTATCTTCTAATGGAGGAACCAGTTAAGTAAATAGATTATTATACTATAATGTAGTAAAGACTGTGATGGCATGATCTACAGGTATGAGTGGGGATGTGGAGAAATACTCATATAAATGTAAATGTAAATTAAATTCCATGGTGGTTTTTTTGAAGGTGGACAAGACTAGATCACGTTTGATCACAGAATCCTTTTAATTTGGGTTAATTATTAATGTCTTGCAGGGAATATCCCTCAGCATGCAGTCAGGAGATGAAGGGCTAGAAGAGTAGGCAGAGTCCTGGAAATTAGGTATTTTTCTATGCTTCAAATTTAACCCAAATCTGTCAGGTATTATTAAATGATTGTTTGCAGGGAAATAATGAGATGACTTTTGTACTTTCTGAAATAATATCCTGAGAGCTGAACTGAGAGTTGGTATTATCTGGGAGAGAAGCAAGCAGCCCTGAACTAAGGTGCTAAAGTGAGAATGGCTGGGAGGGAAAAGGTAGGAGAGATATTTAGGGGGAAGCCTTGGACTTCAATAACTGAGTAAATGTGTCAGGATGACTGGTGAGGGGGAGGCATGGCTAGTGTTCTCATTGGAGGAACTGGGAGGATACAGGTGGTGTGAGCTGAAGTAGAGGCATGTTTGTAGGAGGTGAGCTGACAAATTCAGGTTTGGGTCTGCTGAGTCTAAGTTATGTATGTGTTGCCTAGGTAGAGAAGCCAGGCAAGCAGTTGAATAAATGTGCTCTACAGAATGGTTTAGGCTGGGGAAATAGATTTGGAAATCCAAAGTGGCAGTTGAAGCCATTGGTTTGGATGAAGTCACGGAGAGCAAAGTGTTCCAGGGGAACAAACAAACAAAAGAAGGATAGGGCTGAGAACAAAGAACTAGGGAAGTAAGGTTTAAACAGAAAGTGGAGAAATAATTACTTAATGTTGAACACCAGCAAGGTAGGAGTGAAATTGGCAAGTAATAATGTCATAGAAGTTTTAATGGATGCACAAATTTAGGAATTCCTGCCTGTTTGTCCCATAGCCCCTTTCAAAGTGATTGTCTCTCAGAGCTCCCTGCTGAGGAAAGCAGCCCTATGCGGTTCATCATCAAGATACATGGATGAGTATGTTCTGGGCCACATGTTTTTTCACCCAAGTTCAGCCAATTTATAGGTCAGCCTAAGCTCTGAAAGGAAGTCCTTTGTAAGAACCTTACTCAAATGGATAAGTAATGACCAAGTGGTAGGAAGGATTCTCTTTACCAGGAATCTGGGGTTATAGAGAGAAAAGTAGTAGCCGGTATTGGTATGGTTTGAATTGTGTCTCTCCAACCACTCCCCCCACTCATATGTTGAAGTTCTAAACCTCAGTACCTTAGAATGTGACCTCATCTGGAAATAGAGTTATTGTAAATGTAATTAATTAGGGTGAGGGCATATCAAAGTAAGGCCCCTAATCCAATATGACTGGTGGCTTTATGAGAAGGGGGGATTTGGATATAGATACCGTTTTAGGATGAAGGGAGATATTGAGGTGTTGCTTTCACAAGCCAAGGAGCATACAGAGATTGGCAGCAAACCACCAGAAGCTAGGGAGGAGGCATGGAACAGATTCTCCCCCATAGCTTTCAGAAAGATCCAAACCTATTGACACTTTGATCTTAGACTTTTAGCTTCCAGAACTATGAGATAAAAAATTTTTGTTGTTTAAGCTAGTTTGTGGCACTTGGTTATGGCACCCCCAGCAAACAAGTAATAGATATAGGAGCTGACATACACATAGACAGAAGGCAGGCTGCAAGGTACATGAAGTAACTAAAACCATGTACGAGCAGAAGTCAAGAACTAGAAGAGCTGTAAGATGGTTGTTTAGAAACAGAAGAAGCTGTAAAAGCAAAATGGAATTTCTACTAGCTGAGCATGAGGGTAAATGTCCATCATTTTAGTTATTGAAGGGGAAATGAGATGAACTAGTAAATTAGGGACGAGTTAAGTTTTGAATCACATTCTGATCCTTAAACTGTGTTCTAGTCTGGTACTCTATGATATATTGCTTTTCCTATTCTTATTAAGGGGCCTCATGTTTTTGTCCATAACTCTGAAGTTGGATTATACAACCAGGAGTCTTATCTTCCTCATGACTAGGTATATTCTATTAATGACCCACATGTATTAGGTATCCATTGTTGTGTAAAAAATTTACTCAAAATGTAATGGCTTAAAACAGCAAATATTTATTAGATTACATTTTGTGTGGGTTAAGAATCTGTTTAGCTGGGTGCATCTGTCTCAAGTTCTCTCACAAGGCTATAATTCAGATTTTGTATTCAGCTGTGGTTTCATCTCAAGGCTCCACTGGGAGGAAGATTTGATCCCAAGGTCACTCATATGCTTGTTGGTAGAAATCAGTTCCTCCATGGCATTTCACTGAGAGCCTCAGTTCTTCTCTAGCTGTTGGCCAGAGACACCTGTCAAATTCTGTGCCAAATAGGCCTCTTGATGGAGTGGCTCATCTGACAACTGGCTTTATGAAAGCAAGCAAGGGAGAGAACAAGAGAGTATGCCAACATGGAAGTCACTGTCTCTTTGTAACCTAATTTCAGAAGTATCATCCCACCCCTTTTGACATATTCTATACATTAGAAATGAGTCACTAGGTCTAACCCATGCTCAAGAAGAGGACATTACATGAGGATGTGAACACCAAGAAGTGGAGATCATTGGGAGTCATGTCAGAAGATGCCTAAAGCACATCCCATTGCTAGGAGGAAAATGAGGGAGGTAATCTAACTGCAAACCAAGGAACCTGACTGATAGAGAACCCAGGTTAGGAGAAGTTTCCTGCCAAACGCTTCAAGAAAGGACAAGAAGAAAAGGTCCAAGAAGTGATTATGGGATTTGGTGACATCAACATTATAGGTAACTAGTAAAGGCAGTTCAGAGAAGAGAAGAGTAGGGAAACAACATGGTGGCAGAAGAGTGACCGAGAGTAGTAAGGTAGATAGAGTAAGAGTCAGTTATGTTCAAGAGGGTTGATGTTCTTGTTTTTCATGGATGCTGTAAGAAACCACCATGAACTCAGTGGCTAAAAACACCACAAATTTATCGTCATCAGTTCTAGAGGGCAGAAATCCAAAAAACAAGGTGTTGGCAGAGTTGCATACCTTCTAGATACTCAAGGGTACAGTCTGTTTCCTTGCCTTTCCATCTTCTAAAGCCTGCCTGCATCCCTCCGTTCATAGCCCCTCCCTCCATCTTCAAGGCCAGCAGGGTAAGGCCTTCTAGTGTCTTTCTCTCCCACCTCTGATTCCTTCATCACATCTCCTTCTCTGACTCTATCCTTCCTACCTCTTATAAGAACATGTGACAGTTTAGTTTCACCTGGATAATCCAGGAAACTCTCTTCATCTCAAATTACTTAACTTAATCACATTGCAAAGTCCCTTTTGCCCTGTAGGTAACATATTCTCCATTTCTGGAGATTAGGACATAAACATTGTGGGAGATCATTATCTGCCTATGACATTTGGGTAGGAGTGGGAAGAAAGAGTGTAATATCTGAGAACTAGAGTCCAAGAAAAATATTTTGTAGGCTGGGTAAACTCGTCCATTTTATCATACAATGGGCTGTATGGATACAGATTTATACAGTTCTGTCTCTCCTGTTGATTGACTCACAGTCTTTGTAAGAGTTCTATAAATGTGAATGGAACTGAAATGATGTCCAAGTCTCTTCACTTTTTTTCACATAGTCTGAATTATAAGTGTAAAAATGTGTGCTTCTGTTTGATGATTGATTGTGAAATCAGACTTCTCAGATGAATATTTGTTCTCCTTTCTGTCCATATGAGTAACTGACTTTGACTATTTTGCTTAGGTAATTGGAATCTGTGTATTTTAAATCAATGCATGGAATTGGTGGATTTAGTTCACAAGACTGTAGATAGTAGGTCATTGACAGAAAATGGATATTTTATTTATATAACTTTAAATCTGGAGGTTGTTAGGCAGTAAAACTGTCTTTGGATATTATTACCTATTTATGAAATATGCCATTTCCACTTCAGGGTTACTGGAACTATTGTTCTATTGTAATAAAATGAGTACATTCTACCCTAAAAATGAAACTCACGTTCATGTAATAAATTGAGATATTTAATAGACACATCCAAACACAGGGGACTGCCATTACTGTTCAGTAAATAATATACATGAATAACAAAATTGTGAAAAATGCACTCCATAGGAGCTAAAATGTCATCTTAATTATAATCATGTGTTGATTAGTATGGAAATTTTTAAAAACACAAGTATCTGATGATTAGCGAGAAATTCTGTGTGTGTAGCAGCAGTTGAATAATTTGGTCTCACAAGACATTAAAGAGAAAGTGGAGAGTATGTTTTGACCATTCACAGAGTAAGTATAAGTCAATATCACCCTAGTTCTTATTAAAGAAATTATATGTTCATTACAGAGGCAAGAGAGACTCACACAAATATGTACAGATACATTTGATAATTATAAGGGGATTCACCATATGACTGAAGAATGGCCAAGGGAAGGAGGGAACACATTTAAAATGCATTAAGAAGGAGATCAGAGAAAGAAACTCCCAACTGATATTCTCCCAAGAAAGGAAATAAAATATTCCCCTCCTGTGTTTTTATTTTACCCACACTTTATTATGAACACTTTCAAACATAAAGATGAAAGAATTGTTATTATTTTACTGTATTTGTTTTACCTATATTTGCTCATCCATCAGTCCTTCAAATCTTCTTAAGGATAGAGTGACAGTTATATTTTAGAGATGATTGAATTGGTTGTACAAGAAGATGTCTTAGATCCATGATTTTTGGTGTAGGAGGGGAGAGTGCAGAGTGGTGTAGTGAGGTCTGAATAACTCCCACTTGCCCCCACCCCTGAATCATACCTACTGTGTGTTGGGGCCACAAAACTGTGAAAAGAACTGCTGTCCTATGTGATCTTGTGGTCTTTCTGATACTCCTCTAATTCCACACAAATTCAATTATCTTTTACTCCCAGTCTCTAATTCATATCTTTTTTTCTAATCTGAACAGCTATCTCTTTGACTCAAGAAAAGGCCAGCTTCATTCCTGCTTTTAGTTATTCTGCTTTTACCTCTGACATCTAATATTTTCTCCTCCTCCTATATTAATTTGGCCCATTTCTTTAACACTGTGCTCAGAAACCCATCACTATATGAGGTCTTTCTTGACTATGTGTTCTTGTTGCTCTCCTGTCTTTTTTGGAATTTCCTTTTTTTTTTTTTTTTAAGTCTACTGTGAAATGGAGCACTTCATTTTGTAAAGTCTTACATAATTTGACATTTGCTTTGTGAACTTATATTTAACCACCTCCCCCCATTCCCACCCCCTCCCCACCCAGCACACTGTAAGCCTTTAGTCAAAATTTGCCTGATAGACTGATTTACATTTACAAGAGTCTAGGAACTCACAATGGGCAAAGAATCATTGTTGAGAGGTAGATCAACTCTGTATTACTTAACTCTGCATCACATCCTTCACCATTAGATTACATTTTCTATACTGGAGGCAGTTTTAGGGAAAGAAAACTGCAAATCAAATGACTGCTATCCTACTCGTTCCATTAGGTATGTAACTGGGTCAGTGATTGGGTATGTAATTTGGTCAGTGATTTTTAGGTGCTGGAGCCCTGAAACAACATTTCCAAGTCCCTTTCCATGGATTCCTGTCTGGTTCAGCCAGTGGGAGGCACTGGCAGGAGATTGGGGGGTGGGAGGAAAAGAAATTGCTCCCCTGTACCCCACAACTCTCTACCAACTCTTGGGTAGCATCTCTGACAAAGACTTCAAGACTCAGGACGTGGTTTCCTGTCCTGCGAAAAAGCATATCTGTACACAGTTCCTTCAGGGTACGCTTTATTGTGTTTTCAATTCTCAGCACAATGGCGGGCTTCTGAGACCTGCTATACCTTCTCATCACTGTATAGGTCAAGCCTTTTGGTGTACGTCTGCTTTTTGCTGTTGTTAATCTCTCAGTTATCTCACAGTTCTCTGTTTGGCTTTTTGGCTTCTCCAACACTTCTATCTCTAATTCCACATATAAAATCTCCTCTATTGAATTACCTAGCACTGGTGCTGTTTTCCTGCCCGAACTGTGACTGAAACAATATCAGGGTCTTCTCTCTCCCATCTTCCCCAAGAAGACATATGATCTGTAGGCATATGATCATGTTTCTTACATATAAAGTTGGGTTAAAAAAAAAAAGGAACTGAACATTTTGTACTAGATGGAAAACTTTTACACACTTAATGTCCATCTGTTTAATTTAGAATGTGTCTAATATTTCCACCTGAATTTGAATTTTTTTTTTCAAATAATTAGCTTAATGTTCTCCCAATGCTGAAACAGACACAGTTTTCATACTTTTGTTTTGAATGTGTTTCTGCATCTTCTATAATAATTCAATACTTAACAGGAGTTGACACTAAAACCAAGTCCCCACCACTATCTAACAAATAATCTCATTTTTCTGTTCTTCCTTGGGACCAAAGAGCTGCTAAGAGTAGACAATGAGTTCACTCAGGAAAACAGGAATTCTGGGCTAAAGGACCTATGGACAGGGAGGGAAAGTGATGGAGAAAAGGAGTGAGCCCAGAGCTGGGAGGAGACACACTCTTCAGTCTCCCCTCCTTGGCTTCGCTTGGAAACCCTATATTTCCTCAGTCACAGCTCCTGCATGTGTGCTTTCAGGAGTTGGCTGCTCTCCAGTTGAGCACTTCATTTCACACAACAGCTCTAATTTTCAAATATTGACTTGAAGACTTAGTCTCCCTGGTGCCAGCTCAATTCCTAAACATTATTGCATTTAAAGCTTTGATTATTATGATGTACTATTGGGGGTTCCAGTTATCAGACTGAATTCATCTTTATGGAATTTCTTTTATTGTAGTTCAGTGAAGATACTACACCTGTATGTAGTCGTACATAAAGGATGCCAGAGCCATTTTAAAATATGCATTACACAAAGAGTTTTATTTAAAATGAACTTGAAACCCACAAATTATGTATCAAGGATGATGAATGTTGTGTAACTGGACATATTATAAATAAAATTGTGTGCTGCTCGTTTTGGATATGCAAAATAGTCTGCTTTTAGTATTTTAGAGGCAGAGATATTTTTACCAGCCTGACATGAGAAGGTATACTCTGCATTTGATCAGGGTTGTTGGAAGTATAGGGCATGGCAAAAGGAAAATAAGATTAATATTTATGAGTTGGTAATAGTTTTTCATAAAAAAAGAATGCTATATGACCACACTCCTTAACTGTGAAAAAAATCTGATAATTTCCATGGAGAAGTACATTTTAATAAAATGTTCAAAACACAGTTATAAGGATAGATACTAGACTTTATATCCATGAATTAGAGAAATCAAGTAGAACTTACTGAGAAAGAGTGTGTGTAGAACACAATTCAACTAGGTAATTGCCTACTTTTTTTTCTCCCATTTTGGTTTGGTAGCCCTAAACATAAATGGTTGAGGAGAAAAAACGACTGATTATACAATGAACTTGTTAATAAAGACCATCTATTTGATGATTAAAAAGTAATGCTGGGCAAAGTGGACTAAGATTGGGAAGGGCATTCAAAGCAGTTGAAACATAATACACCAGGTCTTAAAAATGTGGGACAGCATTTTTCCCTTTAGAGATTACAGTAGATCCTGTACTACTGGAGGGAAGATCTCTAAGGAAAGGACAGCAGCAGATAGGCAGGTGTGAGAGGCTGGTCTATGAGGCAGGGATCTCCAGTGCTGTGCTCAGAAGTGTGGCCTTTACTCATGGGCAGGTATGATCCACCAGCACGTTTTGACTGAGGGTCTCCAGGGGCAACTCTCACACTGGTAGCACTGGAGAAGATGGGTTCAAAGGTAGGAGTGTGGAGAAAACAATTCAGAAGCTCTTCCCATAAACCAGTGGAGAATTCATGAGGGCTGAATTAAGAAAGAGACAGTGGAGATATAAGTGAATGGGAGAATGGGGTGAGATTTAATAATATAGAAATTAAGATGATTTATGTCCCTCAACAATTGAACATCTTTCAATCATTCATTTGGGTTCAGTTAAAAATCAGAAGAATAGATAAAAAGATGTGGCATATTTGCAATGGAATATTACTCAGTCATCAAAAAGAATGAAATCTTGCCATTTGTAATGATGTGGATGAGACTAGAGGGTATTATGCTAAGTGAAATAAATCAGTCAGAGGAAGACAAATACCATATCATTCCACTCATGTGGAACTTAAGAAACAAAACAGATGAACATGGGGAAGGGAAAGAAAAATAAAATAAGATGAAACAGAGAGGGAGGCAAACCATAAGAGACTCTTTACTACAGGAAACAGAGGGTTGCTGGTGGGGAGGTTCATGGGGAGGATGGGTGGGTTAATTGGGTGATAGTCATTAAGGAGGGCACGTGATGCAATGAGCACTGAAGCTAATAATCCAATATATGTTAACTAAACTGAACTTAAGTAAAAAAAATTTTAAAAATCAAATGTGTTCAACAAATTAAATAATACCACGAACACCTGAAACTCATATAATATTGTATGTCAACTATACTTCAATTTAAAAAAAAATAGAAAAAAAGAATTACTTGAAAAAAATGTAATGTGTATTTTCAAAAAAGATTTATCAGCATTTCAGTTCCTTCTCTTCTACCTATGCATGAATCTCATCTATGAATCTAACACATAATCATTCAGTCTTGGCTTGATCCTTCCAGTGACTACTACCTCTGTCCGCACTTGCGTTATGGTACAGTTCATCATTTGTCATTTCTTCCTTATGTTGACCAGAGACATATCTTGCTGAAACTCCCATCCATTTGGTTTTACTCTGGCCATATGTCAGACATTTGAAGATGGCTATATTTCCCCATTAAACTTTCTTTGGCTGATGGTCACATTTCTTTTATTTGTATCTTCAAAGTCTTTTCACTCTTTCTTTGATATCAGTGGTATCCTTATAATATGGAGATCGGGATTCCATAGTATTTTAGACGTGGTAAGGTCAACACAACAATGGGGATCCCCAGCCGGTAGGGCAGAATTCATTGCAAAGCCTTCTGTATTTATTCTCCAAGTTAGTTATTAGCACCATATCTCTTTTTTACCACCTTCTTCATATTCCTATCATGTGGTCTCCAACCTTTTCAAGATTTCATAGAGTTCTTTTTAAGAATGGGAGAACTAGAATTCTTATTAAGCATATTTTATTTTTATTAGTTTTAGAATGATGACAAGTCTTTGGAAAATAGAAATGTATTCTCACAAAATCTTGGGTAATGCCTTGACTCCTACCAACTACAATAAATGACTCCCTGTGGAACAATTAAATTAGAACTGGGAAAGGGAATTCTATTCAATTCAAAGGAATCAGGGAGGGTAATAGAAAACCCAGCTAATCCCAAAATATATGGCTCCAGAGGTGATAGCTGTCTTACTCAACACCCTTCCAACAACAAGGCAATTTTCTGTTTAATATATACACTGTTCATTTATCAAAGACCTTTCCTTCTTTCATTCTTGTTTAGCCAGCACATAACTGATTCCCTCTTCCCTCTAACCATTCACTCATTTTTATTGTTTCATTCTAAACTCCCTCCAAATTGTCATCGTATTTCTTTTATCTAAATGCCCCAAACTGTTATAAAAATCATCAGAAAGGAATATCTGATAATTTTTGATGGAAGTACAATTAATATTAAATACTCCCTGAGCTTCATTATGTTTAATTCTGCATATGACCTTCAAAAAAAAAAAAAAAAACTTTAGTTCCTACTCTCAAGGAGTTTCCACTCTGGTAGGTGAAGTACAAAAAGATATATGCTGACTTTGATCACATCCCCATGTCTTTCCTAAGACATACTGAGATAGTTTTCCAAGCTGACAATGATTTGCTTTGTCTTTAACAACTCCATCAGGAGAGTACAATGGACTAGCAGGTTAACTATGGCATATGAGGCTTGTCCATTGAAAAGTGTCACAGAAAGATTTAATGGTGTTTTCCAGGGCTCTTGTTATCTGGAGAATGTTTAGTGATCTTATACAGCAAGCAAGATGGCATTGCCCAAATTCAAGATGGAAAAATATCTCTTTAAAAGATGTCCTAGCTACCTACCACCCATTGTGATCTCATAGCCCAGAAAATAACCACTATGAAGATAAGAGGCTTGATGTACCCAGGTTAGAGACCTCTTCAGCATTTGCAGAACCTAGTAGAAGAAAGCCAAGCCTGTCATAGGAATTGGTGATAAAAGGCTTTATTTTAAAGCTAGTACTTTGAGCAACTGCTTGAGAGAAATCAAGATCCAGTAATACACACCAAGAAGCAAGAAATAGACCCCCAGAACACTCTGAAGCAATCCTAAGAAAACAAGAGGGCATCCTGAATCTGAATTCTCCTCTTTTGAGTTAATGATTAAAACTCTGTTAATAAAATTGCTGTTCTCACTGTTGCCCATCCTTCCCAGGGTACTAAAATTAAGTGTGTAGCAGACGATCTTTCAGCCTTGGCATAACTGACAATTTGGAATGAATAATTCTTTACTGTGGGGCCTGTCTTAAGCACTGTGCAGTGCTTAATCCCTGACCTCTATGTACTCGGTGCCAGGAGCGCTACCCTTGCAACCTTGGGTAAGTTACCTATGTCCTCCAGGGCACAGTTTGCTTATCTGTAAAATGGGAATGATAGCAGTACTTAACTTATAGAGCTGTTGGGAGGATTAAAGATCCCAAATGAAAATCCAATAACAAGATGCTTACCATGTAGCAAACCAAAATATATCTTAGCTATTTTTCCTTAAGTTTCTATGTAGTTTACATTGCAGAATAAAGGCTCAATACTTCTTGATATCCTTGGTCAATTTTTCAAGTCAGATATTGTTTTAGATACTGTTAAATTTGACACACAAACCATAAGGGACCCATAAGATTTTCTTACTCAATATTTTGGGGCCAAAAAAGGACAAATCAGGAACAATGACTCAAGTAAGATTGCTGTCACACTGAGACTTTTCCATTTCAGTGTGCAGCATTTAACTCAACATTGAAAAAAAGAAATCCAGTTGAAGAAAGAGAAGGAATGACAGCTGTTCTGAAAAGACTCTTTAGAGTATCCATCCTAGACTATAAGTCCTAGAGGACAAGCATTAGAGTCTGTAAGGAATTCTATATCTATTTTCACTTCTTTTCTATAGTAATAAGAATACCAAACATTGCAGGTTGAAGAAAACACTGTACAATTTTGTGTTCTTTAAAATTCATTTCAGAAACTTGTGTTGAACAAATTACTGGGCCAACCTGTCACATTTGTTTCCAGAACAAATCACTTCCATTCAAGTGCAAGCTCATGTGGATTTGTGTTTTGACTTTGTAATCTACCATCGGATTGTATTTCTTCTTTTTCCTTCACCACTTCCCATTCCCACACACAAACACCTGGAGCCCCCGAAGCTGCCAGTAATTCCTTTTCTCTGAGTTCATCAACATACAGTGGAAAGCACCTAATTAGAGCAAATAATTTGATAAAGTGCATTGGCTAGAAAATTAATTCGAAGTAGCTGGGAAATGAATAATGGCAGTGGTATGGAATGTGATTGGAGCCCTGTTCAGGAAAAAAAAAAAAAAAGCATAGGGGAAAATCTGTGATCATGACAAATAGCAGTTTATCCATTCAGAAGGAGTCATCCCAGGATACTAGAAGGAGGATCAATATTAAGTCACATCTTAGGGTCTTAACTACAAATATTAGAAGCATCATAAACAGAGCACCAATTTAATTGTAAGAGGTATTAATTAGATAGATAATATGAACACAAGAGAAGAAAAAGAAACAGGACAAAAGAACTTCTGAAAAATAGCAATGTCAAGAAATAAGGAATGTCAAAATGAGAAGTCTAATATATATTTGGAAGTCTAATATATTTGGAAGCAAGTTCATTTTAAAACCCCTATATTTAATTCCATTCCATTAATAATGCATCACATCTGGGAAGAAGCAGTCAGATGAGAGTAGTACTTAAAGAGATTTAAATATGATCATGATTAAACCCAAAAAGCAGATATGATTTTGCCATGTGAATCTGGAGATATTGTCGGTGTGATCTGGGCTGCAGGACCAGCCAGTCATTGTCACACAATTAAGGTATGAACTTTCTTTTTTTTTTCCTTTTTTTCTAGCATTTTAGAGTTGCAGTTCTCCTAATGAGGACCTTGGTCAAAAATTGAAACGAGCTAGAATAGTGTCTAGAATAGGCAAAGCACATGATAGACACCCTGAAGAACAAGCAAAACAAATGTAAAATAAAACATAACTAATGAGTAAGATGACCTTCTAAAACTTACCAATTCAGTTTAAGGTATGCGAGGCATTGCATTTGTAAAGATCAATCATAGTGAAGGAAAGATAAGTAAATTATAGTTCTTGCCCATAAGGAAATATAACCTAATGAATAAAAGAGGTATTAACACAAACCAATGTGTGTACATGGATGGAGGATGGGCTTAATGTTCTTTGGAGGTACAGGGAAGGTATTCAATAATTTTAGGGAAATTAATTAGGAAGAGAAATAGAGGCATTTGAATAGGACATTGACAGATAACTTGCATTTGGAAAGATGAATGAGGACTGTAGGCCAACTGCAGAATAGGAATGAGGGTGGTCAACAGCTCCAACAAAGGGAACAGATCGGGGAAAGGACAGAGTGCATGCCTTACAAGGGAAGTGGGGGCAGGAAATGGGGAGGGCAGACCAGGCAGGGAACAGAACGGATGGAGGGTAGAGGGGAAGTCAGGGCAGACCAAGGGAACAGGATGGGTGAAGGACATGGAGCAAGCCAATCTAAGGAAACAGAGTGAACTAAGGACTGAGGGCTGGCCAGAGCATGAGAGTAGGATGGCAATGAGCAGACACATCTCTGAGGGAAAATCATTGAGAGTGGGTTCTCCTGCAAAATATCTGAATGGTTCTGTAAACAAAGTGCATTACTATTCTCAAAGACAAAAAGAGATTTCAACTTGGACATAAATGTGTTTAGAATGGCCAATTAAGTAGAAATAACAGTTTTTTCCAAATTCTGTAATTTCAAATTATATAACTCAGATGACAGCAGATGACAAAGCATCTGAACATAAACGTACAGTAAATCTATGTAGTAGAGAAGGGTCACAAGTTTGGAGCAAGACATAGGTGAATCCTGACTTTCTAACTCTCTACCTTTGACCAAGGGCAAGTTAATTACACTTGTGAGCTTAAGTTTTTTTTTTTTTTTCCTATAAAAATAAGTAGTTCCTACTTCTTAGGTCATGTCATATTGGTATCAGTGAAATCATATTTGTGAAGTTTTGTCACAGTGCTCTTTACATAGTAAGTGCTTTATCAGCAGTAGTTATATTATTACTCCAACACTGGTATTATTTTCCAGCTCATGGTACCGGGTATCAATAAATGTTAGCTATGAAAAGTTAAGAATCTACGTTATATTTTTTTAAAGTTTGGCCTTCTGCATTCTTTTTAATTTACTCCCTTGTCACAAATCAAAAACCTGGGAAAAGAGTCATTTACCTTTTGAAGCTACTGTGACTGTAGTCCCATCAGGAATGTAATCACAGCAGCCCCCTTTCTCCTCCTTCCTGTTCCTACTTAGGGCCTTCAGATGACTTAGACCCTAGGAAAGGTACACATACTACACCATAAATGTTACATCACATAGATTACTGTGAATGGGTTTTGTCTTCCAAATACCAAGGCTTAATTCCTTTATAAAGGAAATTGTTATTTACTGACAGTCATTGACCACATTGCTGTTGAGAAGCATAGAATTAAATACCAAGTTATAATAAAATTACTTGAAACTACCAGACAGATCTGGAAAATTTAATATTTTTTTCTCCAGTAGAGAATTTTATGAAACAAAGCAACTTACTTAGTTTATTTGATTTTCCAAATTTAATTTCTCTTTACTACCAGCAATAGTGGAGGGTGGAGAATGGGGAGAGTTCCTCTCTGCCCTTTCCATCCCTTAACTTTCATTCAATATGCTCCTTAAGTCCATTTCCATCCTCTCCCTCCCCATGGTCTTGCTCCTCTTCACTGTACCCATAAGCTCTTGAACAGCATCCTGACTCCCTTCCTGTCATTCCTTTCTTCTATCCATCTTGTGATAGCACTGTGGGATGAAGCTTCATGCAACCTCACCACCTCAGAGACAACCACTGAATTCTCATTGCCTCTAGGAAATTTTTCACTCCCTCAGCCTTCCATTCAAGACCATATATAATCCAACCTGTCCAATTCTATCTTCCTCTCAACTCTAGTCAGGGTGGTCTCTCCAGCAACCATCAAGTATTCCATGATTATCTTTTCTTTATACCATAATCCCTTTTCCAACCAATACATCTTTCTTATCAATTAAGTTCTCCCTATCTGTTAAGCCCAGCGAAGTCCCATAACCAACATGAGTTTAGGGGTTTATAAAATGGGCCCTGGAGAGCTCCAGACCTGAGTTTGAGGTCTGACCCTGTTATATACATCAGTATAACCTAGGGAAACTACTTAACTTCATGAAACTTCAGTTACTTTCATCTACAAAATAACTAAAATAATATTATCTTCCTCATAATGCTGCTTTGAGGGTTAACTGGGATAATGCAGTAAAGGGACTAACACAGTTTCTGGTGCAAGTAGTAAATAATGTTTGCTATTGTGTATATTTTTTTCTTTGGTCCTATTAGTCCTTTCCCAAAATTCATATTTTTTTAAAGATTTTATTTATTTATTTATTTAGAGAGCACATGAGTGGGGGAGGGGCAGAGGAAGAGGGGAGAGAATCTCAAGCAGGCTCCATGCAGCATGGAGCCCAACTTGGGACTTGATATAACAAAACTGAGATCCTGACCTTAATTTAGGTGCCCCCTAAATTTATATTTGACCAAAGTTGGATATTCAATATTACCATAATCAGATTTTTAAAGAGTACTGTTTGAGAAAAAAATCACAAAGACATGTCCTAATACATCAACAGCTGACATATTTGGTAAAATTATGAGTTATTTTGCTTTTTATCTAATTCTTTATGTTTTCAACTTATGAAATTGAAATACTTCATTTTTAACATTGAGATCATCCTCCTCTAAAAAAAACTGTTTGGAGTTTTAAAAAATCCTATCAGTACCAATTACTGGCATGAGTATGTAAAAAATAGGACCCTCATGCACTGCTGGTGGGTGTGTGAAATGCTGCTGACATTT
Source organism: Lontra canadensis (assembly GCF_010015895.1). Classification (NCBI taxonomy): domain Eukaryota; kingdom Metazoa; phylum Chordata; class Mammalia; order Carnivora; family Mustelidae; genus Lontra; species Lontra canadensis. Next base: position 17,345,569 of record NW_022631020.1, on the reverse strand, counting down.
TGAAAAATAATTAAGCAGTTTCTCAAAATGTTTAACCTGGAGTTACCTTACAACCCAGCCATTTTATTCCTAGGTGTCTATTCAAGGGAAGTGAAAATATACATCCACACAGGAACTACACACATATGTTCCCAGCAGCATTATTATTATAGTCAAAAAGTGGGAACAACCCAAATGTCCACCAACGGATGAACAAATGGATCAAAATACTTCAATACAGCTGTTAAAAAGAATACTTAGACTTAATTTTATAAGCCATGGGGAGCCACTTAGGATTTGTAAATGTGGAAAAATTGTTGAAAAAATTTGCCCATAGTTAAAAATCATTCAAATAAAATACTAAAACTATGTTTAAAAAAATTCACACACCACTTTGAAGCTGTATCAATTATTTTTGGACTGTAGTAGCAATGACTACAATTTTTGTGTTAACTGTGTTCCAGGGTCCACACCAGCCACAATAGCCCTAATCATGCCAACAACATAATGAGACACAGATCATTAGCCCCCTTTTGCAGATGAGCAAAATAGTGGGAATAAAAGGGAGCTCCTGGGTGGCTCAGTCATTAAGCGTCTGCCTTCACTTCAGGTCATGACCCCAGGGTAGTTGGATCGAGTCCCACATTGGGCTCCCTGCTCAGCGGGAAGATTGCTTCTCTCTCTCCCACTCCCCCTGCTTGTGTTCCCTCTCTTACTGTGTCTCATTCTGTCAAATAATAAATTAAAAATCTAAAAAAAAAAAAAATAGTGGGAATAAAATGTTTGGTCCGGGTCCCTGACCTAGCAGGTGGCCAAGTAAGGATGTAAAGTCCACATTCTTCCCAAACCTCCACACCACCTTGCTGTGTGAGCTCATTCCTTCTCTGTCCCACCTAACCTTCTTGCCCATTGGCCTAATGGGGCTCTCAGGTCTCTGCTTGGATCTCTGTGCAGACACACCCAAAACTGAATTATAAAAGGGTATGTAGACCCCTTACTTAATATTGTCTGTGGTTTTTACAGAGTATTTTATTTCTGTGTCTTTGTCCTTCAGAGTTCCTAGGAGGTAAGGACTGTGTCTTTTTGCCACTGCAATTTCACCACCTAATACTATATTCCACAGATAGTAAGTGCTCGGTAAATATCGTTAAATGAATGAGTGAATGACCAAACACACGGTAGAAGGGATAAACACTGTTTATTGTGGCAGGGAACAGATGTGGTCAATGAACAGAATTAAGTCACTTTTGTGATCCCTTCTCAGGTATATACTGAGCACTATATTCAAATCTTTAGCCAAATGCTAGGGATACAAAGATGAATACAACCCAGTTGTTTCCTTAGAACCCATACTACAGTCCTTTATAACAGGCGTGAATTCAAGTAATATATATAGTATTTTAAGTTCCACATTTTGCCCACTAATAATAATAACAACCAAGGATTAGGTGGCTGCAAGGAAGAGAATGAATAGTTTCAGGTATGAAAATGTTTTATTTTTTTTTGAAGGAAACAATAAACAGAGAATGAGTAGTTTCAGATATGAAAATGTTTTATTTTTCTGAAGGAAACTTATAGGATGTTTAATTTCATTATGTTCCTGGACGGTCACATATTTTATATCAGACTACATAAAAAATGTGTGGATGCTTGGGGTCCTTACAAAGAATCAAGGACTTCCTGATGGCACCAGTGTTTCCTAGGATGATGCTAGAAACATCCCTACTCAAATTTAAACTGTTTGAAAAAAAAAAAAGATTCCCTTGTTTCCATAAATATTTGAAGTATCATCAAAATAACCTGAGGCAGACAAGCTCTAATACTCAAGTATAATCATTCATTTCTTTCATGTCACTCTGATTTTCTTCACTTGACATAAATGTGGTCTGACATATTGATTATCCATTCTTGGCCATGGGGGGAGTTTTACTCATATATTGATCTAACTATTTGGTTTAGGGGAGTTTGTTTATGTGGATGCCGTAAGATGCTTCAGAACCCTATTCAACTAAGTGCTACTGGGCTGTGGCAGCTACATTCAACAGGACTTGACTGATACTCAAGGTCTACCCCAGAAAGGTGCCACCTCCTGGTCTGTTGGTGGTGGGCCATAGGAGCTAGAGAGCAAGTGCCAGGTGACTCCAATTGAAGTGCTTCTCCCCAACAACAGTTGTTGGAATCTTTAACTTTATTGAATTGTAAAATTTACACATCATAAAATTCACCTGTTCAAAGTTTACAATTCAATGATTTTTTTTTTAGTAAGCTTACTGAATTATGTAGCCATCACTATCATCCATTTCTGGAAACTGTTTTCACTCCAATAAGGTCACCTGTGTTTATTTATTGTTCATCCCTATTCTCACCCCCAGCTGGTCAATCACTAATTCACTTTCTATCTCCATAGATTTGCCTCTTCTGTACATTTTATAAGAATGGGATCATATAGTATGTGGCCTTTTGTGTCTGGCTCCTTTCAAATTAGAACAATGTTTTTGAGGTACATCCATGTTATAGCATATCAAAAGTTCATTATATTTTATTGCTAAAAGGTGTTCATTAGTGGACATATTGCTTTGTTTCTGCACTTATTGCATTGAAATTTGGGTTGGTTCCAGTTTTGACTATTACGAATAATGCCACAATGAACATTTGTGTCTAAGTCCTTTTATGGGTATATCTTTGGACTTCTCTTGGGTAGATATGTAGGAATGGAATTTCAGGATCATACGGTAACTCTAAGCTTAACATTTTGAAAAACTGCCCAACTATTTTCAAAGTGACCGAACTACTTTATACTCCCAGGAGTAAATGAGGAAGGTTCACATTTTTTCACATCTTTGCCAGCATTTATTCTTCTCTTTCTTTTTGGTTATAAACTTTCTAATAGGTATAAAATGACATATCATTGTGTTTTTGGTTTACATTTACCTTTCATACACTTATTAGCCATTCTTATATCTCCTTTGGTGAAATGTCTACTCAAATTTTTTGTTCATGTTAAGTTGGGTTGTCTTCTTACTGAGTTGTGAAACATCGTTATACTTCTTTATAATTTTTTATACATATCCCTTATCAGATATATGATTTGCAAATATTTTATTCCATTTTGTGGGTCATTTTTTAACTTAATGATGTCTTTTGAAGTACAAGTTTTTAATTTTGATGAGGTCTGGTTTATCAAGATTTTCTTCATCTTTTTGGTGTCATATTTAAGAAATATTTTCCTAATCCAAAGTCCCAAAATATTTTTATATTTTATTCTAAAATCTGTATAATTTTAGCTCTTGCATTTAGTTCTGATCCTTTTTGAGGTTTTTTTTTCTATATGGTAGATATGAAAACTTTCTTATGTAGATCGAAAATTTTATATTTGGATATTCCGTAGTTTCAACGCCATTTGTTGAAAAGACTATTCTTTTTCATTTGAATTGCCTTGGCACCTCTGTTGAATACCAATTGATCATAAATACAAAAGTTTATTTCTGGACCCTCAATTCTGTTTCATTGATTTATATGTCTGTCTTTATACCAATACTATACTGTCTTGATACATAAGGTTTTTTTTTTAAGGTTTTACTTATTTATTCGACAGGGAGACAGATCACAAGTAGGCAGAGAGGCAGGCAGAGAGAGAGAGAGGGAAGCAGGTTCCCTGCTAAGCAGAGAGCCCGATGTGGGACTTGATCCCAAGACCCTGGGATCATAACCTGAGCCGAAGGCGGAGGCTTTAACTCACTGAGCCACCCAGGGGCCCCTTGATACATAAGTTTTGAAAGTTGATGGAAACGTTTAACCTAAGAGGTTTGTTAGAAGTGACAGAATCTACTCTGGTTTTTTTTTAGTTTTCCTATTACTACACATTGTAAGAAACAACTAAATTAATCATAAGATAGGAGAAAAATGAGAGCAGGAAAAAATGAAGCAAATAATATTGTTGTACAAATTTATACTACATATGCCTTCTACATAGCTTGTTGTGGCTACCATTGTGAATTTGAGCTTGTCAACAATCAACAAGGAAATGGAAACATTTGTGAAATGTGTTTAATAAAATAATACAATTCAATTTCTTAGTAAAATTACAACTTTTCTTGGTTTTTGGACTAGAGGAGATTTTTTTCCTGTGTGTATTTATAAAAAGGAGATTGTACAATATAATAAAGAGCATCCCTATAAGAACCCTCACATCAAGTAAAACAAGGAGTTTCAAATTTTACCTTACTGTGTTCTGCAATGTAGACCAACTGCAATTAATAAATACAAGTCTATGTAGTGGTCAAACAAAGGAGGTTTGCTCCTAATTTGGTTAATACTGAGACAAATGTTTTACCATTTAAGCCATTTCCTATTCATCCTGATTCAACATGTATTGAACACAATTTTCCCCAAATCTTTGGTTTATTTATGCTGGAGACTAGGAACTTTAAAATATACCTGGAGGGTATAAGGCAGTGCTTCTCAAAGTATGGTCCCCTGCCAATAATATCAACATTACCTATGAAACTAGAAATGCAAAGTCTTAGGTTCCATACAAGATCAAATAAATCTAGAACTTTGGGGCTAAATCCCAGCAATGGGATTTACAGAAAATGTAAACTCTTGGAATAGGATTATTCTGTATGTTTCTGACATCTTCCATGTTTAGATTTTCCATCATTGCAAAGTCTGAGGCAGAAAATCAGTGAGGATATAAGTGAACTGAATACTACTATTAACCAATTGGAATTGGCATTTATAGACAATTTCATCTAACAATATCAGCACACACAATCTTCTCAAATTCACATGAAATATTCACCAAAAATACCACATTTGGGGCCATAAAATATACTTTAACAAATTTAAAACAATAGACATCATAGAAAGTATGCTCTCAGACACAATGGAATTAAACTAGATATCAATAATGGAAAGATACCAGGCTAATCTCCAAATATTTGGGAATTAAACAGCATACTTCTAAATAATATATGGATCAAAGAGGAAAACTTAAGAAAAATGTTAAAAACATTTGAAACTAAATTAAAATGAAGAATGCACTGAAAGCAGTACTTGGAAGGAAATTAATACCATCGAATGCATATATTACAAAAGAAGAAAGAACTACAATCAAAAATCTAAGTGTTTGGGTAACTAGAAAAAGTAAAGCAAATTAAATCTAGAGTAAGCAGAAGAAAAGAAATAAAATCAAAGCTGGCATTAAGGAAATTGAAAATGGGAAAACAATAGAGAAAATCAATAAAACCAAAATCCAATCCTTTGAAAAGGTTAGCAAAATTGATATTACACTAACCAGACTATCCAAGAAAAAAAGGAATGAAGACACAAATTACTAAATGGAAGAAGGACATTTCTAGTGATCCCATGGACATTGAAAAGATACCGAAGGAATTTGAAAAAGTCCGTGCTCATGAGTTTGGTAACATAAATGAAATAGTCCAATTCCTTGAAAGATACAATCCACCAAACTCACACAAAGAGAAATAGATAGTCTGAATATTAATATATATTTAAGAAATTGAACCGATAATTATTTACCTTCCAAAACAGAAAACACCAGGCCCAGAGGGTTTCACAGGTTAAATCTACAGAACATTTAAGGAAAAAATGATATCAATTCTCTATGATCTCTTCCAGAATATAAACACAGAAGGACCACGTCCTAATTTATTTTATGAGGCTAACATTACCCTAATGACCAAGCCAGACAAAGTTATTATAAGAGAGACTTAACAGAAAGAAAACTACAGACCTATATATTTCATGAACATAGACATAAAAATCCTGAACAAAAAGAAAAAAATAATGTGCTATGGGAGAATTTAAAAACAATTTAATATAAGGGTGCCTGGGTGGCTCAGTCATTTAAGCATCCAACTCTTGGTTTCAGCTCAGGTCATGATCCCAGGGTAGTGAGGTCGAGCCCTATCTCTGCACTGAGCATGGAGCCTACTTGGGATTCTCTTTCTCCCTCTCCTTCTGTCCCTCCCCTCAGTCTCATTCTCTCTCTCTCTCTGTCTCTCAAAAAAACAAACAAACAAAAAAAAAAAACGCAAAAAACAAAAACAGACTCAATTTAGTATACATGCCATTGGAGCCTCTGAAAATGATGAAAAATATACAAATATTATGAAAACTATAAACCTACATATCCAGAAGCTAAACACATCTAAAGTACAACAATATGAGAGTAACACAGTGACACATTATAATTAAACTTCTGACCACTGATAATGAAGAGAAAAAATAAAAAGCAACCAGTATAAAAAGATACATAGGGCATGAAAAAGATAAGAATATTAGCATATTTCTTATTGGAAGCAATGCAAGTGAAAAGACAGTGGAGCAACATATTTTAAGTACTGACAGCAAAAAATTATCGACCTAGAATTGTATACCCAGCAAAAATATGTTACAAAAATAAAGGTGAAATAAAGATTCTTTTTCAGATGTAAAAAAGCTGTAAGAATTAATCATCAACTATAAGAAATAATTAAGGTAATTCCTTCAAACAGAAAAACAGATAACGGAAATGTGTACCTGTATGTAGCATTGAAGAATACTGGAGATGAAAACTACAAGGGTAAACATGTACGATTTTTTCTTATTATTTAAAACAATTTAAAAGGGAACTATTTAAAGATTTATTTATTTGAAAGAGAGAAAGAGAGCACTTGAGCAGGGGGAGGGCAAAAGGAGAGGGAGAAGGAGAGGGAGAGAGAGAGAAAAAATCCCAAGCAGACTCCCCACTGACAGCTCCCAACTTGGGGCTCAATCCCATGACCCCAAGATCAATACCTGAGCCAAATCAAGAGCTGGACACTTAACTGACTGTTTACCCCAGTAACTGACTATTTAAACAAAACAAACAAGCAAACAAATAATAGTGTGGTATGGAGTTTATAACATTTGTATAAGGAAATGTGTGACAATAGTACTAAGATCAGTAGAGGAAAAATTAAAGCATATGATTGTAAGGTTTTTATATAATACATGAAATGGTATAAGAACACCCGAAGACAGACCCTAATAAACTAAAGATGCTTTAAGCCATAATATATATAGTATAAAGTATACATATAATGTATAAAGTATAAAGATACTTTAAGCCATAATGCAGCCACTAAACTAAAACAAAGATATAGCTACCAAGCCAAAAAAGCAAATAAAATGGCATCAAAGAAACAAACTTACATAATCTAAAAGAGGTTGAAAAAGAGAAAAAAAGAAAAGAATAGATGGGACAAATAGAAAAAAATAGCAAGATGATCATTTTGAACCCAACCATAGCAATAATTACATTAAATGTAAAAGAACTAAACACCCCAATTAAAAGACTGAATTTCAGATTACATTAAAAATCAGACTCAAGGGACGCCTGGATGGCTCAGTTGGTTGGACGACTGCCTTCGGCTCAGGTCATGATCCCGGAGTCCCGGGATCGAGTCCCACATCGGGCTCCCAGCTCCATGGGGAGTCTGCTTCTCCCTCTGACTTTCTCCTCGCTCATGCTCTCTCTCACTGTCTCTCTCTCAAATAAATAAATAAAATCTTAAAAAAAAAAAAAAAAAAAAAATCAGACTCAAATACATGCTGCCTACAAGAAACACACTTTTTACCCTTTCTGTCCACCACTCAATGGATGGGGAGTCAAAAGGTAAACACTTCCAGTTATAAGATAAGCAAGTTCTGAAGGTTTAATGTACAGCATAATGACAATAGCCAACATTACTGTTTTGAATATTTGAAAGTTGTTAAGAGAGTATATTTTCAAAGTTCTCGTTATAAGAAAAAAGTGTAACTATGAAAAAAAAAGTGTAACAATAGATTTATTGTGATCATTTCATAACACATACATATATCACATCATTATGTTGTACACTTCTTTTAAAAGATTTTGTTTATTTAAGAGAGAGAGAGAGCATGAGCTGTGGGGGGTAGGGGCAGAGAGAGAGGGAAAAGCAGACTCCCCACTGAGCAGAGGCTCGATCCCAGGAACCCAAAGTCATGACCTGAGCCAAAGACAGAAGCTTAACTGACTGAGCCACCCAGAGTATTCTGTTTTACACTTAAAACAAATATAATGGTATATGTTAGCAATATATCAATTAATATTTTTAAAGGCAATATGCCTTAAAAATAGACAAAAAGAGGTTAAATTAAAAGTACTAATGATTATAGGAAGTTTAGATTTAGTATATGTACAGCACTTAGTGTGTTCAACATTCAATGATTACTTGATAAAAATAATTCTTAGTATGTTTCCTGCTGTTGAATTGATGTCTTAGTCAGTTTGAGCTGATATAACAAAATACCATAGACTAGGGGGCTTAAACACCAACATATGTTTCTCACAGTTTTGGAGGCTGGGACGTCCAAAAACGTGCTGGCAGATTTAGGGTCTAGTGAGAGCCCTGTTTTTGATTTGTAGATGGCCACATTCCTCGTGTGTCATCCCACAGTGGAGAGAGAGAGTGTTGATATTTTCCACTTATAAGGGGAAATCCCATTGTGGAGGCTCTACTTTCATGACCTCATCTACACCTAATTATCTCCTAAAGCCCACCCCCAAATACTATCACATTGGGGATTAGGGCTTCAACATATGAATTGTTGGAGAGGGCAGTTTAGACACTCAAACATTCAGTTCATAGCAATTGGGTAAGCTTCATATGCTGTATGAGATAAATGAGTGTCTCTTATGAGGTCTAACATCTTCAATATCTTTGTTTCACTTCAGGGCATCAGTTCCTTTTCTGTAATGATTACAGAGTAAAGTATTTAGTTTTATAACCTGTAAGGGACACTTACTGGATGTGAGCCCCCTCACATCCCTCACAGGTAGCTAAAAGGTGTATAAGGGAATACTTGACAGGTTTGCATGAGGCTCCATCTCAAAGAGGTGACCCAGGTGATCAGAACAGCTGGCTACAATTTTGTTTGAAAGCTGATATGTTGGTCTGGAATGCTAAGTATAGTTCTTTAGCATTTAGCAAGTCAAAAAACAGGCATTTCTTATTCATTCCTCCAGCTCCACAAAAACTCTGCAGGCCTGTCAGGCTGGATTCTCACAGGAGTATGAGGGAAGTAGGAAAAAGAATCAAAATGCATTCCCACTGGTTTTAAAAAGTGGTTATAAAGATAATGAATGTAAATGAGTTTTCAAAGAGATTTGAATAATATTATTAGCTGTACAAATTATGACATTCCTGATTTATATCTAGAAACTAATATAGGATTTTGGATGGCAATTCTCATATTCTCTCTGTAGACTCTAAAATCATTATACATCTAATGGTTGATTACTTTTATGTCTTCAAATTTTCAATTTTTCCACCCATCACAAAAAATGCAAAAGAGCGAACAACCACACCAAAATCTATACTCAAATCCATATTTGATGTCAGGGAGCTCCTTTTTCTCTTTGCTGTTTTTTTATTGGACATCTGATGGGAGTCTGAAGAGGAAATCTAATAGTTTCTTTATAGTTTTCTTTATTTCTTGTGTGACTATGTATTTATGTTTATTGACTGCTACATTATCACCCATTACTTTCATTCTATCTTCCCTTACATGGTTCTCCCTTTGTTTTACCTAAGATTTTAGTGAGATTTCTTTTTGTCTTGCAAACCAATGTGTTATTTCCCCCAGCTGTGAGTGAGTGTGCAGTCCTTTGCATTCATTTCTCAAGAATGAAAACGCGTTCAGTTTGCCTTTTGAATTTTGTGAGATTGCACTGATCCACTTACATACTTTTTTCTCTTAGGACTGACTGAGGTGTGGACTAGTAAAAGCTCAGGTGATGATTCTAGTAGAGAACAAAACTGACATATGATGACTGAATATATAAACTTCCATTGTACCAGCCCCCTATTCCTACAGTAATTATTTTTATCAAAGTCAGAGTTAGAGATCAGTATGCCTTGGCTTGAAGAGGTAAAAGGCTCATATTATAGAAAATTTCCTGCGATCAGAATTTACAGTCTCAGATATTGGGACTCTGCTCTTTTACCATACCCCAACCTTCCCATCACCCCTTTCTATCACTGCTACAACTACTGGATCCAGATGAACTTGGAATGCATACCCACACTTGCTGTTAAAGAGGAAACTAATAGAGGTTAAAGTGAGCTTTCTGAAGAATAAAAGAATATTTGAAGAAAGGGCACTACATATGGAAAGGGGGGAAATTATTTACAGATGGCATATATTTTCCTTGAGGAAACCTATGCAGTTTCCCATATAGTCAAAATATCCTTAAAATGAGAACCTCAAACAGAGGTGCCTATTTTTGGGTCCCTGGATGGGCTTTAGGGGTAGAAGAACTACCTGAATGTGTACAATCTGTGTGTGTGTGTGTGTGTGTGTGTGCGTGTGTGTGCATGTTAGCATTTTCCTGAACAATGACTCCATAGTTTTCATTGTATTTTTGAAAGCTCAATATATCAAATGCCCACTATGTGCTCCCCCAAATCTCCTCAGCCTCACGTTGTATCTCCCTCACTTCTGGCCACCAGTCCTACACAAGTTTGGACCAGCTTTTTGCTAGTGCCTCACCTCAGGCCCCATCCTTTACTCCTTTCATTCCATTTCTCTGATACCATCAACATCAGATTGGCATTCAGATCCATGGGCCATTGCCTATCCATAGATGCCAAGAACCAATAGAATAATGTTTCCTGGTTCATCCCCAAGGGAAAAATTCTGATGGCCATTTCATAAGGTTCCTCAGAAGGCCCCTTACCTCTCAAGCAGTAACCAACTCAAAGCACACCTTTCTGTTGCCTTTCCCTCCTTCCCTACTTCACTCTCTTGTCCCTCTCTCCTGCTTCCAGGAATCACATTCTCAAATAAGCTATTGGCACACAAGCCTTTGTGTCCGGGGAACCCAACCTAAGACAGCCAATGACTTAAAAAGTATTAGAGTCCACTATCCAAGAATCTATACAGTTTCCCACTCAAGTACCATATTGTTCAAATCTTTCCTTTACTAGTGCCTGGTGACCATTGCATCTGAAATTAAATGCATTTTGTATCCTAATTGTACCTCCTCCTTAATATAGCTTCAGGACTCTTTGTTTATATAAAGTCCAAAATGAATTTTCTCTCCAGCTGGCACAAAAATACTCTGATAATCATGGCATCAAGGAGCTTAACTTAACATAGTTAACCAGTGCCAATGACCTTTCCTTTATCCTATTTTTCCATTACTAAACTCCAGTCATTTGTCACTACCTTAAATGTCTATTCTGCATGTGGTAGGCCAAATTGTAAGATGAAGCCCAGTGATTCACATCCTTGTATAATCCCCTCTCTTTGGTGTAGGGAGAACCTATGAATATGAATGAATACACTCTTCTGATTTTGTTGTATGGTAAAGGTGAAGTGGCTTTGCAGAGATAACTAAAGACTCCAAATCAGTTGACTGAGTTAATCAAAGGTATATTACTCTGGGGAGCCTAACTTAATCAGGTGAACTCTTTAAAAGAAGGCTTAGGGTTTCCTTGGGTTCAGAGACTCTCATCTACCCATCTTCAGAAAGCAAGTTGTGATGATTTCTGCAGCTGCAGGCAAAGGAAATCTGCCAATAATCACTTGAGTTTGGAAGAGGATCTTAAGCCTCAGATGAGACCATGGCCCCAGCTGACAATATCACTGCAGCTTTGTAAAGCTCTGAGTAGAGAACACAATTAGGCTGCGCCCAGACTCCATACCCACAGAAACTATGACTTAATAAATGTATGTTGTTTTAATTAATCAATTAATGAGAGAGAGCATGCAAATGCAAGTAAGGGGAGGGGCAGAGGAGGAGGGAGAGGGACAAGTGGACTCTGCCTTCTGTGGATCCAACGTGTTGCTGGATCTCATGATCTGAGATCCTGACCTGAGTGGAAACCAAGCGTTGGTGGTCGCTTAACCAACTGACCTCCCCGGGCACCCTGTATGTTGTTTTAAATCATTAAGTTTGAGGTGATTTGTTACACAGCAGTAAAAAACTGATACACATCTCTTGTCACATAATTTTTGTTTCCATTAATGCTTCCTTGCTAGAAAAAGCATCCCTGAAGGGCAGTGTCTGTGTTCATTCCATCTTGTGTTCACCGATACCTAGCAAAATGCCCTTGGACGGTAAACTTCTGTTTAATAAATAACTGATGTTTAATATTCTAAAAATAAAAAGTATAAAAATATTCATTTTGACCTTTGTGACACCTTTTTATATGTACTATTTAGAATTTCTAATTTCAGCATGCTATGCCAAAATTTATAAAGTGCTTTTAGTTTTTAAAATCCTTTTATACACATGTCTTTGAACTCTGCTTATATTAGCCATAACAAGTGAAGCTGCCATATCCCTGGGGGCATTGGCAATTTTTAAGAAATAAATTGGAGGAGGAGATGAACCATGAGAGACTATGGACTCTGGAAAACAATCTGAGGGTTTTGAAGGGGCGGGGGTTGGGAAGTTGGGTGAGGCTGGTGGTGGGTATTATGGAGGGCACGTATTGCGTGGAGCACTGGGTATGGTGCATAAACAATGAATTCTGGTACACTGAAAAGAAATTTAAAAAATTAAAAATTAAAAAAAAGAAATATTTCTAGGCCATCTACTCTTTCTCGCCCTCTCTCTGATATATATATTATACATTATAATACACATTATTGTATGTAAAAATTTAATTATAAATAATGTTTATTTATATTTAATTATAAATAAATGTATAGATATTATATATTATATAATATATTAATTTATAAATATTATATATTATAATATAGCTATATATAATATGTCATATATTAGAATATGCTGTGTATATATATATTTTTTAAAGAAATATTCCCAGGTCATACTTTACATCTATAACATTTCTCACCAAAACTAATGGAATCTGTCGTCATCGAAAGCCAAGATTCCAGTTCAAACTTGCCAAATTGGTATCAGGTGTAAAGGACATTTAAATCTGGAACATAAATGTCTTAGTCTTTTTTTTGTTTGTTTGTTTATTTGACAGACAAATCACAAGCAGGCAGAGAGGCAGGCAGGGAGAGAGGAAGGGAAGCAGGCTCCCTGCCAAGCAGAGAGCCCGATATGGGACTCGATCCCAGGACCCTGGGATCATGACCTGAGCCGAAGGCAGAGGCTTTAACTCACTGAGCCACCCAGGCGTCCTGTCTTAGTCTTATACAAAGGGAGGAAACAGATAACATATATATAAATTCACCATGCTGAATTTCCCAGATATTAATGTTTAATGCTTAATTTCTCAGTAAGTCTCAGAATCATCAAATGAATTAGTATTTAGAATGTATCTAAAGATACTTTGATTAAAAATACTAGAAGAAGGCAAAAATCTGAGCCCATAATAAGATGATGACTGAATTATCTAAAAAAAGGAGGAGCATGAAAGAAGTAAGAAAAGCCATCAAGTGGGAGTACAGCAATTTTTAATAGTACAAATGTGATTTTACACGGAGAGACTTTTTTATTTTTGAAGTTCTTTACCAAAGTCTATTGCTGGAATTGAGTTAGTTTTTTGTATCTGTTATTTTACTCTTTTGCTTGAAGAGGACAGAAGTGGAGATCAATCTAATTGCAAAGATGATAGAGAAAGGAATAAATAGGACATGCTTTTAATAAATACAATGAGATCAGACCCAGAAACTAGTCCCTTAAATAGTGTAGTTTCCATATTTGATCCTTACTCAATTTCAATGAATATGTTTTAAATTACACTTTGACAAATTAATGTGGCTCTGATTAAATAATTAACTACTTAAAAATAATTACTGTAACTGTCTTGAAGCCTTGTCATTATAGTTCTGTTGAGACCTCAAACCCCTGGGCCTGAGTGCAATACTGAGATCAGAGGTAAAATTCTCAGAAGAAAAAAAAAAAAAATAGCTATTTTGTAAGTGAGAGATAAAAAGTTTTTACAAGCTAACCCTTTCTCGTGTCAATTTCTTAAATGTGAAAAATATCCAATGAACCCATTAAATACATTTTGACAGACTAACAGCAGGAGGCTTGTTGACCTTTCACCTCATATTGATTTCCCCTTCACTCGTTTTCCTTGGTGATTTCCACTTTTCCTGCATATATTTTGCCTCCCAGTCCACTCTCCACAGGCCACTTCTGTAATCACTTGCAAGGGAAATCCTCACAGAGCCCTGAGCTGCGCCAACACTTCAAGAGAACCTTGAAAATAAAGCAGCCACATCATTCACATCTATCGATACGTTCCTCAATCGGCAAATATTTCTATAAAACGTAGATACCCCTGGCATCTCAATAACACAGCTGAGCAGATAAACACCTGGGTGAGTCAAAGTGGTCCTTAGTTATTATTTATTCATAGCGCATCAGCTGCCCCAGCATTGATTCATGGGTCACTCTGCACATGACACCAAAATGGAGATCCAAGGAATGGAGAGGAAGTGCAGGGCAGCCCCCTCTCTCTTAAGTCATAGAAAAGCCCTACATATAAAGGAACATTTAGGGGAGGAAAAAAATCACAGGGTGAGAAATAAGCAGTCAGGACAGCATTTATGGGTATGAGGGAGTTGAAATGAAGAATCTATGTGAACTCTTATTACCCTGAAGGAGTCAAGAAACAAACCAGAAGGGGCACCTGGGTGGCTCAGTCGTTAGGTGGCTGCCTTCTGCTCAGATCATGATCCCAGGTTCCTGGGATCGAGCCCCATGTTAGGGTCCCTGCTCCGTGGGAAACCTGCTTCTCCCTCTCCCACTCCCCCCACTTGTGTTCCCTCTCTCCCTGTGTCTCTCTCTGTCAAACAAATAAATAAAATCTTAAAAAAGAAGAAGAAGAAGAAAGAAAGAAAAGAAACAAACCAGAAGAGTCTGGAGTTGTTCTGATTTTAGATTTTTGAGAAGCATCATCGGGTGTCTTGTCTATTTGGGGTGAAGGGAGTTGGGATATGGGCAGGAAAGGCTACTGAGCAGGGCCTGACCTGCAATGCTGCCACTACGGTGAAGGGTGTGGTGGAGGGGGTGGTGCAGGTGAGATGTAGAAGTGCTTTAAGATAACCTATGCTTATTACCTGCAAATGCCAGAGACTCTTCTAAAGGAGCACAGGTCAAAATGAAATATGGTGAGCCCTGTGAAAATGATGCTAGTTTTGTGTTATCTTCTGCTTGTGGCCGTTTGGCTGTCTTCCTCAGGTTTCCTCCAGGCACTGATTTTAGAACAGGGCATGGCTCTCGCCATCTCCAAAAAACAAAAGCCAATTTGTTCTGCATAAGCTTCATGAACTTTATAGATAGGGTTGAAGATTTCCTTTGGAGAAGAAAGCACGTCACGTTTCCCTCAGAAGAAACCAGTGCGAATCCTGAGGCACTTCTGTTCTTCCCCAGGCTCCTCCTTGGCAGGAGATCACGGCATCTTCCTCTCTCCTGTCCTTCCACTTGGGCAGTGTCCCCAACTTCCTTATGCCAGCTTCCTGGATGGTGGGGCTTCTCCCAGCTTCTCTCTGTTATCTGTCCTCTTTTTCTACAGCCTGCTTTAGATCCGACTCATCTCCCAGAGTTCCGTGGGAGATTGTACGTTAAGGCTAATTTCATCACCCAAATATTTTCTAATTACATAGAGTGTGGAATTATGGAGAGTGAAGTAATCTAGCATAAATATAGAAAAAAGTTAGGATGGAAGATGTTTTTTATATTCTCAGCTTCCCATTTCTTCCATACCCCAAAGTTTTCCTGTTCTCCCCAGATCCCTGTTATGGACCAAATATTTGTGTCCCCCCACCCCAAATTCAAATATTGAAGTCCCAGTTCCTAACAGGACTATATTTGGAAATGGGACCTGGGTAGAAATGATAAGGTTAAATGAGGTCATACAGGGGCGACCTTAATCCTATAGGACTGGTGTCATTATAAGAATGGGAAGAGACACCAGAGTTCCCTCTCCTCTCACCCCTCACTTTCCCCACCCTCCTGCCCAATCTTAGAAGAACACAGCAAGAAGGTGGTTGGCCATCTGCAAGTCAAGAAAAGAGCATGCTCAGTAGAAATTGAATTGCCTGGCACCTTGACCATGAACTTTCAGCCTCCAGAACCGAGAGAAAATCAATTTCTGCTGTTTAAGCTACCTGCTCAATGGTATCTTATTATGGCGTCCAGCATGGACTAATACAACCTGTACTCCATTAATTAATCTCCCCATTAACTCTTAGCAGATGATCTTGCCTCTAGCTTTACTGAGAAAACTGAGGTCCTTAAGTATTAATTCGTTCACCTGCCTCCTATACTACCAACAACAATTTCTACTTTGTCCTATTCCTTTCTGCTTTGCTCATCTCAGTGAACGAGTGGACCGTATGTCTGTTCAAGGCCCATTCTTCTAATTTGGGCTGGGATCCACACCCTCTCACCTGCTTGGAGCTGATAGCTCTCCTTGCTTGAAGCCCTCCCATGGTCACATAAATAGAATAAATAAATAAAACCCGTACTCACTACTAGAAGCTCGAGAGTTCTAGAAGTTCTGTCATTTGACAGACTACCCTGCCCATCTCTCTGACTTCATCTCCTACTGTGATATAGTTAATGAATCACTGTGGTTTCTGTCTGTTTCCCAATCACACCAAGCTCACACCAACCCTAGATGTATACATTGGCTGTTTGTTCCATCTAGAATGCTCTCCCCAGAGAACATCCATGGCTAATACCTGTTTTCATTCAAGTCTCACCTCAAATGTCAGTCCTCAGAAAGGACTTCCCTGAATACCCATATAAAGTCATCCTACAACAAACACAAATAAAAAAGGGGGACTTCCATTCTCTATCATATGACTACCTAGAATTACTCTATTCTATTTGTCTATGGGCTGTCTCCCAGAAAGTAAGCTCCATGAGCACAGGAACCTTCTCTCTTTCTTACTTTTTAAAAGATTTTATGTATTTATTTGGCAGAGAGAGTGAGAGAGCACAAGCATGGGAAACAGCAGAGGGAGAGGGAGAAGCAGTTTCCCCACTGAGCAGAGAGCCCAATGTGGGGCTTCATCCCAGGACCCCGGGATCATGACCCAAGCCACAGGCAGATGCTTAGCAGACTGAGTCACCCAGGCACCCCAGGACCTCATCTCTTACTTCAGTTTTCTGTCCCTAGTGTCTCTACCATGCCTGGCCCACAGTATCACTTGTAAGCATCACTACTGCACTCACCATCTCCTCTCTCCCCTATTCCCAAGGGATCATCCCTGTGACCATATTTCCTCAGCATAAAATCACACTCAGATATATTCCATTCTGAGAGCAAAAGCTCCCATCTGACCACACATCTCCCAGCAGTTATTTGACTGTTGATCTCCTTCCCTTCGGAACCACTTGCACTTCCTTAAAGAGGACCCTAAACCATCTATTTCCACCTCCTCCATACCTTTCATTCAGCACCTTACTGGACTGGAATCTGACATTGTTACCCTCCTACCCATCCCATTACCTTTTACCAAGATTACAAATCACCACCAGATTGCTCTCTTCAATAGATACCGTTTTCTCCTCATCTCACTCGACCATCTGTGACATAATATGGTTGACTGTCCCTTTTTTCCTGAAACCCTTTCCTGAAACCCTTTCAATTTGTATGAAGCCACAGTCTTCTGATATTTTTTTTAAATCTTTCTCTATTGATTTTTTTCTTTCCAAAATGAAATTTTCCTCCTCCACTCTCTTTAGGAGTTGCAAGTCTTGTGTGTCCCAGGCGTTGCAGGAAATGGCAGGTGGGAAGGTGCTGGTAGGTGGAAGTGGTGGTTAACAGGGGGTGGTGGGAACTGCGAGGGAGTGCAGAATACTCCCTATCCCTTCCAGAAGGCATTCAATCCAAGTTTTTTAGAACGCTCCGCTAGCCTAACAAACTATCTGTGGGCAAATCGAGGTCACTAATTTGTAGCCTGTGTATTAAATGTTGGTGTTCCTTGGGGTTTTTCCTTGGATTCTGCTTTCTATTACGTATATTCTAACTGGCAGCCCCACTCACGACTACATCGCCAGCTACCACTGATATTTCACTGAGTGTCTCTTTCACAGGTCCTGTATCACACAAGGCTTAGGACCCAGGGACGGGGGCAAAAGGACTTGAATAGGAGTCCCTGCTCAGCCATTTGCCAGCTCTGTGACCTCAGGAAAATTAGTTCATTCTCTGAGCCTCTCTTTCCTTACATGTAAAATGAGGATGATAATAGTCATTCCTACAAGAGTCTTTGGAAGATAAAGTTATGCTTGTGAAATACTTAGCATGATATCTAGCATGTAGTAAGTGCTCAGTGAAAGTTAGCTCTTTGGTTGAAACTCTCTAAGGAGAATGGCAATAAACATCCCAAATTCAACATGGCTAAGCTGAACTCCTCATCTTTCTGGCACAGTTTGATCCTTGGGTTACAACATCACCTTTTCCATGGGTGGCCAGGTTAAGTCAGGCACCATTCTAGGCTTCTCCCCCTGTGCCTCTGCCTCACCCCATGCACTGTCCACCAACACACCTTGACAGTCTCCAAAGGCTCAGCCACGGGGCCTCTGTCACATCTTGCTGAATCCATGTCTTTTCCTTCAATTCTACCAATGTCTTAACCTAGCCGTTATCATTTCTTGTTTAGATTATTGCCATGACCTCTTAACTGAACTCTCAGCCTCATAACTTGACCTCCTTCATTTCATTCTCTACATTTTTGTCAAAGTGAACTTTTTAAAATGGAAGTTTAATCATGTCATTCCTCTGCTTGGAAACATTCCAAGTCTCTCTCCCATGTATGTAATAAATAACAAATTTCTGATCTGGCCCTTGCCTTCACTTGGAGAATTACTTTCCATTATTCTTCAGCTGGAACTATCTACTTCAGCTATTCCTGATGACTTTGACCCCCTTGTAGCAAGTTTCACTCTCTTAGGGATGCCCTTCCCTGCCCTTCTATCATACTGACCTCTTCCTTATCTCAGTTCAAGCATTATCGCTTCTGGATGTCTTTCCTGGTGAGCCAGCCTGATCTCCCCTCAAGCATGCCTAGCCAACAGGGCTCTTTCAATTATGGTAGATTTGAAAACAGAGGGAAAGCTAACATTATTTGGAGAGGAAAAAAAAGGACAAACAACGTGACTTAAGAGAGTTGATATTCTTTCATGGTGACAGAGAGTGAGAAAAAGGAAGTCAGTGAATAGTATGCAAGTAACAAGGGAGATCTGACTGGGTGATCTTTTGAAATTCTTGCCATTTGGAAATTTTCAGGCTAATGATTATGTTGTGTCTAAGTCATATCCTAATAAAATGATGTGCTGGGTTGATATGCAGATACTTATAAATGACCCCCTCATATGCTTGAGAGCACAGACCTCCTGGGAATGGAGGAAAGTTTATCAGAGAAGTTCTGGGAAGAACTTAGCTATAAGAATTCAAAAGTCAGCAAGGTTAATTATTTAGATTATTTAAAATATCTTCGTGTTGGGTGCCAGGGTGGCTCAGTGGGTTAAAGCCTCTGCCTTCGGCTCAGGTCATGATCCCAGGGTCCTGGGATCGAGCTCCACATCAGGCTCTCAGCTCAGCAGGGAGCTTGCTTCTTCCTCTCTCTGCCTGCCTCTCTGCCTACTTGTGGTCTCTGTCTGTCAAATAAAATAAAATCTTTAAAAAAAAATCTTTGTGTTAAAAGACAAGATAAAATTTATGAAATTAATAAAGATATATACCACCTTTTAACATTTAATATGGATTTAACACAACTATATGATTAAAGGATATGTTAGGACCTACTTCAGGGTTTCTCCTAAGTTTAAGCAAGTTATTACCCCATCTGCAAAATTTTACATATATATTTTGATATGATGTACATGTTTGTGGATATATACAGACTTCAATATATCCACACCTACACATTTTTATATGAATACAAAACACATTACATTTTACCATTTTTCTGTATTTTAAGAAAATTGTCTGCTTACCAGTGCAGGTTTCTCAAACTATGGGTCTCCGTCCATTTATTTGTGGCTCAAAAAGTCAACTTAGTGGGCTTTCACCAAAGCTTTTAAAAATCCATGGCTGGAGAATAGAATAAAAAACATCGGAGTAACACCTAGGAAGGAGAGTATTGTTTTTACAAATGTGCGTCATGGCCGACATGTTTGAAGAGCGTGCCTTATAGAGGTTCAGGGAGAGAGGAGATTGAGAGCGTCTGGTCTCTGAGGTCCCTCAGTTCCATTGCAGTGTCGAAAGCTGCTTGGAAATACCAGGCTTCTGTCAAGTCCAGGCACAAGGACACACTTAATGACATCACAGCATTTTCTCACTTTCATCTGGGGGATGGGGCAAAGGCCAACAGTGGTTCTCCTGGGAAACTGGAATACTTTTACCACTTGGCGATGAGAACTCTAGAATGTGCTTGCTTTCCTCTCTCTTCTAGTTGCTAACAAGGGAGAGTTTAAGTCAACACCTTATTTAGCTTTCCACAGCCATTGGCTTCCTAATCACTCTTTTCTTTCCCTCAAACATACTACCTACCTTAGTCCCCAGATTTTGTGTCTTCACTTCATTAGATTTTATGCCTGATTGTATCATAAGTGATCATATTGTAATTGTATTATAAATTCCTCAAAACCTTCCTGGGATGAGGAAAAATAGCAAGTCCATCAGAGGCCAAAGGGACAGAGCTGTTTACTCCTGGAGGTTTGTGCTTCTAAAAAAAAAACTCCATGAAATGGAGGCATCCTCTCTACCTTTAATGTATGTATCTTTTGTTTTTATGAATGTATAATATTTATAATTTTTCTGAGGAATCATGAAAATCACCATGTGCAAAATAAATAGAATACCCTCCCTTATTGTTAAGGATGATTTGCAGTAAAATAGACAGGTGCAACCATGTAGTCTTGGGAAGTATATGCCTTTAATTTACCCAAATTTCAGTTGATGAAACTATACTGCAATTGTCAAAAAGTTGGGCAATTTCAGCTTAAAGAACTGTCAAAAAGGACAGTTTGCATTTTATTCCCGTGCTCTCTCATCTCATCCATTTGGTGTAGCAGTTTAATAAAAGCTGAATCAATTACTTTTATTTGCTTTTTATTTAAAAAAAAACTTTTAATGCATCTCCCATGAAAATTCTCGGATGTGATGGCCAGGAGAATTGCAAATTGCCTTGTGATCCTTAAGGATGTTAGAACTTAACACATGGTGAGGAGCCTGGGGATCCCTTTCAGAGCTCCAACAGTAATTTTGAATTCTGGCTTATTATTCAGAACCATAAATCATGGGGCAAGTTTACCAGACTCCTATATCCCCCTCCTCTCCACCAGACCTTCAGGACAATGATTACCAGACCTGAATGGATGATCAGTCCTGAAAGCATCACAGCTTAATGGAGGAAATGAAGGTGGATATTTCCACATTCGTATTCTACTCAGAAGGCCCTAGAATCTGAGCTAAGCCTAATGGGCCTCTCAAGCCACTGATACAGCTGATATCTTGGCCCAGTTTTTAATTAAGTCCGCTAATTATATGAGATAGTACTGTTTCCCTATATATTTTTTAAACAATGTAAATGACAAGAGGCTGATCTGTGACCACCATTTCATGACCTGTGTGAGACAGAGGCTTGAGAACACTTACGTACGAGGAAACAATTAGATTCCAATTAGCTCGGTAGCAGTGGCATCGTTTTTTAAAAATAATCAAAGAAATATCAAAATGAGACAATGTAAACAGTAATCATTAACTGCCTTTACTCATTTGGGTAGAATTAGAATCTGGAGCTTCTGGGAGATTCTGTGTCTTTCTTACAGAAAAAAAAAGTTGTGTGATGTTTGTTCCAAAGCTCCTGTGTGCTTATTTTCAGGTTTCTCCAAAGGAGATAAGAATGTAGTGGGTGAATTCTAAATGATTTCAGGCAAGCATGTGATTTAATATCTATTACTGCAGGCACGGTCGGTCTGGGTACAGGATATGTGATCTCTCTCTTCACAGTGTCGGGGGGGATGAGGAAAAATAGCAAGTCCAGCAGAGGCCAAAGGGACAGAGCTGTTTACCTCCTGAAGTTAATTCAATATGGTGAGATCATCAAGACACAGGGTCATGAAGCATCTTGCCCCTTCGAGTTAAGGTCGCCGGCCTTAGGAAATAAAAAAGCAGGATACCGGCTAAATTCAAGCTTCAGAAAGCCAACAAATAATATTTTGGTATAAGCCTGTCCCAGACATTGTATTTTATGGGCACTATTTGTTTTTATCTGAAATTCTAATTTAAATTGGCATCCTGGCAACCTATTTTTAATCTGACAACCCTCTTTAAAAAGGCAAATATAGTTGCTACCATGTTGGTAACGATTTTTGGCTTCTTTCAGTCTCATATAAGTTATTATGTGAACTATTTCCGGTTTCCAGAGTTGTCTGTGTTGGCCACTAAAACAGGAGCATAACTTGGAGGCACAGGTAGAGCCTTGCTACCAGCAGAGTGGTTTGATAGAAGAATGAGGTATTACTTTGACTGCCATCTGTAATTATTCATGTCTTCAGACTAGTTATATGCCCTTGATAACATAGTCCAAAAGGATAGTGTTTTATGGATCTCAAATTCCGAGAAACATTGAGAAGCTTTCAAGATCATTTTTGGGAGAAAAATAATAGAGTCAATTCACGGTCCACACTGTACCAATAAACACATGGATCACCTCAAAATATTCATGTTTATGGTACTTAAACATATATGTATAAAGACATACAGTCATGTGGTCTATCTTATTTCTTGACTTGCGCAGCTAGCACAATATATTCAAAATATTCTTACACAGAAAACTATGGGTTTGAATTCTGAAAGTGAATTTCTCTCGTATTGTTTTTCTCATTATATAATACTTCACAATTCACAGTGTCCAAGAACTTTGCATGCATTCTCTTAGCTCAAGCTCCTGGGACCCTGTGAGTTAGATAGTGTTACCTTCCTTTTAGAGAAGAGGAAACTCAAGCTCGGGCTAAGCATCTTGCCTAAGGTCATTGGATGAGGAGGTGACAGAGGCAAGAAAACCCCTCAGGTCTTTTGACTCCGATGCACTGATCTCTCTGTTAGGTCAAGCTGTGGTCTCAGTAATGAGCCTAAAATGTAAACCTTGGTTATTCTCTGAGAAAGTACCTCTGAAAAAAATATGGACATCCATTCCAAGTGTTTGAAAACAATAATGCTTTATTAACTGGCATCCTCTCCTCAGATTTTATGTCACTGAAGATTTCAGTTAAGATGCAGGTTGCCCTGATTCCTGTGCATAATCAGAGACTTCTGATGGACTTGTGACCTCCCAGCTGCCCATTCTTTTTCTGCCACATACCCTTCTCTCCCTGTTCACCTTCCCCCCTAGTCTACTATGCTTTGGTAACAACTCTATCCTCAAGGGTAGATGTCATGAAAACGCAGTGGCGGGGATGAAAAAAGAAGGGAGCATCAGGAAGGGGAAGATGAGATAGGCTATATTGCCTGCAGGAGGCAGAGGTGTAAGCCAGCTTTGTCTTCAGCCCTCATTTTTCCTTCTTAGGATCCATATTCCTTCCTGTATGGCTTTTTACTCCAGAGCCCCCACTTGTCCCTGTGTCTCTAGGGAAATGTCCAAGATAGCTTGATCCTTGTATATTTTTTAAATGTAGATAAACATTACTTCGTTTCTCTACATCCCCAAAGATCCTTCAGTAACCTCCGGGTAGAGATTTGTCTTTCTTAGTATATTTTTAAAAACCAATGCAAAGGAGATTCTATATCATAGGTAAAATTTTACTATCCCATCCCTTTGTTAAAATCCCATGGCAAAACCCCTTTAATTATTCTCACTCTGCAAATGGTTGTGTTTTAAGCTATTAGATTGAGTGCAGCTCCTATCATCAGTACACAATTTTAGGACATTCTGGTACAAACACTCCTGGTATTAATGATGTATAAGGAGGAAGACAAGTAAGAGGAAGTAGAAGAGATGAACCAAAAACAGTCCCGGAATAACCTCCCTAATTCATTGGTCAGTCCCATCCCTCAGCTGCCTCTCTTGTCTTTACACTTCTCCAGCTCCCAGTGATGAGTCTCCCTCTTAAAACTAATATTTACTATGTGCCAGCTGTTGAGTATAGAATTTGATTTTATCCTACTTAAAATCATTTAGCCTGTAACTCTTTCATGGATGCTGGCAGAAGACAAGAGATTTCCCGGTCAGAGACAATGGTTTCTATTACGTATAGGAGAGCAAGCACCACAAGCATCATTTTTGCCTCATCTTCACTTGTCCCCCGTGTCCCACAGGTATGAAGCTGTATGAGCCCAGATGGATGCTTGGACCTGCCATTGGTTGCATTACCAGAGAAAAACACTGGGCTTGGGGACATTACTATTTTATAGCAAGCAGTAATCAAGCATGTTCTCTGTCCCAGAAGACATTATCTCATTTCTCAAAGTTGCTTGATGTAAACGTAACCCTGAAAAGTGTCCCCAGTAAAGAGCAATCAGAGTTTTGCATTCTCATCATGTCCAGCAAGAAGGTGCAAGAATGTTCGGGGATAGTGGTGAATTCCTTCTCTCAACACCAAGCACTGTTTCAAGAACCGTCCTTTTATTAACTCATATGTGCTTCAGAACTAGGAGTATTTTTATGATCCCCCATTTTGCACATGGGAAAACTGCAACATGGTGAGGTTTAAGTACCTTAGCTAGGATCCCACTGCTAGTAAGATGTAAAGCCAGGCTGTCAGGCTCCAGAATCCACCTTCTTTTTTAATACACTATCATTTTTATTGCCAACTCAGTAGAGACAAAACACATGCTGACCTATTAGGAGATATGTTCCTCATTATTCAGGGGAGGACTCAGGGTCCATACTTGCATGTAGATCCATGCCCCATTTCCCCAATGTCATGCTTTGCTCATGCTTTTCCATTACCTATCATTCTTCCCAAGCCCCATTGTCTTCCTTTGCTTCTTTGCTAAATTCTTCATCTATATTTTAGAAGTTATACTAACCCACTGTATATTTTCAACCAAGTGTTTTTATTTTTCCAGGACTTATCAGTATGGCCTTGGGTTCTATTTTTCCAAAGGGAGAAAATTCATAATTTTGAGCTAAGTCCTTAGACATGGTTCTGAACCCACTTTATCTTTTTTCTTTATTCTTAATTTTTAAAAAAATTTATTCTTAATTTTTAAAATATTTTAAAAAATATACTTAATTTCAGTATAGTTAACATACAATGTTATATTAGTTTCAAGTGCACAATATAGTGATTCATCAATTCTATATATCATTACTCAGTGCTCATTGTGATAAATGTATTCTTCATCTCTTTCACCTGTTTCACCCAACCCCCACCCACCTCCTCTCTGATATGCTTTATTTTAAATGAGTGTCCTCAGTTAAAGTTATTATTTTTTTCAACAACATTTTCTACTTGAAGCATACTTCAGAATACATGGTTCTAAAAGATACATATATAAAACATTCCATCCAAGAAGAGTAGGATACACATTTTCTTCACATACACACTGAAGAATCCCCTGGATAAATCACAAAAAAAGAGACATAACAAAATATTAGAAATTCATACTGAAATGGATCAGTATGAAATCATAACTGAACATTAAGAAATACCTTCTACAAATGCAGAGCTGCCATTGAACAGCATATTTCCTCAGCACTACTAATAAATACCCTCCTTGTTTGCAATATAATGAGAGTATTCTTGTTTCACCCTTTTATGCCCCTATGGTGGAACCAACATTTTCATAACTAGGCATACCCTTCATCTACGGCACAGCATATCATACCATATCATATATTATACTTACAAATATTTCTGTATCTCCAACTTGACTTGTAAACTCTTTAAGAACATGAACTTATTTTATTAATTTTTTTCATTCTCTCCAGAAACTAGCCCAATGATAGCCCAATCATAGCATACATTTAATAAATGTTTATGGGATGGTGACGACATGCACAAGTGATTACATTGCCATCAGTCTAGTATTATAGTCGTGTATTCTCATACGTCCTGGTTTAAATGGAGTTTGGGGGGAAATGACTTGTAAGCATAGCCCAGAATAGCATCATAATTATGGGGGAAATGCCTTATAAATTTTCAGCAAATGTCAATAGTTTTCTGTAAGATACAGCTCATTTTTATGGATTGATTTACTTATGGAAGTAAATAACACTTGCATGAAAAAGAAGCCTAGTTGTTTGGTTGAAAATGAAAAATTTCAGTTAGTAAGCAACAGGTTTATTTTCTTTTATGGATTGCCTAGAACACATCACCAACATATTGTGCAAGTGTCACCTGACTTATCTTACCAAGTATAACCAACTGATAAACAAAGCCCCAAGAAAACCCATGCAATCGAACGCCCATTGCTGACCTACCATCTGTTTTTAAAGCATTTAAAATGTGGTCTATTTGCTATTCTTCAGAGATGTTTGGTCTAAAGCATTTGACAGAGAAATTTTCCCTTGCCTATGAAATAAAAGGAGAAGATTATCCAATTATCACAAATTTGATAAATATTTACTGTCACTTCCTAAGCTGGCTCAATGATAGGGTGGACTCAAGGCTCCTTCCAGTCTCCTGGGAAATTCCCTTTCTCTCTTTTTCCTGCCTTTTGCCATTACTTCCCATTCTACCCCTTTTTAAACTGCTGTCTCTTTTCAACTCCGAACCTCTGCCCGTTTTCAACTAACCTTGCTTAACTTCTCCTGCATCCCATCTGCTTTTTGCTCTGGCCTCTACCTCTGTCTGTCTGGTGGTGACCATAATTAGAATTTGGATGATGGTTTCTTCTATGCTGGGAGTAACTGAAAGTTGCAACTCTCATTGGCATGATCCCTACCCATGGTGGCCTCAGAAATAATGGGTCAGGGCGCCTGGGTGGCTCAATGGGTTGGGCCTCTGCCTTGGGCTCGGGTCATGATCTCAGAGTCCTGGGATCAAGCACTGCCGCAGGTTCTCTGCTCCGTGGGGAGCCTGCTTCCTCCTCTCACTCTCTGCTTGCCTCTCTGCCTACTTGTGATCTCTGTCTGTCAAATAAATAAATAAATAAATAAATAAATAAAATCTTAAAAAAAAAAAAAAAGAGAGAGAGAAAGAAAGGGTCAGAGTGCACCCTGTTCATGAGAATCTCCATAAGAGCATCTATACTGGCTTTGACTCAACTTGCCTCGAAAGTGAGATTCTATCTGTTATTAACTTTCTGAAAACTCAATGAAAAAGATAAGCCCAGCTGCATCACCAGAGCAGCAGGGAAATATTCAGAATGAAATAGCAACCCAGTTAACTAGCCCCTCATCCCCTGAAACAGGGCAGAAAATAACATGTAATAGGCTGGGAATTTCATGTTTATAGCCATTAGTGAGGTGACTTTATATGGCCTCATGTAGTAATTCTATATAAATACAGATGAAATATTTTAACTACAGTCATTGCCATGATCACCGATCCATTCAACTAATACCTAATGATTGCTATTTAGAAGACACAGTATGGCAAAATATTTAATAAAACCTGGATCCTACTCTCAGTGAACTTACTAGAAGTAAGACTTATACATAAATAAGCTTTATCACCAGGCAGAAAGCAATGAGGCAATACATGTTGTGGAAAGACTTATTATAAAAATACTCATATATAGTTAAAATATATGGTTAAATATATATAGTTAAATACATATCTCTCTCTCTGTATACATATGGTCAAGTATATATGTGTGTATATATATATTCAAATATATATTTGGTAAGTATATATGGCTAAATACATATGTGGTTAATAGTATATATAATATATATCAGATATAACTGAATATATATTTCTACTTGAAGTCAAGTTTTTAGGTTTGAATTCGAAAAATTCAACTCACCCATTTGTCCCTCGATTTTCTCTTCTGTAAAAATATGATAATAGTACTCTTTATTTCACTTAACATTGAAAATATTAGATGAAATATTAATAAATGATTTTGCTTAACCAGTGATTATTAAGAAGGCAGAAGGTGTGTTAGGTACTGGAGATTAAACTGCATCAGCCTCTATTCTGCCAAGGAGTTGAGAGTGCTGTGGAAGAAATGTTTGGGTATACTGTAATAAGAGAGTACAATAAATACATAAAAGGCCATTGGAGAACAGACAGGACAGGCTCAGAATGAGTGGAGGTTTAAGAAGCTTCAAAGCCGATGTTTGGACTGGGCAAGGCTGAGGAGTCCACCAGGCCTTGTGGCAGAGGGAGGGGATCGGTTTCAGGGGAGCAGCAGGTGCAACCACAGGGGGGCACATTTATCCTGGTGTAAACTCAGGTGCTGTAAGCCCAGGTATAGAGGAGCGGTCAGAGACGGGAGAGCAGAAGAGGGACATGCAAGGTTCTGGCAGGAGGTAAGTGTGGAAAGACAGCAGGGGGCCAAATCATGAGGTGCTCCTTAGTTCTAGGAAGTAATAGGAAGATACATACATACATACAGATAGCAACTGACTTAAAACAACAGAAATTTATTCTCTCATCCTTCTGGAGGCCAGAAGTCCAAAATCAAGGTGTTGGCTGGGTCACATTCCCTCCAAAGCCTCTAGGGCAGAATCCTAGAATCTGTGCTTCTGGAGGCTTCTGGTAACTCTTGGCGTTCTTGTCTCATGGCCACATGAGTCCTCTCTCTGCGTTTCTGCTTTCCTCTTCACATGCCTCCTCCTCAATGATTGTGACTTTTCTGTGTATCTCTTTTAAAGACACTTGTCACTGAATTGAAAGACCATCGGGATAATCTAGGATCATCTCCTCATCTCAAGATCCTTTTCATAATTATATCTGCAAAGATTCTTCAGCTCTGAGTGAGTGTATCTTTTGCAGGGATGGGGGTGAGGGTACCATTCACCCTACTTCAGTGAAGAAGCATTAAAGATATAAACTTCAGAAACTTGGAACCATGTGTGATAGGTCACACTGGGGACCAAAGGGAAGAGAGTTTTATGGTTGGCAAACTCTAAAAACCTATACAAGCTTTACTACAGTCACTATTACTTTCCCCTGTGAATTACCATTGACAACCCTCTAAACTGTTGAAAAGAAACTTAAGCCCTAATTGGTGCATAATTTTTGATGTGGTTCAGAATTGCCTTTTACCCTTTGTCATATAAAGAATGTACCAGGCTGTGGTTCACAAGGCTTAGCCTCCAGAACCCCTAATGCCACCTTCACCCTCGCTCACCATTCAAAGCTGTGCTTCCCAGCCCGGGTGGCCCCAGAATTTCCTACAGCCTCTCAGAACTCACTTTGGGGGCCCACCTCCAGAGATTCTGAGATAATTTCTCTGAGGCACAGCCTGGGCACTGGGATTTTATAAATCTTCCAGGCAATTCTATGTGCAGCCAGAGACTAGAACCACAGCTCCATACATGAAGATTTTCTTTTCGATTAGCATTCGATTCCATATTTTCATTCATTAGGGCTTTGAAACTACCAATCTCCAAAACATAATTCAACTGAAAACTAGCTTAACACTTAACACTTAATACTTCTTGGTGAGACGCTTTAACCAGAAAATGGTGCCTCACCTCATCTGATTTCTTAAAATCATAAGACTGAGAGGGCACGTCTTCAATAAAAAAGACAAATCTTTTACGATCTAGCAATCTGCGTGTTTGTTGTCACCATGGATTTTTTTTTTTAGTGTTGATTTTGATTTTTTAAAATGTCGCCTTAAAATATTATTTATTCTGATTACTGAATTTGGAGGAGACACTTAAAATTTTGTGCCAGAGGTGAGAGAGATTCTCATCCTTCTAGTTCCCAGTCTGAATAATTATTTTCCTGTGGCTGCTATGGCACAGAGTTCAAACCAGAGTGTTGGCGAGGCCTCTCTTTCCCTGATGCTCTAGGGGAGGCTCCTCCCTGGCTTCCTCTAGCTTCTGGTGGCAGCTGGCTTCCTTGCCCTGTGGCTGCATCCCACCCATCTCTGCCTCCCTCTTTACATGACCCTCTCCACTGTGTCTGTCTTCTCTTTGTGCCTCTTAGAACAGTTGCCATTGCATTCAGAGACCAGGCAGAAAGTCCAGGAAGGTCTTCTCCTCTCAAACCCTTAATTTATTTATTTTTATTTTGGGGGTTTTTAAAATTATGTTCAGTTAACAGCATATAGTACATCACTAGTTTTTGTTGTAGTGTTCAACAATTCATTAGCTGTGTATAACACCCAGTGCTCGTCACATCACGTGCCCTTCTTAACACCCATCGTCTGGTGACCCCATCCCCCCACCCCCC
This sequence comes from Lontra canadensis, assembly GCF_010015895.1. Taxonomy (NCBI): domain Eukaryota; kingdom Metazoa; phylum Chordata; class Mammalia; order Carnivora; family Mustelidae; genus Lontra; species Lontra canadensis. The sequence goes on along the minus strand of NW_022631020.1, from coordinate 17,315,328 downwards.
TCCTTTCTGTAAACCTCAGTTCGGTTCCTGGAGTCTGACTCTTGCATGGTTTTTCTTCCTCTGATTTCTCCCTATTCAGTTTTCCCTTCCTTCCCCTGTTGTCCTCTGTGCTATTCTTTATGTCCCACATATGAGTGAAACGATGTGATAATTGTCTCTCTCTTCTTGACTTCAGTCAACATAATCTCCTCCAGTCCCATCCATGTTGGGTATTCCACCTTTCAGATGGCTGAATAACATTCCATTATATATATGAACCATTCGTCTGTTGAAGGGCATCTTGGCTCTTTCCACAATTTGGTGATTGTGGCCATTGCTGCTAAGAAGACTGGGGTGCATGTGCCCCTTCTTTTCACTACATCTCTTTGGGGAAAATACCCAGTAGTGCAATTGCTGGGTCATAGTCTAGCTCTGTTTTTAACTTTTTGAAGAATCTCCATACTGTTTGCAGAGTGACCGTGCCACCTTGCATTCCCACCAACAGTGTAAGAGGGTTCCTCTTTCTCTGCAGCCTCGCCAACACTTGTTGTTTTCTGGCTTGTTCATTTTTGCCATTCTAACTGTAAAACCCTTAATTTAATTACATCATTGAAGAATAGGCTTCTTCTTTTTTTTTTTTTTTTCAAACTAAGGTTAGAGTCACAGGCATCAGGCAGTAAACAATGGTTGTATCTTTGGGGAGTCCACCACTCAATGTTCTACCATAACCTCCTTTCCTTATATTAGGTCACTTTGTCCTTACAACAAAATGATGCCCAGGAAGGATTTTATTTCCCCCATCTGGTAGATGAAGACAGAGGTTAAATGAATGCTCCTATGTCACTCGGGCTTTCACATCACTGAACCAGAGCCCCTCATTCCTGGTGCTGTGCTCTTTGAGCTACAGAGACCTCATCATCAGTTGCTTTCTAACGCTCTCCGAAACCACATGGGAGAAAAACCATTGCTATCCAATCCTATGGAAAGCTGATTCTAGAACCCGCAGATTGTTTTCTGCTCTTCCCACTTTGCGGTGCTTCTCATGTTTCCAAGTTTTGCTCCAGCTGTTGTGCTAGCACCCTCTAATCTGTTTATAAATTGGTGAACAGATAGCTTAACCCACTTCCTGTTGTTAGGCCAAAAATAAAAGCTGTGATCTCTCGTGACACAATAGTTCTCCCATATTAAGCGGTGGAAAGACTGTGATATCTTTTCATCTTAAAGGACAAAGAAGATACAGTGAAATGTATAGTTATCTGACCTGGGACATCTGAGGTCCATATCTCACTAATTGCCTGTTTGATGGGAGAGGCAGAATAGGCTTTCTGAAATATTAACAGAGAGTTTGCCTTCCCTTGTGACTTTAATTCTTAAAATGTAAGAGATGCTGTAACCTTTCTGGCCATCCATGTGGCACGGCAGAGGAGTCCACCTGCCTGCATTGATCACCGAGAAGAAATGGAAATGTCCATGGCTAACACAGTCCAGGGCAGAAGGGGACATCCATGCCCTGCATTGCAATCGGTGCCACGCTTATTTAAATGTAAACCGAGGGTTTCGCCAGATAGCCAGCTCTTTCCAGCCTCAGAAACATGGCATTAGTGAAATGTCAGCTTGCGTTAAGATCACCAGTGGCCTTTTCTGTGCACATTCTTCCATGTTTCTGCACAAAGATAGCAGAGCACGGCCATGCCTCTGCTCTGGAGATCGATCTGCCTTCATGTCTGATATTACCTTACATCGCCAGGGCCAGGCGGGTGTGAGAGCGGGGGCAGAGGGACCGTGTTTACTCACTGAACCCTGAGGTAGAGCTTTAGCAAGTTGCTAGGTGGCCGTGGGTGGCTGAACTAACTGCAGTTTGGGCCCTTTTTTAGGGTTTGCAGTGATAAGAGCAGATCTCTGAGGAGTTGAATGTCTGCGTGATCTAAAACCAGGGCAGTCAAGCTGAAGAGGGTGTGTGCACTAACCTGTTTGCACTGAATACTCTCCATAAATAATTTACAGCCATGACTGCTTGCTATTATTACAAAAATACCGGATTGCATTTTGACACATGCATCCAGCTTGTAAGTCAATAGATATGTTTCACCTAGTGTGTGCAGACCTGGGAGAAGTCACCCAGCCAAGTGTGTTTTCCAACAATGTAATTTAGCACTCCCCAACCAGAGGGACGAGAGCTTTCTGGGGAAGCCTATCCCCTCAACCACACAATAGACCGTCCTTCTAAGTCCTTATTTTATCATTCCTTAATAGGCTGCTGATTTCCTCCTTCTGTCCTGCGTAACCTGCTTGTACATTTCAAGTCGTTGGTATCTAACATGAGAGTGAAATTGCTCGGATGAGAAATATTCTTCTGCTTTCTTATTCAAAAGATATCTTCTGGTACTGCCTGGTGTTTCCTTTGAGTTCTACTTGAATCACCACCCCCCCAAAAAAGGTCCATTTTAACACCCCTACCCCCTATCCTAAATAGTGTGGCTTCCTTCAGACTGGAATTTTCCTTAAAGATAAGAGTAAGGCCCCAGGAAGACAAACCCCATGATTTGATAAATTCTCTTCAGAAAGCAGGAAAGAGATTTCTGTTTTCTGTTGTCTTGAAAATATGTAATAAGGCAGCCTGAGAAATATGTAAGAAAGGAACCACATTAGAGGTCTCATGATGGTTGCTAAAGTTACATGACTCAGGTTTTTTGTTTTTGTTTTTGTTTTTGTTTTTAAAGAGAAAGCCCAAGAACACCCTTCAGATATTACCCTGTCTTTATGACCAATCGATAGCAGAGTTGCAGGGTCTCCCTTATTCTTTGATGAGGTACATTTATATGCAACGAGGGATTGCATGTATATTTAATAAGAAACTCCATTATGTGTACACATGGTGGGAGAAAGGAAAAAGAAGATGTTTGTGCTGGCTGTGCTAATGCTATAATAAGAAATGTGTCTAAAAATTATTTGCTACAGATTTAAAAGGATAATCTTGAGTGGAGGAAAAGGCAGGTAGGAAATGGTGGCTCTAGGCAGAGATGGTTTTTAAATATTCACATGCCAGAAGTACAAAGCATCTGATAGTAAGCCGTTGATAACGTGCAATAGAAATATATCCAGAAATATTAACAGTACAGTTTGTTAAAGGTTTATTTTTCAGCAGCAATAGTCCTGGGTCGGGCAGAGGAATATATCTCTAAGTTCATCTGAAAGAAGTAATTTTTGATTGTATAACATTTTAAATTACTTTAAATCACCTACAACGGCTGAGTAGTTAAATCTATAAAATCTTGCAAAGCTGAAACTTAAAAAAAAATCACTATCTACAGATACCTTACAATAGCATTCATACAATTGTAAGAAATATTTTCAAGTAAAATATGTATTTACTAAGGTTTGCTTGGCCTAATATGCCAATTAAAGAGAATTATGGCATATAGGTAATAGAAGAGAATGTCTTCAAATTGTTTTAAAAATTAGGGAACACCAACTCTGGGATCCTTATGTTTGTAGATCTACCTCCAGTTCTGCTTCTTCTTTGTTTTTTGTATTTGTCCGGAAGCTCAGTTTCAATTTCCATGTAGCAAAAGGGGCCCTCTTCACCTGAGGGAATGAATGGCTTTCTGGGGGCCGCCTTGACACAGATCACCCCATCCTGGCTTCTGTCTCTGGTACAAATGCTCCTCTCCCGCCCCCATTCCCAGTTGCCCTTATCTATTCTGATCATGCAGAGCCTCCCAGTCTCTCCCTGGCCTTCCTGCCCTGACTTGCTGGTGGCAGGTTGCACTTTCCCCGGGCTTCAGGGGAGCTGGGGTTCCCACAGGGCCCCCAAACTTCTACAACCCTCCCCCCGTGCCCGTGTGCACACCCTACAGCCTCTGTATCCTGCCCGTGGGTAACGCCCTTCCTTGTCACAAGCCCAGTGCCTCGGAATTTTCTACACTTGCCCTTTCCGCCTTCTCCGTGAGGACTTTTCTGCGAAGCTGACCTCACCTTCATTCCTACCTTGTAGATGCAGGTTTTTATAGTTAGTCACGGAGCCTTCCCACTATTACCTCATCTGTCTAGAGTAAGCCGCGTGCCCTCGTTTGCCCCACACGCCTGCCCCTCATGTGTCCCCCAGGACGCAATCTGGACAATTTTTCTCTGATGCTTTGACGGCTGCCTAGAAGGGTGTTCGAATACTAGTGCCTGGTAGGAAAAGTTTTCTCGCAAAATGATCAGTTAGAAGGATGGTTCTTTATTCCAGAAGCATCCATTCTTCTCTTTGGGTAGTAACCTTGTATGAAATGAGAGTGATAGCAGAACTTTCTTTTTTTTAAAGTGTCAATTTGAGATAATAAAAACTTGGGCACTCATATCACTTGGTATTTTGTTATACATTCTGGGTCCACGAAACCATGAGTCTGAAAACCAGTTCCCTAACGCTGGCATCCTTAGAACATGCTAGACCAGCATTTCACGAGCTGCGGCATTACCGTGGGCTCACTGGGCAGTGAGGACGTGCATGGTATTCATCACAGCATCTTCAGCATCTGCCGTGATAACGACGTGGGGGAAGGAGAGAGCTGGGAAATATTTAGCTCTTTCTTGTACCAAGGGTATCTGTCTATTCCCTTTAACAAGTGGTTCTTGGCCTGAGTTCTGCGGTCCCATGTGCAAGTCCATAGAAGGACTTCAGAGGACCCGAAAAAACAAAATTTTATGCAAGAGTTTGCATGTAGAGTATTTATGCACTTATTTTTTTTTTCTCCCTGGGGAGAGAGTCTATAGCATTTTCAAAGAAGTCATAACTCTTGAAGGTTGATGACCACATTGCGGGAATTGCGTCACTCACCGTGGGCTCACTTAGCATTTCTTGAATAACTGAGATGTGCAACATTCCAGCCCAACAAGGGAGTTACAGAAATGCTTTTGGTGTGGCCCTTGTCTTCAAAGAACTCATTCATGGGCAGCCTGGCCTCATACAAGCAGACCAATTCAAACTATTAGTGGTAAAGACTGCAAGAATTATAGGTAGTTTGATGTGGAACATGCGGGCTACGGCCTGGCGATGGGGAGGGCTGCCCAGAGGAGGTGACGTGGAAGCTGGGCCTTGAAGAAGAAATAATTTCTGATGCAACAAATGAAAGAGATGCAAAGGATGTTCTAACTAACCAACTAAGAGACAAAACTGAGAAAAAGCAAGAACGAAGATGGCTAAATGTGCATCGTGCGTCTATGCAATTGCATGCCCTCAGTTCCCTTCCTCGTTCCCAGGAGCGCCTCACCTAGTCCTAGTCATACGGCACTTACTTCACGAGACTTGGGGTCTTACAGAATAGGGAAAAGGTGTGCCATGATCTAACAGATGGGGGCTGTCAAAAACACTTGTAAGGGCAACATAAATACTTCTGATAGTCTTCCAAGCTGGTTGAAATTAAGAGCTGTCTTGTATTTATTTGAGGCCTATTGCTACAACTGCCAAGGAAGAGCTATGTGCTTAGAAGAGTAGGAGAGTGTCCAGAAGGATGAAGGTGGCCTTGGGTCCCTCAGCCTGGTTTGTGTGGCTGCTGCTATGCCCAGGGTGACCAGCAGCCAATTCAGTGGTTTTGTGCGAAATAGAAGAGGCATGTCTTCCTGAGTGGATTCCGTATCACGCCAGTGCACACACAGCTCAGCAAGCCTAAACGCACCCACCTACCTCCCTGCTGGGTGCCCTTGACCCTCAGGTCCTAGAGTGGGACAGAAACAGAACAGCGATTTCTCTGATCTAACTTTACCATGTGTTTAGCTGATCAGCGTCGAGCTCATGCTAGGGACAGGAAGAAGCTAGAGGAGACCCCCAGATCTTTTCCTGTGCAAAGCACGGGGCAGCACCAGCAGCAGCAGCAGCAGCAACTCCAAGAATTGCTGTCAAACCCAGAAAGATACTGTCAAGATGGCGTCTTTAAATCTTGCACATTTTTGCAGGCACAATACGTTGAGATGAGGATGAAGGGCTGAACTCTGCACATCTTTAGGAAAGGAGGCCCCAGAGAATAGCAGTTGTAAAAGAGAAAAAAAAAATCATTTGGTTTGTCCACTGTTTGGAAGGAAAATTTCAGGGTTAACAGCAGACTATGGATTTCCAATCAGCACAGCATTCTATGGAATGAAACATGGGACTAGCTGTGCTCTTAATGTGATACCGCTGGTCTTCTTCCGAGCATTTCAACTCTCTCCTCTAATGAGGTTCTGTAAATACAGAAACCTCTAAAGCAGATGTGACTTTGATGAGCTCAATATAGAAAATATATTTAAGTGTAATATATAAAATTCATATAAATATATAAAATCAGATTAAAAACCAGTTACTTTGTGATTCAGCGCTGAGCAACTCCAGAGGAAGAGTATGACTTACTTTATGTATAGGTCCTTCCAGTTCTTTTTGGCAGAAGTTCAGATCCTCTGGGAAGATAATAGGGTTGTCTATTATCTATAGATAGTATATCTATATTATACTACCATCACCAGAAGTCACCGCAGACTGCTCCTGAGACACCAAAGGATGTAGGATCTGCATATTAGCAGGTTCTTCACATTTTCCTTCATAATCCAGTGTTAACATGGATCAGTTTATTGTGTGTTTATTTGTCACCCCAGAAGACACAATATTCCCAGCTTAGAAAATGGGAAGAAGGCATAAATCAGTGTATTTCTAAAGGAAAAGAAAATGAGGAGTCTGGTGTCCCTAGACAGACTGTACACTCTTTGGAAGACCTGTCTTGCCCTTATACCCAAACAGTAAGTGCTCAATTAGCATTTGCTGAACGATGGTCTGGGAAGAAAAGAGGGAAAGAAAGCCCTGGAGAGCATGATGACTTGTGTTTATCCCAAAGAATTTTCCTGGCCCATCCAGAAGACAAACACATTTTTCATATGTTAAGTTTCATATCTGTGGCTGTTGTTGTTTACCACGATTCCTTTTTCCATTTTTCAATGGGTCATAAGTGACTTGTGCTAGAAATCAGAAAACTTGTTGGCAAATAGGTCTTAACCCAGGGTTGCACATTGTATTCACGGCATCTCTGAAGTTCGTGAGTGAATCAGTCGCCATGCAGACTAATAATGCTGAATGAATGACTTAGAAAAAAAAAAAAAGGTCTAGAGAAGGAACAAGATCCTCCTGTGACATTTATCAAGCTATCAGCACATCTTGGTTTTCAATATTGGAGGGTCATCAAATAACCCATTTTTCCTTATCTGTGAGCAGCCATCCACCTCTTACTCTCAGATAATGCACCTAATTCAGCACATCTAGCAGGTCTGGCCCACAAACACTCACTGTTTGTATATTAAGTCTTAGCACACATAGCAAACTGCTTTCCACAAAGCCAGCAAGCTCAAAGACCCACAAGATTGGGCACGTAAGTTCCTGAGTATTCAGTGTTTCATCTCCCTTTCGCTTTTCATCTCCTCTTTACTTCCACTTTTCAGTCTCAGTAGGTGAGCAGTTAGCAGCACTCTGAAGTAAGTAGAAAATCTTTCAGGTTCTCTGATTCTCTGTGGGCGGCACAAGAGGGCTGTGTTGCTGGATGCAGCCCACGCTTAATTGCTGCGAAATGTGGAGCCACAGACATGGCCTTGAACATCCATAGGCAGATGTGATGGATAGCTCCTCCAGCGGTGCCTTCTCTCATCCGTCTCTGTAGGAAAGCGACAGTGATCGCTGCAGAGTGGAGCTGACATCAGCAGAAATGACCACAAGACTCAGATGAAAAGGCAGCAGAAAAGGGGAATTGGTCTTTACTTTGCTCTTGGAGGCCTTTTGTGAATGAGGGCATTTCTCGTCACTTCGGGCCAGACACTTTGCAGATCTTTCAGTGCAAAGAAAATGGCACATCTCTAGGGGAAGGCGGCCATAAATGTTTAGCAGAGCCGGTAGGTCAAGAATACTGATTATCTAACTTTCCTTACGTTCAGAAAGATGGAAATTTAAACTGAGGTAAACTATAGCCACACCAATCCATCGGATGCTTGGGTCTTTTTTATGGATTGGAACATTATTATTGAAAAAGCTTTCACTGTGCCCACAGCAAAGCCAATGAGAGTGACACATTTCTTAACCACTGGAACATACAGCCTTGATATAATTTGGCTTTGAATATAAAGTTAAAGTACAAATGTGGGTAACAGCTTCAAGTAATTTATATGATTTCTAAGAGTAACTCTATAGATAATAGCTTATCTCAAAAGTGTGATTCTTTTTTTTTAATAAATGTGAAGTCTTTTTTTTTTTTAGATTTTATTTATTTATTTGACAGAGAGAGAGATCGCAAGCAGGCAGAAAGGCAGGCAGAGAGAGAGAGGGAAGGAAGCAGGCTCCCCACAGAGCAGAGAGCCCAATGTGGGGCTCGATCCCAGGACCCCAGGACCATGAAGGCAGAGGCTTTAACCCACTGAGCCACCCAGGTGCCCCTCAAAAGTATGATTCTATGATGAGTGGAATTCCATACAAGGGTGATAGCATTATGCAAACAGGATCTTGTAGTGCCACAAATAATCTATTAATGATAGAAATAATATCAATATTACCTATTTTTACATATCATTGCAATGAGTTGAATAGTGTACCCCAAAATATATGTCCACCTGGAACCTCAGAATGTGACCTTATTTGGAATACAGACCTTTACAGATGTAATTAAAATAAAGATCTTGAGATGAGATCATCCTGGATTTAAATGGGCCCTAAATATCTCATACTTACAGATATATATATTTTAAAGGACATGGTTCGTGAGATCATGGGAGTTGGCCAGTCCAAAGTCTAAAGGCCAAGCCATCAGGCTGAAGATTGAGATAAGAGTTAATTCTGCAGTCTTGAACCCAAAGGCTAGAAACTCAGGAGAATTTTTGTGCTACAATCTTGAGGTCAAATTCCTTATTATTCGAGAAACCTCAGTCCTGGCTCCTAAGGCCTTCAACTGATTGGATGAGACCCATGCTTATTATGGAGGATCACCTGTTTTCTTTTTTGTTTTAGGGGCGCCTGGGTGGCTCAGTGGGTTAGACATCTGCCTTCGGCTCAGGTCATGATCTCAGGGTCCTGGAATTGAGCCCCACATCGGGCTCTCTGCTCAGCAGGGAGCCTGCTTTCTCCTCCCTCCCTGCCTGCCTCTCTGCCTGCTTGTGATCTTTGTCTGTCAAATAAATAAATAAAATCTTTAAAAAATAAAAAATAAATAAAGTCGACCAATTGTAAATGTTAATCACATCTTTAAAAAAAGAGAGAGAGGGGGAGATAAAAGAACCCTTCATAGTGACATCTGCATTAGTGTTTGACCAAACAACTGGTCACCATAGTCTAGCCAAATTGACACATAAAATTCACCATTGCAGATGTCTAACAGACATTTCAAACTTAACAGAACTCCTGTCAGTCCTCCGAAACAAACTTTCCCTCAACACTTCCTAGTATCTGTTGGCAGACTGAAAAGAAATATTCAGGTCATCTCAGATTTCATTCTTCCTTCAACATAATAAATATTCAACCTATCCACAAATCTACTACCTGCAAGATATTGCAGATCTGACTTCTACTTACTAAACTTCTTGCTACCATATTACACAAATCTTCTCCCACATGGATTTCTACAGTAGCCTCCTAACTAATCCCTTATAATCCATTATTATCACAAAAGCCATAAAAACATCTCAGTTATATATGCAATTTATACATGCAATTTATACATATTGCATATAAATGCAATTTATACATAGATAGATGGATGGATGGATGGATGGATAGATAGACAGATAGATAGATAGATAGATAGATAATAGATAGATAGATACAACAGGTTCCCTACAAGTATAAGATCCTACTGATGTCCCATTGCCATCAGAATAGTATCCATCTTCTTCACCCAGCCTACTAGGCCCTGCATGATCTAACTTCTGTCTTCTTCTCAAACTCAGTTTATACAATGCTTTCTTCCAATCTAGTTACCCATGCTTTTGGTATACCATTCTTTTATTTATTCCTGAACATGTTCTCCAATCTTTATATTTACTCTTCCATGTTCCTGGAATGCTTTTTCCTCAAGTATTCTTATGTTTCTTTCTGAGATTTTTGCTTATTCCTTTGATAGAAGTTAGAATTTATCAAACTTCCTATAAGAACAAGTACATAAAAACCAAGGTGGGGGGCCAATAATTGAAGAAATAAGAAAGCAACCAAAGCAGCCAGATTTTAGGATACAAGACCTCAGAGAACAGAAAAGTACATGGAAAGAGTTTGCCCTAGTCTGCTCTGCCATAACAAAATACTATAGAATGAATGTCTTAAAAAACAGAAATTTGTTTCTCACAGTTCTGGAGGCCAGGAAGTCCAAGATCAAGGTACAGGCTGATTAGCTTTCTGGCAGAACATTCTTCCTGGCTTGTAGATAGGCACCTTCTCCCTGTGTCTTCACATGGTGGAGAGAGAGGGTGAGGGGCAGAGAAAGAGATACCTTCCTATAAGTCCATGAATCCTATCAGATTACGGACCCATCCTTACAATATCATTTCATGTTGATAACATCCTGAAAGTCCTTCAAACACAGCTGTTTTGAGGACTAGAGCCTCCATATATGAATTTGGAGAGGACACAGCTCAGACTGCTGCAGAGGCTGTATTTTCTGAAGCTCTCCCCATGAGACACAGGTTGCTTTCTGGCACTGCTGCAAAGTTGTCGCCCTGGTCTGCAAACTCTGGGTGATCATCTTGATGTTCTATCCTCATGTATTTCCTCACTCTACTGGAGCACAGGGTACAGTATTTTACTAAAAAACAAAAACAAAACAAAACAAGACAAAAAAAAAAACCCTGTTACATCTAAAATTGCCTTTCAATTACTCTCAGACATGACTGGTTTAAAGATTCTAATTTGAGAAAAATTTTTCCATCAGAATCTTGAAAGCATCCTTCTTTGGTCTATTAGCTTCCTGTCTTGCTATGGAGAAGTCTGATGCAGCATTGTTCGTGATCCTCTCTGTCTCTGTCTATCCATCTCCCTGTCTCTCTCCTCCCTAACTTGAAATATCACTCTTTATTCTAGGGTTCTGAAGTTCCAAGTTCAGAAGGTGGGCCGAGGTTAGATTTGTGGTGGTTGATTTTCTTTTTCACTTTTCGCGTTGGAGAATTGGTAGACTCTTTCAGTTTAGGAACTCATGTTTAACAGTTTGAGGAAGATGTTTTCTTTCTTATTTACGTGACAGTTTCCTTTCCTCCATGTTTGATTTTGCTTATTCTGGACCTCCTATATATAACCAGTTATGACTTTTCTGTGTCTTTGCTATTGTCTCATAGTTTTGATACATTTGCCTGTTTTATATACCAACAGTGTAAGAGGATTCCCCTTTCTTCGCATCCTTGCCAACATTTGTCATTTCCTGACTTGTTAATTTTAGCCATTCTGACTGGTGTGAGGTGGGGTCTCATTGTGGTTTTGATTTGTATTTCCCTCTTGCCAAGTGATGTGGCAAGATTTTTCATGTGTTTGTTGGCCATTTGTATGTCTTCTTTGGAGAAATGTCTGTTCATGTCTTCTGCCCATTTCTTCAGTGGTTTATTTGTTTTTTGGGGGGTGCTGAGTTTGATAAGTTTTTTTATAGATCTTGGATACTAGCCCTTTATCTGATATGTCATTTCCAAATATCTTCTCCCATTCCGTAGGTTGCCTTTTAGTTTTGTTGACTGTTTACTTTCATGTACAAAAGCTTCTTATCTTGATGAAGTCCCAATAATTCATTTTTGCTTTCATTTCCTTGCCTTTGGAGATGTGTCTAGCAAGAAGTTTCTGCAACTGAGGTCGAAGAGGTTGCTGCCTGTGTTCCCCTCTAGGATTTTGATGGATTCCTGTCTCACGTTTAGGTCTTTCATCCATTTTGGGTTTATCTTTGTGTATGGTATAAGAAAATGGTCCAGTTTCATTCTTTTACATGTAGCTGACCAATTTTCCCAGCACAATTTATTGGAGAGACTGTCCTTTTCCCACTGGATATTGTTTCCTGTATTGTTGAAGATTAGTTGACCATAGAGTTGAGGATCCATTTCTGGGCTCTCTACTCTTTGCATTGATCTGTGTGTCTGTTTTGTGCCAGTGCCATACTGTCTTGGTGATCACAGCTTTGTAAGAGAGCTTGAAGTCTAGAATTCTCATGCCTCCAGCTTTGGTTTTCTTTTTGAACCTTCCTCTGGCTATTCGGGGTCTTTTCTGGTTCCAAGCTCTTTGTTGTTATTTAGGAGTTTTGTTTTTGTTTTTGTTTTTGTTTTTTTTTTTAATGAGGGCAATATGTTCCTATCTCTGTGAGGACATTAACTTAAGTTTCTTCTTATCTTGATATGCATTGTCCAGATTTCTTCATTCTGTTTATTTGTTGTTATGTTGCCTTTGTTCATTTTTTGCTGTTTCATTTTGGGGGAGTTTCTTAGTAGCCATTCGTTTATAATCCATAGGCAGAACTACAGAGCCGATTGGAAGCTCTGCCCGCATGAGTGAGTCTGGTCAATGTCGTCGTATGGGGACGAGACAGCAACTTGACTTTCTCAGGCAGTGTATCTGGAAGCACTGTTTTTGTGGGATTTCAAGCTGTCCAGGAAAAACCGAAGAGTGAGGGATAGAGGGCAGACAGCAGTGTATGTCCGACTGCAGGAACTCTGGAAACAAGCCTGGGGAACAAAGTGGAGAGGCAGGGAATTCCATCCTCTGTTGCATGGATTTCCATTTTTTTCTCTCTAGCCCCTAGCCTCACTCTACCCATATCTGTGCCCCACGTCTGAAGTCTTACTGGCTGGATTTGTATGGTGACTCAACTTGCAGTTTGTCTCTTGGGATGGTGAAGAGAAGTAGTGACTCTGTTCCAGGGGGCAGCACGGTGACCCAGGGCAGCACCTCCTCTGTCTATATTCCCGAGGCCATTTTCCTGCTACACTGCTTGTGCCTGGTCCCTTCAGAGCTCCGAAGGTGCTCAGACTCTTGCTTTCAATCAACTTTGATTTTTTTCATCCATATCACCCTTCCACTTTCCTAAGACTTGGTATCCCCAGAGCCTTTTTTGTGGGGCATATTGGTTTGTTTCCTTTCTACTCTTCTTTCTATTCTATTCCATTCTATTCTCTATTTTAAAAATCCCTCCTAGCCACTAATCATGGATTTTTTTTTCTTTTTTTTTAAGATTGTATTTATTTATTTGACAGAGAGAGAGAGATCACAAGTAGGCAGAGAGGCAGGCAAAGAGAGGGGGGGGAAGCAGGCTCCCCGCTGAGCAGAGAGCCCAATGTGGGGCTTGATCCCAGGACCCTGAGATCATGACCTGAGCCAAAGGCAGAGGCTTAACCCCCTGAGCCACCCAGGAGCCCCTAAATATGGATTCTTAGGAGGCTTTCTTGTAAGCCCTGCATGCACTTTAGATATTTCCCTCTTTTTATCTTTCATCATCTCTTGAAATCTCCTGTCCTCCCTGCCTCTTTTCCCATTCTCTTTATCTTTGTGGCTCTGTGCCTTCTTAAAATTCTATTACTGTCATGTTCGGTCTGTTCAACAAAAGAGAGAAAATCAGACTGTATCATCAACCACTCATTTCTCTCATTCACCATTTCCTTTTAATATCTGTTGAAACGTCGAGAGTCAACCAGGCTCAAAGGAAAGATCTTGAGCTCAGGGGTAAACCTACCGATTTCAAACTTCAGCTTTGTTCCTTCGTGAGGGTATCATTTTTGCCCCTCACTCAACTGTCCTGCCAAGTCCAGCAGAGATGCCCAGGAAAACAATGACTGAAAAGCATCCATCAAATTGATAACTAGAAGGTCACTGGTGACTTTTACCAGAGTAGTTTCCACAGAGTGGTAAGTGCAAAAGCCAGGCTGCAATGGGATTTGTCCATTAATTATGCTCCCGCCAGCCGTACAAGGCTTCCCCAGCACAGTTTCTAGCAAAGCTGTGAGTTCCCTGCACCTCTTGGTCTCTGCTTACTTTGCCAGCTGCTTTAGCACTTAAATGGGCTGCCACGTGTATGCTCGCTTTTTCCTTCAAGGCTCATATAAACCAGCTGTCGCGACAGGCTTCAAATGCTCCCTGCGAACTGGCAAGAGTCTGAGCACCCTCGGAGCTCCGAAGGGATCAGGAACAAGCAGTGTAGCAGGAAAATTGCTTTGGGAAGAGAAGGTCTGAGGAAGGAGCATCCCAGCATAGGAAAAAAAAAAAAAAAAAAAAGATGGCCCCTTGCCAATAATATACTTGGAGAAAAAATACGGCAGCAAGAGAAAAGAGGAAGGAGCCTCTCTTAGTCTTTTATTTTTTTTGGTCATGCTAGGCTGCCAAGCGTGATGTAGTTAGCGTGGGTCTTCCATCAGAACTCTAACCCTAGTGGGGAAGCCCACGGTGAGAGATGTGTGGCCGCTGGAAGGCAGAAATAAGTGAAGGGGATCGCTTTGGGTATTTCTGGGCAGCAGGCAATCTCTTCCTGGGCAGAGGTGTGCTCTGACCTTCAGAGAAAGAAATTCTGTACGGGACCATTTCTGGAAGGCTCCGACTGCGAAGTTTTACAAACAGTCCCAGAGCTCCTTTCCGGGGCCCTAAGTTCTAGGCAGTGTTTTGTTACCTCAATTGCAATGTTGTTTGTTTGTTTGGTGGTTTTACTCCACAACCCATTTTCAGAAACTGCTGCCCAGCTGCACACGCTGGTGGAAAACTCACTGAAACCAAAATGCCATTACTTGTTCTGTACAGAGAAGAATCTAAAATTCTGGAGACTAGGGAACAGTAAAACGAGAAGCTAAAAAAATACTTTTTAAGCCTAGAAGTTCAATGTCAATGTTGGGATCTTTGTACCTGAGGAATAGTTCTTATAGATCTTTTTTTTTTTTTTCCTTACAGAGCAAGAAAGAACTCAGATCTAATGCGGTCTAATTGAAGTTTATTCTACTGACTTTTAAAAAATAATTCTTAATATTGCTTATACAATTCTCCTAGAATGTGCTCATTTTAATCATCAGTCAGCATTTTATTATATTATAATCCTTAATTGATTGACGTTTAATCACAGTCTTTGTATTTTACTATCCCTCGTCTCATAAGAGGCAATTTTCTCTTTACTGTAGTTTAACAGCTGATGAAAAAGATTTAAGGAAACCTATAAACTTAAGATTGGTTAATGGTCCCTTATAAAAGAATATTACACTTCTAGGATCCATTGCACAGATGTGATACTCAATTGTAGAAATGTGCATGGGGTTTATTAAATTACAGCACAAATCTTCAGTCTTCTGAGTTATTGTCCATGTTGGTATTGTTAGGCAAATGGGGAGACACATTATTGCTTCCAGTTGTTCACATTACTGTGCTGTCATGCCGGCGGAGACAGCTGGCCCAGCGCCGTGGGCGGACGCAGAACCGCGGCAGCTGCCCGGAACAGGCCGCGTAAAGGCCCAGCTCGGCGGAAGGCCCAGCTCAGCTGAGTCAGTGCGGGGCGGCTGGTCCAAGGTGTCCAGGACAGGGAGAAAAATATGCATCCCCAGCTAGCTGCCCGGGAGCTAGCAGGCACAGGGAGAAGGAGGGTGACGGTACTTTATACATAAAACGATTTTTCCGTATTGTTTCTGGATTTTAAGGCTTCGTGGATATCCTGAATACCCTAGAGAATTAATTCCTTAAAAACACTTCTGGACTTCTTTAATGGGCAGGCCCTTATTTCTGCTTGGTGCTGGGTTTTTGTTTTGTTTTGTTTGTTTTTTTCCCCATGTTAAGGTACTTCGGGTTTTTTTTGTTTGTTTGTTTGTTTTTCATTTTTGTTTGCTTTTGGTATATCTGGTAGGGCTGTAGTTGAATGTAAGGGAAGATACCATAGCCGGTGGGAGCACCTTGAACTTCAGGGTCTGAAAATCCCCTCCTCACCACTGATTATCGCCATGATATTGGGCAGCATATACAACTTCCCAGAGCCTCATTTTCCTCCTCTGAGATGTAGATAATGATATCTGTCTTTCAAGGATTCGAAGGTATAGGCCTAAGGGCCTAGCGCAGTGTGTTGGATTGAGTGAGTTCACAGTAACTGATAGCTATTTAATTAGTGCTGGAATTGCAACTTTTAGATAAAACTGAAGTTCATTGCAGTTTGCATAGAGATTTGAGTGATGATTTCTCCCACCTGCACCATTAAAAAGCTGCATCTCAGAGTTCCACTTAAAGGCAGAAGAAGTTTGTGGCAAAAGATCAGGTTCTCGAGTCACAGGATGTTTTAAATCTATATGATATCTGGCAAGTTTAAATTTTCTTCAAACCTTAGTTTTCTCATCTCTAGAATGGGACTATAACATTACTGGTCTAAGAAGCCTGTTCTGAAATTTAGACAAGTCCGTGTAAGTGTATTATTTAGTACAATATGCACCAAACAAGCATTAATAAACATTAGCTACTATTCTTATGATGATGAGTATCAGTTTATGAATTTGATTCCTAAAAGTGAGATGTCTAAACTTTGCTTCTTTATGTTTGTTGTCAATTGTATTGTCTAAGGCCTATTTCTATTGAAAATCTTCTAGATGCCCTCTGCTTAGACCATTTTTCAGTTGACATGAAAATTTTAGCTAGTTTTAGGGAAAAAAATGGGGCAATGGTTCTTGATATCTAATAAATATTCATTCATTCAATATTTATTTACTGAATGAGTGCTATATTCTAGAAACAGGGCTGGGTTCTCAGCACACGATGCATATGACACAACCCCTTCCCTCCAGGAATATATGGTCCAATAGGGGGAGATGTAAATAATTAAAGATGCAAAATGTTATTGCCTTGAAAGATGCTTATATGAGATACAAGGGGTCTAGGAATGAAATTCAAATCCACATGGACCAGGTAGGCCAATAGGAAATTTATGTATTCAGTCAGCATTTATTAAGTGCCTACTGTGTGCTAGACACTAAAGGGAAGAAAAACCTCCTTCCTGAAGGGTCTTGGTTCTCACCATTCCCTTGAAATAATTCTAAGTAAGGTCCCTCTTTGGTATCTCCTTGCCCAAGGTAATGGGAAGCAAGCAGCTGATTAAATTGAGCACTCCGCTCTTCGGGGAACTTTCTTTTCCGAAATGTTCTTACCTGGTTGTGTAGTACTTTTCAGTTTCCTCTGAAACCAACTGGGCACCTGCTCTACTTCTAAATGACTAAGAACTGTAGCACACTACTTATCGATATTTGAAATGATCAGTGCCTGTATTTGTTCACTTGGTTAGTACCTCTTTTACCCCTGCTTTCTTTGTACTGAGAATATTGCTTGCGCAAACAGCTCAATAAATATTGGTTGAATTTATTTAAAGAGAGAGAGAGAGAGCTCGCTGCTTGAGAAGTCAGTTACATATATAGATAATTATAATACAACAGTTGCAGTAAATTGCGGCTACTCAGGGAAACGTTTCCGTGCTCAGGCTTGCACTACATGGCGAAATAGAGGCTCAAGTGTGAAGCTGTGTAAGGAGCTGGAGGCCAAGGGAGCGCAAGGGAAGCACGGACCAGCAAGGCCCAGGAGGGAACGTGCGGGAAAGTAAAAGTGGCAGCTCCGTTCCCCGCATCACTTGTTCTGTAAAATGTTTGTTTTATTCCTATAGCCTTCTCGAGTCTGTACTCGTGATCTCCGTCGACATAAACTGTAGACGGCATCCTGAGAAGCTGGCGGGCGCATCTCAGGACCCGCTCTGAGCTGTGCGCGCGTGACTCTCGGGGGCGGGTCCGCAGCCCGACGCGCACGGCCCACGCGCTGCTTCGGCTCTCCGCTCTCGCCCCCCCGCAGCGGAGCTGCACGCTCCGCAGACGACCACGTGACGGCACAGACCTCTGGGCATCCCCCTACTCCTTTCCATTGCCAGCCAACGTTTCTCCTCTAAACCGCTGTCTTTGCGATGTAAGGATGAGGAACTAAGAAGAAAGAGGGAGAAACAACTTGGCCTCTCCCGTAATTTTGTTTGAAAGATCGATCAGTTCCCTATGAGAAATTTTCTGGGATGGGAACCAAAGGAGCTGACATCCAAAAGCAGCGTCTCCACTACAGGCTCTAACGGTGATGCTCCATTAGCTGTCAGCAGTAATCACACTTACATCCTCTTTCCAGGCCTCCAGCTATGAGGGGACGCCATTACCCACTCCCTGTCTAGTTGCAAAGTGCTCGACGACAAACACGCGAACAGGCCAAGCCGAGCGGCGTGTGAGCTGGTCCCTGGCACGGGGGCCTCCCCAGCAGGTGTCCACCAACTCACCGGTGCGCCACTTGGCCCAGGTCCTCGGGACCCATGACAGGGCGCCCCCGTGAGGAATTTGGGTCCGCCTCCATCTGCACTACAACCTCGCCCCCTCCCCCCAGGACAGCAAGCCCTGCTGGAAATGCAGCACCCCCCTCCCGACCCAATTAGCTAATGGCAGGAGGGTCTGCCCCTCTGCCTCTCTTTAGGAGGCCAGCCAGAATCTGAGGGAAGGCCACTCAGCCCCTCACCTTTTTAAGGAAAGTGCTGGTTTGAAAAACACACAGACACAAGCACACAAGGTTAGATTCTGATGTTTTTTGCCTCTCGCCTTTAAATATTTCAGTGACCTAGCAAAGTATTCGTTCATAATGAACCCCCTCAAGGAAGCACAGAACAGCTCAGAACATATTGGGTTAACTATTTTTCTTCAGGCTTTTGATTTATGGAATGTATCTCCACTCGTCATTTTCAAATGAGAGTGGCTATAGCTTTGCACTGAGCCTTGAGCATTAACTCCTTATTAAAAAGGACTTCCAGGTACCCCTGGGCTCCAAGAGAGCCTCAGGCCAGGGTAATTAAAACATAGCCTTGAACAATATGGCCATATAATATGGGGCCCCATGATGAGAGATTACCAATTTATTTTCATTACAGAAGAAAGGTGCACACGTCTCAAATAATAAATTGCCTCAGACCTCACATTTTATGGAAAGGATGACTGTCAAAGGGGTTAATTTTCATCTCGAAAACTCCTCTTCATTCCTCAATGCCCTTTCCTGTTGACAAAGAAACAGGCCTTATTTGCGAAGGCTTGCCAAGCAGAGTTGGTCGCTTTCATTTTTTACTCCAATTCTGTTTCTAGGTTTCTTTGCAATTATTACTAACCATGTAGAAATCTCCCTCCAAATATCCCCTTACTACTTGTTCTGAAAGAATCACCCTTCTGGTCCTTCTTGTGTGTCTCATCGTTGAAACATGAAGGCAGAGAACAAGTTCTTCAGAAAGAACCGTCCCAAGGTCATGGTTATCGGAGATCTGAAGGGAGTGGCGGGGCTGGGACAAAAGGGGGAAGCGTCACCTGACAAAAAGCTGCTGCTGTTTCTAATATCAACAGATTGTTGCTGTATGGACACAGGTGAAAAAAGGCATAAGCCGTTCATTTCTTCACTAGAAAGCCACACTAAAGATTTTCTGTAATGTTGAAACTACTAACCATTAAATGTCGGCTCAAGATTATTTTTGTCACGTGACACCAACCACAGATTGCCCACACGTATGCACAGTTTGGCCCATGAGTGGCCAGTGGAAGGCCCTAACTTTCACCGTGGCAGCTGCTCCCTCGCTCAGTCCCTTCACTACTAGCACCGTATGTTGGCACCGTGGAGCAGAGAGAGGAAGGGAACCTAGAAAAGAGACTGTGCCCCACCACCCCGAGCCCACACAGCCACTGTAAGCCTTGGGATCTGTCCTGTCTTCCCTACCTCCCTGACCTGTTTCTCTGCCTGGAAACATCTTCCCAACCTTGTCGTCGCTCCTACTTAGGAGACAAGGTCCAAATGTCCCAGGTACCTATTTGTCCTTTGCAATCTTTTTGTACCGTTATTAAGATTCACTTACGTCAACATCCTCAGATAGCAACAGGCATCAGACTCACGGGGAGGGTGTGCTAAACAGGCTGCTGGGCTCCAGCCCTCAAGTTTCTGTTTCAGTTGGTCTGGGATGGGGCTCAAGAATTTGCATTCCCAAGTTGCCCGGTGCCGCTGGTCTGGGGACCACACCTGGAGAACGTCACACTCGTACTTGGCGCTGTGTGTAGCTCTCTGTGGCTCTCCAGAACAGGCACAGTCAATGACCTTTTCATTAATGATGGTGATGACCGTCACTTTGACTTCCTTGCCAAGCTGATCTGATGAACATCTGCCTGACGTCAACCGGAAGTAGTGGCTGATCCATATACCCCCTAGCATGAAATTTTCATATACTTCTGGAATGAAAGGGCTTGAAGAGGCCTTCAAGATTGTCTAGTTCAATCTGGACATTTTATAAATGAAGGCACTGAGGCTGTCTGTCTTAGCCTGACTCCTTCATTTTCCAGTTACACTCCAATTTCCAAGGTCTGCTTTCCTATACCAGCTAAATCCTGATTTTTTCCTCTAACATGCAGAAAAGCCATGATAAATTTTGAAGATTTCTTGTTGGGATATGTGGAGTGGATTAAAATGACAAACACTGCACAGAGCGAAATATTTTTGTGACATTTGTTGCATTTGCTATATACTTACATTTTTTCCCTTGTCACTAATTTCACATGCCGAAGAACTATTCCAAATCTGGACCACAGAAAGTGAAAAATATACCTAATTACTTCTGCTTAAGCTACTTACATTTATCTTTTAATAGTGCAACCTTCTCCTTGCAAAACTGAGGATGACACAAAAGATACTTGCAAACCCTAGTAACAGGTCCCACAGACTTCTAATTCTAAAATCAAATATATGGCATATTTTAATATAGATTTCTTATAAAAAATTTTAAATGCAATAAAAACTCTTAGTGTGTTGTAGTTCAGTCTTTCTTCCCCAAATGATAAAGCTGGCTTCTACTCCGCTGGTCATGTGACATTGATGGTCATCCCTGCCCTGACTCTCACCATTAATGTTCATGCTGATAATTCAACAGATCTGACAAGTATTTATCCAGTGTCTTTTGGGGTGCCTGGGTGGCTCAGTGGGTTAAAGCCTCTGCCTTCAGCTCGGGTCATGATCCCAGGGTCCTGGGATCAAGCCCCGCATCGGGCCTTTCTGCTCGGCAGGGAGCCTGCTTCCCCCTCTCTCTCTGCCTGCCTCTCTGCCTACTTGTGATCTCTGTCTGTCAAATAAACAAATAAAATTTAAAAAAAAAAAGAATACATATCCAGTGTCTTTGTAAGCTGGGTACTGTTTTTATGTTACAGATTTAGTAGCTAAACAAGATGATTTTAAGGTCTTTTTCTTTTTTCTTTTTTTCTTTTTTAAGATCTTATTCATTCATTTGACACAGAGCGAGAGAGACAGAGAGCACAAACAGGGGGAGCAGGAGAGAGAGAAGCAGGCTTCCCACAGATCAGGGAGCCCAATGCTGGCCCTGACCTCGGGACACCGGGGTCATGACCTGAGCTGAAGGCAGACACTTAGCCAACTGAGAGCCACCCAGGCACCCCTACAGTTTTAAGGTCTTACTTTTCAGAAGCTCTGGTCTGGTGTAGGCTGGTCTCATGTGATAAGCACAATGAAAAAAACCAAGCAGGGTAAAGGCAGAAGTGGTTATAAAGGGGCAAGCCATTTTACAAAGAAGGTCCAGGAGACGATATTTGAGCCTGATCTGTAGGAGATGGAGAAGCTTATGAAAGCCCTGGTGGAGGGAACAGCAAACACAACAGCCCTGGAGTGGGAAGTAGCCTGTCCTTTTCAAGAAATGGCAAGAAGGCCACTGGGGATGGAGAAGAGGGAAGGAGCCTCTGCAGAAGGCCTGGAAAAGGTCAGGTCATGGGGTAAAATAAAGGAGGCCAGAGTCCTAATGGAAATGGCAAGCCTTTGAAGGATTATAGCAAGACAGTCATGTAAACTATCTTGTTCTCTAAAGTTCCCTCTGGCTGCCATGCAGAGAATTGACTATTTGAGATCCTAGTCATGGTCAGGATACAAAGAGGGACGTTAGGCAGGAGGTTGTTGTGGTGACTCTGGAGGGAGAAGACAGGCGAGGCCAAGGTGGGCGACGTGACTATCTGTGACCAACTGGGGATCTACTTTGAAGGTGTTTCATCTGGGAAGAAAGGTCAGAGGCTGATCTGCAGTGGAGGGGAGCTGGTTTCAGGACAGGTGTAAAGAAGGAAACGGAGCGAGAACTTTGTGGGTGCCAAGGAAGAGAGGTTGAAGTGAAAGGCCAGCGTTTCCAGCTGGCAGCAAACCAGGAGCTGCCAGAACGGGCTGATGGGTTGAGAACAATGTGGGATTAAAATCATTGAAGATGAACAGCAAACATAGGAGCAGTGAAGTGGAACACGTTACAGCCAGGGGGTAGAACATGATGTTTTGATTTGGGAGGTGAGGCAGTTCTGAGTTGCTGATTTGTAAGTGTCCCCACTCTGTATGGTGGTTTATGTAGAAAGAAAGGCCAACTAGATCCCGGTAGTGTGGGGCTTGTGCCTCCTGACTTGTGCTTCGCTCCTCCCCGCACCACCCCCAGCTGTAAACTCCTGACCTGATTTACGAATCTTCTGACTCGTTGCCCATTTATGCCTCTGTTTGAGCAACTTCAGTTTGGTGGCTGGTGAATTTCCTTCTAGTCTAGGAGCCTGAGTCTTCTGGCCAGCTGGTTAACTACTGTGCTCTTTCCTCTATGGTGATGTGATCCTCTGAATGACATTTAGGGTGACCTCTCTCTGGCTGGACCCGATCCTTGGCACCTCTCATCCTCAGGTTGTCTCCCACAGGCCTGCCTCTGCTGGCACTACCACCTGCATGACCACAGGGCACAGTGTGTGACCACAATCATGGACTATAGATGTGGATTGCAGGAGAAAACCACTAGAGAACAGGAAGGTAAGAAATTACGGTGCTAAGGGCATGGGTGATTTTCCAGTTAGCACCACAAACTATAGGGGGCCCTCCCCACTGCCTCTCAACCCTACAATCTTTCTCTGGAAAGTTGGCATTTGTTTGTTTGTTTTCTTAGCAAGGTGATTATGGAGCATTTCTCTTCTTGAATCTTCAAGGACTCCTCCTTCTTCTGATTCTCAGCTGATAACTTCACATATTATATCATGGGAGGAAATAGAAAATGCAGAGAGAACAACCTCATCTTACCACCAGCAAATCTATTAATGGACCTTAATCTTTGGGTATATACTCATTCCTCCCTTCTTTAATAATGTTTCAAAAATGTTCATCCACCACTCATACTGTTCTTGTTCCCACCTTCCTTCATAGCCAAACTAGGAAGTCCACACCCAAACCTTCTTCTCCACCCCCCACTCACCCCACATTCTACTCCCCATTCACCCCTCTCCCCACTGCAGTCCTATTTCTGACCCCACAATGCCTATAAACCTCCAATACTAGATCCAGATCAAATAAATAATTTTACTTTCTTGATTTTACATGGGGTTTCTCTTAGTATTTAATTCATTCCTTCTTGGAATTTCTGGTACAGCTGAGATGGAATAAGGCCCCTATAGCCTATCTTCCCTACTGACTTGACTAAATTCTCCATTCCAAATACAAGAAACAACAGCCTAGGACTCTGAAAAATAAACACAAGCAGGAAGACTGGGGAGAGGAGTCAAAACACAGAAAACTGATCCATATGGGCAGTAAGTGAGTTTCCCTCTTATTATTATTTCCTTTTTACTTTCATGTCCTCGAGCCAAGGACAGTCTTCCAGGGGATCTGACACAGCAGCCCCATGAACATCTATTTTATCTTTCTGGCCAGAACACTGGGATATAGCCCTTTATGAGCCACAAAATATATGAGGAATTACCATTTTTCCCCCCTCATGGTTTTGTAAGCCTGGGCTCCCTGTGGAGCCCATGTGGTGGGCAGCAGCTCTAGATGCTTAAACTCTACTTAAAAAAACAATGTTCTGGGTTGAGAAATTGGGTGAAGGGTCCCCTATAATCACCTTTTCTCCCCAATTTGTCTAGCCTGGCCACAGTCATGGGAATTATACAGTGACACCTTGAGCAGCTTAAACTCCAAGATAAATTCCATATTTTTGGCCAGACAACCAGGGAAATGGGGACCTTCTAAATAGTGAGAGTGATGGAAATTCTGGAGATGAGAGATTTAGAGAAGTGTTTCCCCTAATTCTGTGAATGAATTGAGTATAACTTCCAGGCTTACTCTTGAGTGGTAGTTAGAATAGAACCAAGAGAGCACAGCAGATGCTCTGAGAACTGAGCTTTGATTTAAACCATCACCCAGGTCGCAGACTAATCCCTGAGTGGTTACATGCGTACAACAGACCCGAAATAGCATATCGAGGGCTCTGACAACTTAGCTGACATGGGAACCGTCACCCCTGGAAGGTGTGACAGGAATTATAATCTGAAAATAACTGGGTCGAAGGCCTGCTGACACAAACAGATAATTAACAATCTTCCAAGGATCTTAACGGCATGTGGATCTAAATGATAGGATGTTAAAGATGTCTAGGATACATATACAATGGAATATTACTCAGCCAAAAAAAAAATAAAACCTTACTATTTGCAAAGGCATGGATGGAACTGAAGGGTATTATGCTCAGTGAAATAAGTCTAGCAGAGAAAGACAAGTATCATATGATTTCACTCATATGTGGAATTTAAGAAAGAAAACAGGATCATAGGGGAAGGGAGGGAAAAATAAGATGAAATCAGAATAAGATGCCTCCCCAAAGAGAGAGAGGCAAACCATAAGAGAGTCTTTACTATAGGAAACAAACTGGTGGGGGGGAAGGGGTCAGGAGCTGGGGTAACTGGGTGATGGGCGTTAAGGAGGGCACGTGATGTAATGAGTGCCGGGTGTTATATGCAAGTGATGAATCATTAAACTCTACCTCTGAAACTAACAACACATAAATGTTAATTACATTTAAATAAAATTAAATTTTAAAAAACTCTAGGATATAATAAAAATATATTTAATTTACAAAGAACTAGGAAAATGTGAGTAATTCCAAAGGGAATCAACAAGTGCCAGCTGAGATGACTCAGATGTTAGAATTATCGGGTAAAGGTTTTAAAGCAGCTATTACATGTATATTCCACAAGGTCAAGGCAAACACACTTGAAAGAAATGGAAAGATGAGAGGTCCCAGAAGAGAAATAGAAATTGCAAATTAAAAATTTAGGAATGAAAATTATATCTGAGATAGACTTTTATTTGTATTAAAAATCCTTTCGCTTTGCCTTCTGCTCTGCAGCACCTTTCACATTTTCAGTCTGGTC
Organism: Lontra canadensis; assembly: GCF_010015895.1. Lineage (NCBI taxonomy): Eukaryota > Metazoa > Chordata > Mammalia > Carnivora > Mustelidae > Lontra > Lontra canadensis. Next base: position 17,290,158 of record NW_022631020.1, on the reverse strand, counting down.
TGAGAAATCCTGCCGTCTTCCTCACTGTCTCTTCTTCCATCTAACGCTCACTTGGGTCGTTGGCTTTCTCCTCTCTTTGCTGTCTGTTTTCAGATGTAAGCTTATGCCCAGCTCATCTGCTCTTTTACTATTTCTCCCTCTTCACTCATCATCCATTCTTTTTTTTTTAAAGATTTTATTTATTTATCTGACAGACAGAGATCACAAGTAGGCAGAGAGAAAGAGAGAGAGAGAGGAGGAAGCAGGCTCCCCGCTGAGCAGAGAGCCCGATGTGGGGCTCGATCCCAGGACCCTGGGATCATGACCTGAGCCGAAGGCAGAGGCTTTAACCCACTGAGCCACCCAGGCGCCCCATCATCATCCATTCTTGACGGTAGTGTCTTCAGGATTTTGCTTTCAACATTCCACAGAAATTGTTCCTATTTAGGTCATTGGTGAAACTCCTCCTGGCTAAACGTAATGAACAATTTTCAGTCCACTTTATCAACACTCTTGTCTTTGCAAATAATAAACATAAGCAACAACAACAACATAATGATGATGATGGTGATGATGATGATGATGATGCTTGTGGAGCACTTGCTGTGTGTCCGGGCTTGTGCCTGCTCTTGCGTGTACCGTGATTGCATTTAGTCCTCAGATGGACCTCAAATGGGTATTGCAAAACTACTCTTATCATCATTTTAGAGATTAGAGAGTCAAGAAACAGAGAGGTTTAAGTGACTTGCACGAGAAAATAGTCGACCCAGGATCTAAATCCAGGAATTGTAACTACAGACAATGCATGCTATCAGGCTCAGCTCTGCCCAAACTGCTTTTACCCAGCTTACCACAGTAAGGTCAGACCCTTCTACAAGAAGACCTTCTCGAATAATGAACACCATCACCCTTTTAATCTTGGTTAGAGGCCTCTTTGCTGGTCTCCAAGAGCACCCTGCAAGACTCATAACAGGGGCTGGGTGGCTCAGTGGGTTAAGCCTCTGCCTTCGGCTCAGGTCATGGCCTCAGGGTCCTGGGATCGAGCCCCGCATCGGCCTCTCTGCTCAGCAGGGAGCCTGCTTCTCTTTCGCTATCTGCCTGCCTCTCTGCCTACTTGTGATCTCTGTCTGTCAAATAAATAAATAAAATCTTAAAAAAAAAAAAGACTCATAACAGGGACCATCTTCCAGGACAATCATCTGTTGATGTGTCTTTTGCTCCTACTAGAAGTAACCTCAGTGGCAGGGGTTGTGTTTTATCTTTGGATCCAAACTGCAAAGTACCCCATAGAGTAGACTTTCAATAAGTAGTTGTTCAACTAAATGTGAGCAGTTGTCATTAGGCCAGCCCTCTCTGTGTTTAAGCATTGATTGGGTCTCTGCTTAAATCTCCTCAGTATTCAAGGACAACTAGGATCAAATAGAATTCATACATTCTTGCCACTATTGCCCACGATTGTTCCTAATGCTGTGATTTTTTTATTATTATTATTAAGTTACAAATATCTATCCTGCTAACCAAGTCAGAAACCTGGCAAGCCTCCAAGATTTGTCTCCTTTTTGTGCCCATTAACTAATCAATCAACTGCTCTCCCTCATGTCTTCTACACACCCCTAATCCTTCCCCTTTCCCTTGATCTCCTTGCTTCTGTGCTTCTTTCCATTCTGGCAATAATTATAAAATACTGGGATGAGTTATGTACATATCATTACCTCCCTCCCTTCCACTGGTCTGCAACCTTCTTGAGGGAAAGGGTAATCTTTTCATTTTTGTATCTCTAAATTCTGTCTCCTCTGGAGTGACACCTTGGGGCATGGATCAAATGACTGAGTGCTTATTAGCTTATACTTTGCAGTAAACTAAAGAAGGCATTTCCTCTTTAGTCATGATAGCCCTGAAAGTTGTTCATAAATATTCCAGTTCTCCTTTTAGGTATCTCGTAGGGTTGCACACCCCTGCCCATTTTGAAGTCAGATCAGCATGACTTGCTTTAGCCACTGAAATAGAAGTGACTGGGTGACCTCTAGACAGAAGCTTTCAGAGATGATACACAATTCAGCACCTCCTCTTCCCTTCTCCGCAGTGAGCAGGGAAGTACAAGTGAATGCCAACTTTGTGCCATGATATGTGAGTCAGAAATCAAATTTCTGTTCCATTAAACCACTGAGGTTTAAGGATTATTTGTTACTGCAACATAACTTAGCCTAACCTGACTAACGTGACATCCTTGGGTACTAGCATTTTTCTCTTCTGGAGAAGTGGTGATCGGGGAATATCATGCTGCTGTCCCTTTCTTGTCTCACAGATGTTTTTATCCAGATGAGTTCAGGTTAAAATTAGCACCAAGGGAAAACTTGAAATGGAACGCAAGTCCCAACTTGGCAATATTCAACCTAAGAATTATGTGTGGAATGAAAAGGGTAATCGTATTTGCTTTGAAGGATAATTATGAGCTAATTGTGTGTAGGAATGGAGGAGCCACTTCTATTCATATAAGTCTTCTTTTCTCTCGACTGCATATGCAGCACACAGGCTGCTCCAGGCAGGGATAATATGCCTCCTGGAGCACTGCTGGGACCAAAGGATTAATGCCACAAATATTTGATTGGGATTACTTAATTAGGACATTAAGTGAAAAGTTTGTCCCCAAAATAGCTCAGCATGGGAAACAGGATAACATTATAACCACACTTATTAAGCATTTAGAGTTTGCAGTGCAACATTCGTTATGAAGACTTTCCATCCTAGGAGAAAACTCTGGAGGTATTAATATTTTCGATCACCAGTTCCGCCTTGCTAGAGGAAGTGGACAGCTGAGTCTGAGAGACCACTTATCTCCCATACTGTTCACCTGTCCTCTGCAAGGAACCTAATGTCCAGAGAATTCCCGAGTTTTAAGGCATTTTGGAAAGTCCTAATGAACTCACTTCTCGTTTTGCTGAATCTCTTCTGATGTAGATAATCTGTTTCCTGCAGCTTCTCATCCTTTCATATTTTTAAAAACTCTCATTTTTATTTTCAGTCCTCTAAACATGGTCCACTTCTGTTCTTTGTCCATTTGTTTCCTTGGTTTTCTTTTCATTTTTTTAGGCTGGAGCCATTTTTCACTCCTAGAAAACTGTCAGGGATCAGAAAAGGCTTGACTTTGGCTCAGTTTAAATGACTGCTTGCCCTCGGAAAGCAAAACAAACTCTACAGTACCTTCGTTTGGGAATCCCAGAACTCAGTCAAATCTAGTGCCACCTCCTCCATTAAGCCTTCCTTGATTTCCTGCCGACAAAACTTACCTCTTATGTTAAGGAGCACTTCCATCCATTCTCTGTAATGCCACATCATTGTATTTTGACTAATCTTCTCTGTCTGCCGCGCCACACGTGAAACTCCCCAGAGGCAGAAAACTTGTTTTAGTCATCATCACATCTCTGGTCCCTCGCAAAGCCTGGCACCTTATTTTTAAAATAGAGACCATTTAGTCACACCTGATGCTTTAATAGGACAGAAGTCTCGAACTGCAGCCTTGGGCTGGCAAGACCCTCAGGCATGTTCTGTTTAGTTCACAAAGAATTGCCCCCCACAAGTCTTAACTATTTTTAATTAATTGCCAATTTTAAGAATGGGGAAATTTATCACTTTAAAAATCCAGATTTTTAGCTCAATCTTTAAAACACACACACACACACACACACACACACACACACACACACACACCAATTAAGAGACTGGGCAACGTCGAGCTCAGATTCCAACATAGCAGCAACTGCCATGGCTGAGCAGCCACTCCCCTCTTTGGAGGACACTGGGCCCTGGTGTCCAAATGACCACGGCTTGCCACAAATGTCACGAGAAGCCCATAAGCTGTCAGAATAGCACCTGAATGACAGGCTCCACAGGGACAATTTTCAGGTCAGTGATTTCAGGACAGAGCCCTCTCCTGATTGTCAGGCCAGAGATGAGGAATTAATGTTGACACAGGTGGGGACCCCTGGCCCAGGGAGGCCTGGACTTGCTCCCTGTCGCCCTCAGGGTGATACTGCGTTGGTAATGACTGCTTCAAACCCCAGCATACTTTCTGTTCTGCTGCTCTAGAAAATCTACTCAGAGTTCAGCTTCCAGTTTTAAGATGTAAGGATTTACATAATGAGAAGGCAAAATGGTAGCCTAGTCGCTCTTTAATCCAGATGCCTTCTGAAGCCTCGGGCTTCTGTGAATTTTGGGGAGTGACCCTGGATTATCACTCATGTCGAAGCATTTAGTGTCTATCTTTTTAAATTCCCTTCCCGGCTCTTCTCTCTTCCCTGCCACACTTGCATAATTAAATGCATTTCTGTCCTTCTCGTGCTGATGATCTCAAGTAATTTCCTGATCATCCTAGTATTTCAATCTTATTTGTCTTTTTATTGTTTAAGAGTTTATTTATTCATTTGACAGGCAGAGATCACAACTAGGCAGAGAGGCAGGCAGAGAGAGAGTGGGGAGCAGGCTCCCTGCTGAGCAGAGAGCCCGATGCGGGGCTCGATTCCAGGACCCTGGGATAATGACCTGAGCTGAAGGCAGCGGCTTTAACCCACTGAGCCACCCAGGTGCCCCTAATCTTATTTGTCTTTGTTTTTGTGTGTGTGTGTCTCTACACTGCTTTTCCATTTCTAAAAAGTGGAAAAAGTTAAGGCCATGAAGAAATTAATACCTTTTTAGATTATGAAAGTAAGATTTGACTTTTTGTAGACTTTTTAGAAAATAAAGCAAAATCTATAAAAATCAAAATGATCTGGTCTTCTAGCTTCTCATTATGACTATATGCTTCATAATTGGAAGTGTGTTGCACATATAACAAAGTCATACTGTATTTGCTTAACTTTATCTTATAATCTTTTCTCCAAAATTATTTGAAAACATTTTTTTTAGTGGAAATGTAATATTCCATCTACAGATGTATAAAAGTTATCTAGACTTTTCCCTATATGCATTGATGTTATGTCTGGTTTACTTTTCACTTTGTAAAAAAATCTTCACCTATATTTAGCTAGTTCCTTGGAGGAAGTTTCTCAAAGTGGAATTTCTGGCTCAAAAATTAAGAATGTTAAAAAACATCTGATGAAATATATTATCAAATTGCTTTTAGAAAGTTCATCCTTTTATACTCTTGCCTGCTGTGTGTCAGGACACATGGCTACCTTACCTGCATTATGAAATTTAAAAAGTTTTGATGATGAGGTGTTTGAAAAATTTTTAATTTATATTTGATTTTGTTGAGTCTGAATATTTTCAAATACTCATTGTCCACTGTATTAATTCTTTGTTTTTGAATATGGTTCATATTCATTGCCCACTTTCTTGTTGGTTCCTTGAGAATTCTTCTGATCTCAAATACTTCTTATGCATTTAGGATGGTGGTCCTGCATCTGCTATATTTCCTGCAAATATTTCTCCCAATGTGCCAATGGCCTTTGTATTTTTTATGACACTTTTGGATACATAAGTTAATTTTTTAAACTTAGCATATCCCATCAATTTTCCTTTTCCTTCCTTTTATACTTAAAAGTCTTTTACAAAACTGTAATTACATGAGGAGATGAAGGTGTTATTGCAGTAATCATTTCTCAATATATATGGGTACCAAATCATCACGATGTAGTTCTCAAACTTACATGTTATGGGGGCCTGAGTAGCTTAGTTGGTTAAGCATCCGACTCTCGATTTTGGCTCAGGTCATGATCTCAGGGCTGTGAGATGTGTCCCATGTCGGGCTCCTTCTGCCCTTCTCCCCGCCCCTCCCTCCCCTTGCACCCATGTTCTCTTAAAAAAAAGAAAGAAAGAAAGAGCAAACAAACAAACAAACAAAAAACCAACAACAGCAACAACAACAATAAAACCAAGCTTACATATACTATACCTCAATAATATCTCAATAAAGCTGGGGAAGAAAAGAAAATATGTTTTAAAAAGCCCTTTACATACCCAAGATCAATTAAATATCCATCTATATCTTCTAGCATTTGGGTTTTAGGTTTTACATTTAATTTGCCCCATCTGTTTCATACTTATTAAGGGTCACAGTGCCACTTGAATATTAACTAAAATAACTATTTTAATAATATTTTAATAATAATAAATATTTTAATAATATTAACTAAAACCTACCAAAGGCAAACATGAGAGCAAACTCAGGTGTGCATTCCACCTGGCAAAGTGTATCACAGAGGGAAGCTCTGCCTCATTCCCTGCAAAATGAGAGTTTTCCTGTCTACCCAACAGTGTTCATATAATGCTTGGTATCCAGTAAGTGACCCAAAAAGACTACCAAGATACTTACAAATAGATTTTTTTTCCCTGAGATTTTATTTATTTATTTATTTAAGAGAGACAGAGAGATAACAAGCAAGCACAAGTAGGGGGAAGGGGACAAGCAGACTCCCCATTGAACAGGAACCCCATCGCAGGGCTCGAACCCAGGATCCTGAGATCATGACCTGAACCAAGGCAGATGCTCAATCGACTGAGCCACCAGGTGACCCCAAATAGTTTTGTTTTTGTTTTTGTTTTTTTTGTTGTTGTTTTGTTTTTATTCCACACAGAGAGAGATCACAAGTAGGCAGAGAGGCAGGCAGAGAGAGAGAGGGTGAAGCAGGCTCCCCGGTGAGCAGAGAGCCCGATGCGGTGCTCGATCCCAGGAACTTGGGATCATGACCTGAGCCAAAGGCAGAGGCTTTAACCCAATGAGCCACCCAGGCGCCCCCAAAGTAGTTATTTTTTAAGCAGCATTTGGCATGTGATGCTTCCTTATTTTGGAAGAAGCTATGTTATGTCTGCTGAAAAACTGGCTGTGTAATTTGCTGATTTCTTGAAAATTCCTTCTCTACTACTGCTGCTGCTTTATTAGTCCTTCTTTAGAACAAGTAAAAATGTCTTCTCTCCGAATCATTTTTTTCAGAAATGTTCTTAATTAGCTTTTTTTCTTTCAGATTAACTCAATAATTTTATTAATTTCTTTCTACCCCAAATCCCACTAGGGTCTTTGTTGTAATTTTGTTAAATCTAAAAATTAAGATGTTATTAAAAAATTAATTCATAAAGATATGACATCTTTATAATATTGATTTGCCCATAAGGGGAAAAAAAATAACGGTTAACCTTCATAGGGGCTTACCATATGCCACTGGCCAATCCAGGGTATTTTTACTTGTCAACTCATATATCGGCACAATGGTTTGCAGAAGAAGGGGCACATTTATGAGTGAGGGGTCTCAGACACAGACTAGAAAGCAATACTTTAAAAAAAATCACTGGTGGCAATGGGTGTTAACTAAATTCTTCCTGGTAATCACTTCACAATATACACATATATCAAACTATTATGCCGCACACTGAAAATAAAACAATATTGTATGTCGGCTATATGCCATTAAAACTGGGAGACAAATAAAGCAGTAGAAAAAAAATGTTTTAATGTTTAAAAATGTAAAAACTCACTAGCCAGGTTTTTCTCCCGTATGATGTTCACCATCCATCCTCTCTACCTCATTCCGGCTTTCTTAGCCTCACATTGCTTCCATTTCTCATTCCATTCTTTTTTTTTAAGACTTGATTTATTTGACAGAGTGAGCGAGAGAGAGAGAGAGAACACAAGCAGAGCGAATGGGAGAGGGAGAGGCAGGCTTCCAGCTGAGCAGGGAGCCCCATGCAGGACTCAATCCCAGGACCCTGGGGTCATGACCTGGGTCGAAGGCAGGCACTTAGCCAACTGAGCCACCCAGGCACCCCTTCCCATTCCATTCTGAATGCTTTCTCTATCTGCTTTGCCTCCTCATTTTACTCCTTAATATAACTGATCATATGATGCTGTTCTGAAGTCTAAATGTAGTTGATCTGAACTGTGATGCTTTACTAAGAAAACAGTATAAGACCTCAGTTGACCTGAGGGGTCTCATACCCCACCCCACCCCACCCTCCAGAGAAGATAGGTGACTTCTGATATAGACACTGGAGATGAATAGAAACCCAGAATCTCCAAGATACAGGGAGGAGAAAAGAGGTAGCAGAAGGGAAGTTTCAGGATGAAATTCCACCTTCATGTATAACTTCAAGAATCTGAAAATATGTTTACTTTGAAATTATTGAGCACCTACTGTATGCCAGGAAGAGAATCCTGAAACTTTATCCTTCATCTCTTTCAGTGATGTATCTGTTGGGGCGGTGTAGGTGGGAGGAGCAAAGCTTCTTGGGTTCCTAAAGAGCCCCGGGCTGTGTCAAGGAGGAATGGGAAACTCTCTCCACTTTGCCCCTAAAGAAGAGAATTCACTTATCCTAAGGATAAGAGATTCACCAGCCATTTCAAGGAAAAATCCAAGTATGCTAGGGAACCTTGGATGGGGGCAAGATGGTGGCTGTGTTGGACATAGGCACCAAAGTCCCCATCTTACTCGGTAGCAGGCAGGAAAGGTTGCTTGGAGGAGTCTCAGGGTCACAGTTGGGAGAGAAACTAATATGATCTTGTGTACGGGATCCTTTGGGCTGACTGATTATGCTTGCTTTGTTCTGTCTACATCTGACTGTAGGAATTGTGGGCTACTTCCATATCTTGGCTATTGTAGATGATGTTGCAATAAACACAGGGGTGCATGCAAAAAAAAAAAAAAAAGTATCCTAGTGCAGAAGAAGGCTTTTATTCGTCATTGGTCTGACAGGATGACAGTTCAGTTCAATTAATGTAGATTCTTGAAACATTACCAGGTTGATGTAACTATTCACAGCACTCCATGGACTGGGCTCTCACTCCCAACGGGCTTCTTATAATCCACTTTTGGTCCTGGAGACCCAGCCCAGATCTCAGCGTGGCTGGGGGTACCTGCGGCCCCAGCATGACAGAGTGTAACGTGCAGGTGCTTGGCCATATGGCATCCCCCGAGCCTGCCGTCCTCTGCTCTGTGCCAGAACGGGCATATGCTGGGGATAGTCCAAGACTTGAAGGGAGGAAACTCAAAACGTCATAGAGTCGGTATGAGGGTAAGCTCTCTTTTCTCTTCTGTATGGCAGGAGTGAAAATGGAACCAAGAGGAAGCAGAAAATGCCGTTATTGATTCTAATGCAGGGCAGGCTGAGGTGAGGACAGATAATATAGAACTTTTGGGCTCTCTGAAGAATGACCTCTTTACACATATAAAACAAGTTTTCAAAAATGTCCACAAATGAGGGAGCTGCTGTAGTCACAGATCTCACCCACTTGGCTTCACATGAACCTATTTTATCCATACTTTAAGGAGAGAAATATCTAGAATCTGGAAAGAAATATCTAGAATCTGGCTGATTCGTGATTTTTTTTTTTTTTTTTTGAGGGAGAGCTTGGTTGGCTGGCGGGTTGGGGTACCCACAGGAATACGTCATTGCTTCGGGATTTATGCTGTGATCAAATATATACATATCCCTCCCTGTGTTGCTGTTTGGACTCCACAAGCCTGAATGGCAGTTTGGCTCAATTAATTTTAGAGGCTGCCTATTATGTAAGGGCTAAGTAAGCTTTCCAGTGAGAGCCAGGCCTCCCAGTAAGCATCCTGACAGGCATATCGGGAGGATAAGGGGAGAAGTAGTGTAAGGGCAGGGAGGTTGCCAGATGGTGGGGGCAGAAGGAGGCAATGCCTCCAAGGCCAAGTTAAAGGAAGAGCTCAGAGAGAAGTTCCCATGTGCAGGGAGGAGATGGAGTGGAAGCACAGAGGGGTAATATTAAAAAAGAGAGCTTACAAAATATTAGAAAACAGGAGGCCATTTTCAATCTGGACATTTCCCTAAAGGACTAAGAAAGAAATCATGAACAGGAGAATGCCCATTAAGGAAATGTGCATTTGTTTCATTTACAAATGATGGGTGACTCTCCTCAGAGAATTCACATAACTGCCCTAGGAAGGGTACTATTTTTTTTAAGTAACGAAATCGTGCCCACTTGCCAGCATTCACAAGTTGCTGTGGAATGCTGACCACTTGTTTAAACATTGTTCGTTTTTGCTATTAAAGCCTCTGATGCATTTTAATGAAACCCATTTCATAAAACACAAAAGCATGTCGTTTTTAATGAAGGAAAAAAAAACTAGTGAATTTCTTGGCCATGTTCTTTCTTTATAATGGAATCCGAGGTATAAATGCAATATTTAACACATCCGAAATTTAGAATGCCCTTTTTAATTACACACATGCAAGTCACTCCCTGTGCGTTACTCATTTTGCTAATTTTGACCAAAGAATGAATTAGCATTTGAACTAAACTCTTAATGAACGAATATAAAATTAAACTCTTCTTCATAGGACGAAAATGGGTCACAAATAAGACATGAACATGAGGCTCCATTTAGATTTCATTAACCAAATGCTTCTAACAGGAAGATAAGCAAAGAGCAATATTCAAGTCTTCTAAAACATAAAGCAAAGCAATATTAATTTCAAAGGGGAGGGGATGAAAAGGAAATGGAAACAAGCAAGAGTTCTGGTTCTAGGCAGAGATACAGGTTTGTGTGTAGGTAGCGTGGGCAGACGCAAACGCCTAAATGAAAGTACCCAGTGCAAGAAGCACTTACTGCACAAATACATTGGCTTGGATTCGGCGGAGCGGAGAACCCGCGGTCAATGTTGAGAGACCGCGCCACCTTCTGGTTGCCGTGTGCGTGACAAGCACTCGTATTGTTGACAGACCAGCGTTTCTGTTTTATGCAAAACTTATATTGAAGGAAGGCAGCAGATACTTGCTTGTGCTGTGCACTCGGTCCCCTGGGAACTGTATTGGAATGAGAACACGATCCATAAATGTACTCCAGTGACTGCTCTGCTTGAAAATCTGAGTTTGCTTTTTAAGCTTGATCAACTGTAATGGTATATGATAGGCCAGACGCGAGCACAGGCAGTACTGAGATCCGGAGAGAAAGGGGCTTCGGCGGCCTGTCTTCTCCCCCGTTGCCACTTTCTGAACTTTTTAGAGGCGCAGAAATGGAGCCCCAGCAAACGAGGCAAGGCCTCTGCTGGTCAGGAAAAGCAGGTGGGGGACATGCCATCGTGCCAGCAAAGTTGCAGCAAGACAAACACGTGAGCTAATTTCTAGACACTGCTCAACACACAGTTGTGGCCCAATGATGATCTGGGGAATTACGCTCTACTGAAATTCCTTTGCAGTTTCAGTGGGATCAGCTGTGGTGTCATGGTGGTGGGAGTCTGGGCCAGAGGGGTGAGCTCAGCAATGACATACCTTTGCCACCACACGAGGGCATCCTGGCAGGAGGACTTTTGGAGGACCCATGACCACCCCTTTTTAGGTGTCTATATGCTAGAGTTACCTTTGAAGTTCTAGTATTGGAAAAGGTGGTCACAAAGGAAAGGCATTGTTTTTCCCATGTGCCTTGATTAAAGAGTTTATATGTCTCTGTCAAAATTAGTCCTAAAAACCTTAAATGCTTGACATTTAAGTTAGTCAAATGTCATTTGACAAGTTAAGAGGTTAACTTCTTAAATGTTAGGAACTTTGTGAATACTTCTATGGAGGCAAATATGTTTATATAGATGAAGGAATTCTTGTTGAATAATTGTTCTTTACACTGTATCAATGTAGACTTCTAAGATGTCTAGACAGGCAAGCCTCACCCACACCGCCTCCCCCACACCGCCTCCCCTCCCTTTTCCATCTGTAGCTCACCACACTGCAACCTACCCGCCCCCCCCCCAACACAGCCCCAAGGATGAAGCAGAAGGGTAGTACTACTTTTATCCACAGAAAGTAGAGTTTTCCTGTAAGGATCCAGATGACTTCTTCAGCTTCCTATTTCAGCTACCTCTGTGGACAGAATCTGTAAAACTTTGCAAACTGAACTACTTTTGAATCTATAAATAAAATGATCAAGAAACGAGTAGTTAGGAAAAAAGAAAATGTGGGTTTAGTTTAAAAAACTCAATTTAGGGGCGCCTGGGTGGCTCAGGGGGTTGGGCCTCTGCCTTTGGCTCAGGTCATGATCCCAGAGTCCTGGGATCGAGTCCCGCATCGGGCTCTCTGCTTGGCAGGGAGTCTGCTTCCTCCTCTCTCTCTGTCTGCCTCTCTGCCTACTTGTGATTTCTGTCTGTCAAATAAATAAATAATCTTAAAAAAAAAAAACTCAATTTAGCTGTTGTGGTAGTAATTCATGGTCCTTAATATTGGAATTCACTCTGTTTAAAATTTGAGTATAAAGAATAAACTCAGGGTACCTGGGTGGCTCAGTTGGTTAAGCGTCTGTCTCTGGCTCAGGTCATGATCCCGGAGTTCCGGGATTGAGCCTTGAATGGGGTTCCCGGCTCATTGGGGAGCCTGCCTCTCCCTCTGTCCCTTTCCCTACTTGTGCTCTCTTTCTCTCTCAAATAAATAAATAAATTCTTTAAAAAAAATAAAGAATAAAATTTTCTAAGGTTTTTAAAGAGTACTCCAACAAAAAGAACAATGGGGTTAAAATGTGAGATTGAAGAGATGAAGCAAACAGAGCCGCTTGAAAACAGATTAAAAACCCGTGAAACTCAGGAGGCAGCTCAAGGGACTCCCACCAGCCCAATCTGGGACCATTTGAGAATGAAAATAAATACCGAGAGTAGAAGTCTGTAACCTACTGAATAGAATAAAAACTCCATGAGTTCACGGTAGACATAAGACATAAACAAATGGCTGAGAAGGAAAAGTTCTTCTTTAAAGCAGAAAGACAGCTAATAAAGGTGAAAGAAGTCATGAAATCAGAAGCTCACCATTTGGCAGCCAGCTCCGTAATAACGGATTCAGGGAAGGGTCATTGTGGATTCTACAAGCGGCGGGTGGCAGTATGAGGATGATTATTTCTATCATCTCATAGTATCTCTCTACAGAACTCGTTAGAAAGGATGACATGGGAACTTGAAAGTGAAGGAAGGGCGTACCTCTCCCCTTAGTCGAGTGATCAAAATTAACATCACCCGCAAATGCACAAATCTAGTCTGTGCTTCCTGATAGGAAGTGCCAAAGCTAAATTCTCCTCCACGCTTCTCCCTTCCACCATATTGCCGCCCAAGTCAAAACCCGAATCTAAATTCATGACGAAGCAACAGGTCAACCCCGAATGGGGTACTTCTGGATGATAATCGACTTATGCTCTCAACAAAACGTCAGTGCCACGAAATACGAAGAAAGACCCAAATGCCGTCCCAGGTCAAAGAAGACTCGAGGAACGATGACTTAAATGAAGCACATGCTTTGGATTTTCTTTCTTATAAAAAGCACTGAGTCAGTTGGCAAATCAAACAGCTATAGGTCAGCTGATGGTATTGTCTCAGGGTTAATCTCCTGATCTTGTTAATTGTACTGTGTTTACCAAAGACAATTTCTCATCTTTAAGAAACACAAATTGAAATATTGAGAGGTAAAGGGGCTTCGTCTCTGCAATGTCCCTTAAATTATTCAGTTTAAAAAGTGGTAAATGTTAATATCTAGGCAACTGTGTATATGAGAAGTTTTTGTATTATTCTTGTGATCTTTCTACAAGTCTGACACTTTCAATGGAAAAAGATTTAAAATCAGTAAAATGTTGATAAAACTGCCATTTCTTGGGGCGCCTGGATGGTTCAGTTGGTTAAGCATCTGCCCTCAGCTCAGTCATGGTCCCAGGGTCCTGGGATGGAACCCCGCATCTGGCTCCCTGCTCAGCGGGGAGTCTGTTTCTCCCTCTGTCCCTCTCCCTGCTCATTCTCTCTCTCTCTCTCTCTCTCTCTCTTAGTGTCAAATGGATAAATGAAAATATCTTTTTTAAAAACCCTGCCATTTATTTTGGCTCACGTATTGCATCGTAACAAGTAACTCTAATTTTGTTTTAACCAAAAAACAAGTTGTTTGAGTCTCAGGTACACTCATCTTCGGGCGCTGGGGGTGGGATTTGGAAAGCCCACCTTTTTGGAGTTCCCGCTTTATACAACCTACCTGAGCTCCACTGCCAGCACTTTGTTCCTTCTTTCATTCAAAGAACTGTGAGGGTGCAGCCTGACCCTGTGAACCGCTGGATATTCAGAGATAAGCTGGACTCAGTTTCCAGTCCAAGGCGCACACCAAGAATTTGAGTGGAGTATGCTTCAAAGTGCCACCTTTGTGGAAAACTGAAGGGAGAAAACGGCACCATGGACAGCTTCAAGGAGGAGTCTTGCCCCGGGAACAGAAACGTACCTGCCGGCTGGAGTCACAGGGTGATGGAAGACATTGGGGGGAGCAGGGGTGCAGCTGTAGGGGGTTCTTTCCAGGAACCATGACTGTGGGACACCAGCTCAGCGGTGAGGGTTGCTACTGCCCCCTGGGCAGAGGCTGAGGCAGACCCCGCTGGCCCCGATATAGCATTTGAATTCTGTCTTGGTGATGGAAGCCACCGAAAGATGATGCTTCGATTTGTATATCAGAAGGACCCTTGTTTCTCAGCCTCCCTTTGTAATTCTTTTGTTGGCTGACTGACTGTTTCCTCACTGCATGACTGTTTTAAGTCAGTTGCTGCACTGGTTTGAGGCACGCAGTACCAAAGATAAGTATGGTTTCTGCTTTGTCCGCATTTTGCAGTCTCTGTGGCTCTTTTCTTCTTGTTTTCTAACATTTAAATGTAAGCCATGTTTAAAGACCACAGTAAGTTGTAGTTGGTCTGCCCCGTATTTATTTGTGCTTCTTAACCTCTCCCTGGAAATCCTAAGCCTGCTGTCCTTATTAAGCTAGCAGAAGAAAGTACTGGAACTACGCTGCAGTGCAATGGAAGGCAAACTTTGCCTTTCCCTAGTCCAAGTAGCTGGTTTAAACTATACTCAAAGCTTTATGCCCAATTCTAGCAGGTAATAGTAAAATTATAGGATTCCCTGAAACTCATCTTTTTAATCCATTTACTTAACAATATTCCTGTCATCTTAACATTTATAAGATAAAATAATTGTATCATTTGTATAATTCTGAAATGTAGTTAGCCATTATTTTCAATTATTTTTTTCGCAATATAGTACGATCATTTATATTTCATGCTTAGTACACTAATTAGGTTAATAGCCTCTAGTTCTAAGTACTGTAGTATTTTATTTCATGGTGTTTGAAAGCTATCTTGTATGGAATATAATCTTCCCTGTATAAATTCACATATTATCATTTTTTTGAAGTATATTTTTATTGTCAGAGTCAGCAAGGGGAAAATACTCAGGGTAGTTCAGATTTTTCTCAAAGAAGGTAATATGTCCTTCAACCAAAGCGCCTACTGTGCATGTAATATCTGGTTAGGAGTGTTCAGCAGACACTGAAGAAGTGGACTTCTAGACAAAGTTACCTGGCAATGAAAGAAATAACATGGGTTTCTCTGATGTATACTTCATAAGCTTTACAGGCAAAATTTGAATTTTGCTGCTACTTCCCAGTGACACAAAGTCAGGTGAGGTAACCTCACGAAGGCTCAGCTTCCTTGCACGGAGTGCAGATAATATTGATGCATCAGTGCCTTTTCCTCTCCTTCCGTTCACAATCAGACTCCGGCTCCCTCCTTAAGGGGTTAGTGGCCCTCCTTCTGTCCGTGTTGCGGTGCCTGCTGGCCCCTCCAGACTCTCGCTCACATTGTAGTTCTTGGACATCATAGCTCAGAATCAGGCCAAATCCCTTCGAGCCACAGGTTCTTCGGGAAAGAGAGACTAAGGAGTGGAAAAGCAAGTGCATGGGTTGATTTGAAGTTTAGGGGTATTTATGGGCCTTGTAATGAACTAAATAAAGTCAATAATTATGTGGGGATTTTATTTTTTTTAAGATTTTATTTTTAAACAATTTGGGGCTCAAACTTACAACGGCGAGATTAAGAGTCACACACACTCTGCCAACTGAACTACCCAGGCAGTGACTTGGGGTTTTTAATAATTAGAACTTTGAGCTACTAAATTCTTCCATTTTCTTGTCCTATTTCCCATATATTCCAATTAGTTACCTTTTTAAATTGACATCCATAATTTTTATTCATTTATTCCTTGCATTTCCAAGGCTACTACTTTTCCCCAGGCCCCACTCCCTTTCTTCCTTCCTTCTTTCCCGGACTGTTGACCAAAGTGTTCTCACCTGTGGCTGGCTTCCCCCTCTCTGGTCCGTCCTACACACGATGGCCCAGATTATTCTGCGTAAGACATTAGCTGTCTTGCGCTCTGAAGAGCCTATCATTTCAAGTGCTCTCTTGTCTGAAACCAGTTTTCCCTTCATAGTCCTTAAACTTCAGCAAAAACGAACACCTGGCTCAGTTGTCCTTGTTTCAGGTATGATTCATCTACGCGGTGTCCTCTCCCTGCTAAAACCTTCTTTCTCACCCTCCCACCCGCTCCAGCGTGGCATGGGCAAATCCAGCTCTCCTCAAGGGTGATCTCAAAGAGCACCTCCTCCCCGAGCTCTTTCTAGTTGTCCCTAATTGACAATACTCTTAGCCCTTTAATTCCCATACACTTCATTTTGAAGAATGTGCTCTCAAATAAAAATCTATCAAAATCCCAACGCACTGCACCTCTCTTAAGAGACTGTCTTTCTTGGCCTGCACATGGTGTGTCAGTGCAGGTGAAGTCCCAGTATGAACGCTCCCTATAGGTCTTAATCCACTCTGTGTTTTCAAAGTATGAAGCATGATGTCTTCACACTAAAATTCATTCAATGAGTAACTGATTTTTTAATCAGACTATTTATTCATGTATTTATTCAACAAATATTTATGGAACACCCACTAGGTATTTAAGCCTTGTCCTAAGTGTGGGATACACTAATAAACTAAACAGACCCAAATCCCTGGCCACGGGGAGCTTGAACTTTGGTGTTTGAGAAGGATGAGAGAAGGGACAGACAGTAGATGATAAAATAAGTAAGAAAAACATAAGGCACTTAAGAAAGTAGCAAGTGCTACGGAAAGGAAGTCAGAGGTGTTTAAGGGGTCCTGGAAGTGCCAGGTGGGTGGTGGTGAGTTTTGTGACTTACATAGCCTTGCCAGGGGATGGAGCTCCGAGTTGGGCTCCCTGCTCAGCCGAGAGTCCGCTTCTCCGTCTCCCTCTGCTCCTCCCCGCTGCTAGCGCTCCTCTCGCTCTCTCTCTGTCTCAAATAAATAAATAAAATCTTTTTTAAAAATTAATTAATTAATCAGTCAATTAAATAGGCTTGCCACAGTAAGCCCAGTGAGAAAACAGAGCTCAAGCTGGAAGGAGAAAAGCCAGTGAGTCTTTCAGACAGTTGATGGGAAGAGGCTTCCAGCAGAGATAGCAGCCTGTGAAGACCAGAAGGGGGTGCCTATCCAGCGCTTCTAGCACCCAGGATGCCTGCTGAAAGACCTGCAGGGAGGGGACAGGCACAGGGGCAGAGCTCAGAGAGGGAGTGTAGGCAGGGAAGGCTGATCATGTAAGGACTTTGGTTTTGCCCCAGAGAGAAATCGGAAGCCACTGAAAGGCTTTGAGCCGGAGTGGTGCCATCTAGTCCTGCCTTTATCATTTTGACTCTCATTTTTCACCCTTTGTGAGTAAGGATGTTGACCTAAGAGAGCCCCACCTAACAGAGTCCAACTACACGTGTGGGCCATCCATGGACCGCCCCCTCCCCAGAGTGAGAAAGACACTTCATCCTCCAACCTGCTGGTTCTGAGACAATAGAGTGGAAACAGTAGCAGAAACGGGTTAACTGTAGCTCTGGCTTCTTGTGACCGTCCGTCCATCAACTGTTCCTTGTCTTTTCATCCCCACACACTAACCAGAAGCCTCTGGTCTTTCTGAAATTTTACTTAACATTTCAGGTGTTCTAGCAATAGCTTGCAGTTAGCTTTGTCAATGCATAAAGTAACAGTAATGGTTAAGTTACTAAGTATTCCAAAAACTGTCAAGTTAGCCCTTGGTTTTAAGTCCAGTTTGAAACATCTTTTCAAGTTGCTATACCAGCAAATAGGGAAAATTTAAATTTAAAGTGGGCCTATTGGGGTGCCTGGGTGGCTCAGTGGGTTGAAGCCTCTGCCTTCAGCTCAGGTCATGGTTTCAGGGTTCTGGGATTGAGCCCCGCATCAGGCTCTCTGCTCAGCGGGGAACCTGTTCCTCCTCTCTCTCTCTCTGCCTGCCTCTCTGCCTACTTGTGATCTCTCTCTCTCTCTCTCTCTCTATCAAATAAATAAATAAAATCTTAAAAAAAATAAATAAGAATAAAGCGGGCCTATGGTCTTGCTGTCCAGCTGTATGCTTTTGAGTGAGTCCTAATGAGCTGTGGATTGACTAAAAATTTGTCATCATCAGGATAGAGTTGGAAAGGGGTGATAGTGCCTCGTACACTGGGTCCAGGCGGACAGATGTGGGGCCAAGACTCAGTCTGTCTCTTGCCACACATCACAAGCCGCTCCCGAGGCGCTGAGGGAAGAGTCTTGTTGAGTCCACCTCACACAGAACCCCAAGGGCCTGGCATCGTGCTCAGCTCAGTTCTGGACTCATGTGAGCCTGTTAGAGTGCATTATGGGTAATCCACTGCACTGTGGATGCTGTGGGAGCTGATCTGGGACTGGTGCCACCTTTCCCATTCTAGCTGCGTGCCCCTGGTCACTAACCATCTATATTTGCAGGCCTCTAAATCAGGGAACAAAGGTCCAACCTTCATACAGAGTTTACTCAATCACAGGGGAGAAGCTGGTTGCAGCGGTCCAGGCCTGGAGTCACACCATAGGCATCTGAGTACTCTGGGCCCTTGGGCCTTCTCCTTCCTGGCTGTGTGACTTTGGCACATCATCCAGCCTCCCTGAGCTTTGGCTTCTATATTTGTCTGTTGGGGTTGACAAAACTTATTTTGTAATATTGTTGTTAGAGTTTTAGTAATAATCTCTTACTGAGGACTTGGCAAATGGTAGCTTTTCAATGAACATCAATTCATAATCTCAAATGATTCTACTGTGATATCAAATATAGCTCTTCCTGGTCATGTATTTCAGCAATTTGCCTTTAATACACATTCCAGATTATTGACTTCTCCCGGATTTTAAATGTGAGTGGCACTATTGAGTCCACATATATTTTAGAAAACTTGATTTTCAAGGTAATTCTTCTACCTGATTGATAACAATGAAGTGGAAATTGCTGTTTGGTTAGCTATAAAGAATATTCCCAGAAGGAGTATTGTGAAATATCAAATGGGCAGAAAGAACTGGTGAGTGGATTTGGAAGTTCTCCCTGCTCCCCGCCCCTGCCCCCACGCTGAAAAAGTTTCAAAGAGAGATACATTTTGCACACTGAGGGTTTTAGTGCTTTTGTGTACAGATATTTTGGGAGCTGTGTTATATCACAGGCTCTGAGAATAACAAATGGCTGGGCTTCAGCTCCTAGCCTGGAAAAGTTTTCAGTTTGGTAGATGAAACACCGTATATTGTATTATATTACAATGTGATGAGTTCCAGCAGAGTGAGCCATACCTGAGGGCAGAAGGATGATTTTGATGATCCCCTGCTGTCTATTCCAGCTGAATGGCTTGGTGATGAGAAATAAGGGACCCGGATATTGTGATTTGGGGAGGCCATTCCCTACTAAGACAGCACTGGGTGTTGTGTGCTATCAGGGGAAGGGTGTTTACAATAAAATCATTGTTAGGCACTTCCATTTTTGCAAGTGATCAGTGGCATTAGCATTTCCATTTTTTTGATGGATTGCTAAGTCCTTGGTGATTATGAAAAATGTCCCTTCTCTATAGGCTACTTTTTTCCCTACAATTGAAATTATGACCATTGATTCCCATCTGTGTCCACAAAAGTAACATAGGCAGGTAACCTAGAAAAGCGACTCATGGGTATTTGCCTGTCATCCCTTTTGGACAGAGAGACTGGGGCTGCCATGTAGACTGAGTCTAAGGGACTTAAAACGAAAGGGGGTTTGGGAAGCCACCGCCAAAGGCTGTTCTATACAAGGATGGGCCTCTTGTGTCCTGCCAAAACGGGAGCGCTTCTCAAGCTGTTTAACTTGTGATCATTTTCTCTGGTTGCCTCTTCTTTGAAAACTAATTGTAGATGTGAAATGGCCATGTTTAAATAATTCATTAAAAAATAATAAATCCAGAGGAAAGTGGCAAAGGTGCAGAGAAACCTGGTGAAGTACAAAGAAGGGGTCAAGCCCGTTAACAGTTTTCCAAGAGGCTCCCCTTACTCTAGAGTGCTTAATTAGGCCTGCCTGCTTGTTTGGCCCTGGGTTGGTTTTGTTCTTTCAAGAGAGCTGTTGACCTAATCCTACATGAGAACGCACCGAGCAGTAGCTTCTCACAGTTCATGAAAACATTTGTAAATGCTGTTATTTGAGCACGGGGAGAAAAAAAAAAAATGGTACCTTCTGACTGAAGGAAACTCATACATTTATAATTGTATTTTATAATGTTGAGAAACAGCCTTTTAGCTCTACCAATTATGCAAACCAGTTAGACAACATTGTTTAATGTAGGCAACAAAATGCCCAGAAGATCCTTAACTAGAAAAACAAGATCTTCTGCAAGTTTTGGAGATTCTTCCAACCAGACAATTAATTGAACTAACTGGACGATGCCTTTGTGAGGTTTATAGCTCCTGGAACTAGTGCTGTGCTTACAGAAGCGTTTTGAACATTACCTCCTTGAAACTTCTAGATCTATTAGTTTGTGATAGAAAGCAATCTCGAGGTATAAAATTACTTTTTTTATGCTGATATATCATTTTCAGATATTAGCTTTTTCTTTCTTTCTTTCTTTCTTTCTTTCTTTCTTTCTTTCTTTTTTTTTTAGAGCTAATTAGTAACTCCTGACCCGAAGAAGCGGCTGTATTGGTTAGACTTTCACCCCCCAGCTTCGAGGGAACTTCTACCATGTTCTTAATAGCCCCTCATCAAATGCGGTGGGTAGCTGGAACCGTGCGAAAAGAAGTGGCTCAACAGTACCAGAAGGAAATGAGTTAGTTTTCTCTATTCCCTTACACCTGCTACACACGGCTATGTTTTAGAACCGGTGCTGTTCAAATACCACCGCTTCAGCTATTTTCTCTGCCCGTTTTAGTCTCTCTTTCAAAAGTACCTCAGTGCTGCCTCTGCCACGTGACACCGAATATGCTTCTTCTGCCCGATGCTTTGGGAGTGGGAACCTGGTCTTCAACATCGACGTTCAAAAATATCCATCTGGCTCCTTAAACACTACCGTGTCTCGTTTGTTTTCCCAAGTCTCAGCCGAGGAGATGTTTGTCACTTAATTGCTGCTGAGGATCACAAAATGATGGTTTATAGGTTTACGCAAATTGTGGGCAGCACTTTGTTAACCAACAGAAGAGCGGGCTGGTCCTGGGTAATTATCCTATGGAGCTCAATTGGCCCTTAACGGCACCTGCCCGACCAGCATCAGGGAGCCTGTTTCAACACAAAAGTTCCTTCTTGTTAATTAACCTGTGTGCACTTGTTACAAATGAAACCTATTTGTTTCCAGTTAATACCTTTGCTGCTATTTTAAATATTCATTTATTATTGTGCTTGTTAAGTAAAAGGTGTAGAAGGATGGTTTGGATGACTTCCATCAGTACGCACTGAGCTCTAAGAGATCAGCCAATCGACTACTACGTCAGGTACATGGCTGTGTGTTCAGTGGGCCCCCAAATCCCCTTGAGAAAGATGAGTTGCTCTCAACCATGAAAACAAGATGGGGTGATGGAGAAGCCAGGTACGCACGACAGTAATCAGTGAATTTTCATTAGAGAAGAATTTTCCTAGATGTTAAATGCAATTCATGTGAAGCTTGGTTCCATTTCTCCATCTACGTCATGACTATTTTGTGTCTCGGTAGATAAAAAACTGAACGTGTGCAAACAGGTATGTCTTAATTTTCCCTTCAGTTGGCTTCAGCCAAATGAAGCAATGAACCAAAATTAAGAGGGATTTGCTTAGTTACTTTTAAACAAAAGTAATTTGAGGAAAATGTAAGGAACATAAGGAAAACGTAAAGAAGTTCAGGTGCATACCATAATGTCAGAAGCATGTTTTTAATAACCCCTCCTCAAATGCGGAGTGGGTAGCATTTGAACTGAAAAGGCAGTAGAAATAAACATGCATCCATTTAGCATGTTTCACATAATATCTAGAATAAAATAGTGATTCTTGGAAAGGCTGCCAAATTTATCACTTAAAATTTTGGCGATCTAGAATTGATTTTAGGTATTTGTTATTGTTCTCCAAAACTCATGTTGGAAAGTTTCCTAAAACACATTTTTCTCAAAGGAAGAATAACCTAGCTTACAAATTCTTAAAGAGATGAAAAAATAATATTTTATGCCAATGTGAGGACGGGCTTTTAATTTTTATTTGGATGAAATACTGGAGTGTCATGGCTTTAAAATTTGCCCCTCAAATGTGCCTTGTTAGCAGAGTATGTAGCGCTCAGTCTCATAAAATTTTCCCCACAGAATATTTTCTTTTCGTTTTTGTTGTATCAAAAATCATGCTTATGTGACTTCAATTAGGTTCTCTTAACTGCATACAGAGTTCAAAATATTGATGGGACCAACATTCCACAGCCACCAATCAATTACTTTGATTCTTCTGTTTTAAAATTGGTCCAATAATGCATTTTTGAATAGGTCAATACTGCCTGCTATATAGAGTAATATGTCTAATTTGTTTCTATTCATCATGATCATGTAGTTAAGAACAATATGCTTAAAGCCCCCCGTTGTCACTGGGAAGAATGATATGTAAAATTGACAAAAGAATTTATAAAATTGCTATATGGGTATAATGTTTTGAAGAGATGGAACATATCCCCGCATCCTCTTTTTCCCACAGACATGCAATACTCTGGATATATTGCTCATTTGCATTAACCTGATGGCCAGCACACCTGAACACCCACGTTCTCTGTCTACCAACTCCAAACAGACCATCTCTCTATGCCCAGAAGGAATGCTTTCTTGCTGTCTTCTGCAGCATCATTCAGAAAAATTGGAGAAGAAATGCCTTTTACTCTTACCTTACCCAATCATTTTTCTTCTCAATACGAATTCTGCATTAGCAGCACCAGCAAGTACTTATGAGTACCCACTCGTGGCGAGTGTTGTGGAGATGGTACCAGAAGGAATGTAGTAACATCCTTTTAAGTTGTATTTTAAGTTCTTCTATCACCAGTTCGTGATGGTTATCAGGGGACAGCAAGAAGGGGAAACATGGACATTCATCCTCTAGCTAATGTCCTCTGTGTCCCTCACCCATTAAAAGAAGGTAAATTCATTATGTAACATATGAAACCAAAAACACTGACTGGGATGCAGGAAGCCTCTCTGTGTTGCTTTTGTGAAGTAAGAAGTATCCTCGTGCCTGAGTTTATTCATCGATTCCTTACTTAGCACAACTGGAGAACAAGGAGAAAACACAACAGGCTGTTCTCCTTTGCATCCTGGTGCATGTTGGACTCACAGGAGGAATGCTTAACTCTTAGAACACCAGGGCTGGGGGCGCCTGGGTGGCTCAGTGGGTTAATGCCCCTGCCTTCAGCTCAGGTCATGATCCCAGGGTCCTGGGATCGAACCCCGCATTGGGCTCTCTGCTCAGCAGGGAGCCTGCTTCCCCTCCTCTCTCTCTCTGCCTGCCTCTCTGCCTACTTGTGATCTGTCTGTCAAATAAATAAAATCTTCAAAAAAAAAAAAAAAAAAGAACACCAGGGCTGTGTTTAGTGTGCTATAATCAATATAAAATACCTCAGCCTTTTATCAAGTGGGTATTTAGAAAAGTTGTTACACACTTAGGCATTGCTTAGTGCTAGGAAAGAACTTAAAAATTCATAGTGATCACTAACCTGAAGTCTTATATCACCTATTGCCCATGTCATTCTGATTAACCACACGTATGCTGTCTTGGACGCTATGTATAACTACATTTACCTCCTTACAGAATAAATGTTGCAAATATATGTTACTTATGTACAGGTCTGATCAGTCATCAGTAGAAATAAATTATTTCCATCCAGTGCTCACTATACACCAAGCAATTATTGTCTACTATTTATAAGATGATTATAATACTTAAGTCCTCATGCCTTTGATTAATATTCTTATTCCTGATTGAAGCCTAGTTGAGAATTCACAATTATTTGGTTCTTTTGGGTAAATACACATAGCTTCTAATACAAGTAGGTGAGCTCTAAAATTCTTTCCCTGCTCAAAACTTTGCTACCTAATGGTATGTTACAATAAAAGCAATCATGAGACTTAATTCTGCAACATATACACCTATCAGTAAACAGAGACAAGACAAAGACACACAATCTCTCGGTGAAAACATTCTTTTATAAATTATTATATAGATAAATGTGTGCCTACCAATTCAAGCCATACACATTGTGCCTTTTGCCCAATGGAGCGGACGAAATATGTTACAGGATTCAGGTGGAAGATGGAGGAGAGTTCACCATGAATGGCAGTGGAGAAATGCAACACGAAAGAAGACAAGCTTGACCAGACTCCCCAGAAAAGGCAGGTCTTAGAGGAATGGAGTGGGGCCAAGGGCGTCCTAAGCAGGAAGAAACCACCAAGAGTTCAAAGGTGGAAACCCTGCAGTCAGGCTCACATATTTATGGAATTGCACTTTTCCTAAATCCAGCTGTCAAAGTTGAAACAACATTTTGAACAAGAGGAACATTACCATCAAATTATAGGTGTCTTAGCAGCCATACCACCAGAATTAATCTATTCTAATAGGCCACTCAGGCATAAAGATTGTGGATTTTCTATTTTTTATAGGCAACTTGACTTTCAGTTAGAATATTTTATAACCTATTCCCTAAAATATGAAAGGCTATGAAAACACTACCTGTAATCCTGTTAGCTGTGCAGTGCGTTATTGCTGCTAACAGTGCCAACAGAACAACGGTCTTTCCCTATGTTCATTCATTCATTCATCATTCATTCATTCAGCCGTCTGGATTAAGCACCCACCATGTATCCAGCATTGTGCTAAGTTGTTAGCAGTTTCAGTGAGTTGAGAGAAATGCTGCTTAGTGTTCTTTACCACCTTGTGACTATGACGATATTAGTTGATTAAGGCAACTGTCCAAGGCTATGACCAGGAAGTGGTGGGTGCTGGTGGCAGGAAGGAGGAGACAGTAGAGAGCATTAACTGACTGAAGCACTAATCCTACTGAGACCTTCACTTGCGAAAATTCCTAGCTGTTTTCCCATCAGTACTCTGGAAGGCTAAGGTGGCTTTCAAAGATGCCTAGAGTCCAGGCTTGTTTTGACAACTTCCAAAAAGTAGACTTACCTAAGACTCTCAAAATGATTTTTAAATGGGGTTACAGGATGCCTAGGTGGCTCAGTCAGTTGGGAGTCTGACTTTGGCTCAGGTCATGATCTCAGGGTCTTGGGATCAAGCCCTGCCTGAAGCCCCACATTGGGCTTCTCGCTCAGCAGGGGATCTATTTCCCCTTTTCCTCCTCCTCTGTCTCTTCCCCCTACTCATGCTCTCTCTGTCTCTCTCTCAAGTAAATAAATAAA
Organism: Lontra canadensis; assembly: GCF_010015895.1. Taxonomy (NCBI): domain Eukaryota; kingdom Metazoa; phylum Chordata; class Mammalia; order Carnivora; family Mustelidae; genus Lontra; species Lontra canadensis. The sequence goes on along the minus strand of NW_022631020.1, from coordinate 17,264,701 downwards.
ATCTTGAAAACAAAATAAAATAAAATGAGGTTCCAGTGTACAAAGTAGGAGGCCAATAAAGTGACTCCATCTGTACACACTATTTGCTCTCATTTTCCAAGGGTGTCCAGAGAATTGGCAGGAATTGCCAGCTGTTTTCCTGTCTGCACCATAAGGAAGTTGAGCTTCCCAGCTTCAAGTTACTTTGCCAGGATGACTCTATGCCTGGGACAGTCCGGGTTCTGTCAGTTTTCCAAGTGTGTAATTATTAATAGCACCTAATTTCCTTCTTTAAAATGCCCATTGACACGATAAATTATGTCGTCAATTAATTCTAGCTGACTTCAGCCTTGAATAATAGGTCTCTAAACCCACCAACAGTTTGGGAAAGAAGACTTCTGATAGGTTAAAATTCTTCCAACCAAGGAAAATTGATAGGTGGTTTTCCTGAACTAGTTACATGATGCTAAAAATGTTTGGTCAATACGGCCAGACGGTTGATAAGTCAGGGACACAAATCACTCTGGCCTGGTGGTCCAGGACGGACTTAAGAGGCAGCCAGAGTCACAGTCCAGTTCTGCCACTTCTTGCCCATGTGACCTTAATCTCACTAAGTTTCCTCGCTGTAGAACAGGAATGCTAAGGGTTTCTATCTCACAGGATTACAATGAGGATCATTAATTAATATATGTAAAGTGCCTAGAACAGTGCCTGGCATATGGTTGGTCATGTAGTAAGGGTTTGCTCTCATTACTTCTTCATCCAGAAAGGTAGGTGTGGGAGTAAAGATACCCCCTTGAGATCCTGATTTCATTTCCTTTGAATATACCTAGAATAGGGCATTCCTGGCTCACAAGGTAGTTCCACTTTTAATTTTTTGAAGAACTTTCCACATTGTGTGGCATAATGGCGCATCAACTTACCTTCACATCAACAACACACATGGGCTCCCTTTTCTCCACATCCTCATCAACATTTATTATTGTTTCTTTTGTTTTCCATGCCATATTTCTTATCTTCCACTAAGTATAAAGACTTCCAGTCACGCCACCTAGAGACCACTTTACCCACTGCTCCGTTTGGCCACCAGTCTCTTGCCTCTCCTCCAAAACGGAGAGGCAGATACCATTTCCACGGGGAAGAGCAATCCTTGGTTTGTGGCCTCTGCCAATAACAAAAACCCTGGACAGCCAGGTGGCAAAACTGTTGCCACTGGCATCTATTGTGTGAACGGCATCGGAAGAACCAGTGTGTCTCCCTCTCTCTGTTGGTGATCAGACCAATTCTTCCCAGGTTAGCACCTCGGTCACCATACACAGATTACCAGGGTCAAACTTGATAAAATCAGTAATCTTTCCAGCTCCCAAATCAATCTGAGTGGTGTCATTCATCTCAATGGGCGATCAGGATAGCAGATGGTGCAAGCATTGTGGGTTACCAGGTGAGGGATTCCTTTTGTCCCCACAAAGGTCTTTCTCACTCTGTACAACTGATACTTGGCCTGCTCAGGTATAACGCGATGGACAGCAAACCGATCCTTAGTGTCATAGATTAGATGGAAATTCTCCGCAGTCTTGTCAATGCCAATGACATCCATCAAACCAGCAGAAGAGGTTAAGTCAGTTTAGACCTTTCCATCAACCCTAACGAAATGCTGCATATGGATCTTCTTGTTTTCATCTCCTTTTAGTGCATACTTAAGACTTCTCTTCAGGAAAACGATGATATGAAGACATCCTCTCAGTTTAGGGGGGCCAGGAGATAGACAAGAGGCAAACACACCTTTCAGTTTACCCAGCAGCCAATGCTTTGGAGCCCCTACACTCTTCAGGTGCTTCTTGGGACCAGGAGCCATAGCTGCACGGGGCATGAAAAGAGCTCTTATCATTTGTCTTTTTGCTTGTGGCCATTCTAACAGGTAGGAGGTGCATTTCCCTCATTAGCGATGTTGAGCACCTTTTCATATCCTGTTGGCCATTTATGTCTTCTTCTGAGAAATGTCTATTCAAGTCCTTTGTCCCTTTTCCAGTCAGGTTCTTTTGTTTTTTGCTATTGAGATTATTACATTCATTTCAGCACGATTCAAAGTAGCTAAGCTGTGGAAACAACTTAAATGCCCATTGACAGATGACCAGATAAAGAAAATGTGGTCTGTACATGTAATGGAATATTATTTAGCCTCAAAATGTCAGGAAGTCCTGTCATTTGGCACAACATGGTGGAAACTGGAGAACATCTGGCTTATTTCACTTAGCATAAGTGAAATAAGCCAGATGCAAAAAGACAAATATCGCATGATCTTACTCCCATGTAGAATATAAAGTAGTCGAAGTCAGAGAAGCAGAGAGTAGAATGGTGGTTGCCAGGAGCTGAGGGGAGGGAGATTTTGATCAAAGAGTACAAAGTTTCAGTTTTGCAAGATGAATACGTTCTGGAGTCTGCTATACAGCTTGGTTACTGCAGTTTAAAAGAACTGTACTTTATACTTGAATTTTGCTAAAGAAGATAGATCTTAATAGTTCACAACACATACACATGCACTAAAAGACAGTGAGAAAAGAAACTAGTAGCTCTGTGAGGTGATGGATATGTTAATCAGTCTGATTGTGGTAACCATTTCACAATGGAAATGTTTGTCACAACACCAAGCTGTACACCTTAAATGTACACAGCTTTTGTTACTTTTACCTGGGTAAAACTTTAATTAAAAAAAGGTAGGCATAGATGAGTTAACAGATCTTGTATAGCTAGGGCCTTAATTGAGAAATGTCAACCCCTAATTCAATAGACTACAAAGCAAATTTAATCATCTTCAAAACCAATGGTAAGTTGCTATAAAACTTTAATTAAGATGTTTGAGATAAAGGGCACCTGGGTGGCTCAGCCGGTTAAGTGTCTGCCTTTGGCTCAGGTCATGTTCCCAGGGTACTGGGATTGAGTCCTGCATCGGGCTCTTGCTCAGCAGGGAGCCTGCTTATCCCTCTCCCTCTGCCTGTCACTCCCCTTGCTTGTGCTCTCTCTCTGAAAAATAAATGAATAAAATCTTTAAAAAAAGATTTTGGGATATATATTAAAATAAAACCAAAATTTTTATTTATAGTAACACTTTAAGCATACGAAGTGAAGCCTTCTTTTATCTCACTGACCCTATAGAAATGTTACTATGTCTCATTTTATTACTCTCAAGATATAAAGCATGCTGGTATCAATAGATTATAGTATCTTAATTTTTTTTTATCTTCTAATATTATGATATTCTAAGCCCCCCATCAAATATAAACTATTTATGTCTCCCCAGCTCTGGGTAAAAGGTATCATATATATTTTGGATTTGGGTATGCCTCTAAAGCAGATAAATGTCATTGTAGACGTTAGAAAGGCAGTATACATTTAACTCGAAAAAGAATCACTGATGGTAATAGGATACATTAAATTGATAATACTTGACTCTTGCCTCTTGAACTGGGATTAGGCTATCAGACAGCTCCCAAAAGTAAATACCTTGATAGAATGATCATGATGGAATTTAGAAATTAAATCCAAAAGACTATGTTAATGTAGCATAAATGGGAACATGAGAAAATATCAAAGTTGAAGTTTTTGTTGGAAGATGAATTTGAAATGATCTCTTATGCATATGCAACTTTTAATACATACTCTCTGAGGTACATTTACACTCACATTTAGAAGTCTAATTAGTAATAAAAAGGAAAGAGTTCATAATGATAGCACCCTGCTCTTAGGGTTCCTATTATAGATTCCGAAAACAAATTCATTAATATCTTAATATACGTGGTGTCATTTTCCGCACTTAAATATTTCAGCCCAAAAGATGTAAGCTCTCCCCACTCCTCCTTCTTTCTTCTTTACATTTAGTCTGTAAATTTGAAGCCTGGGGATCTTGTTACTTTCAAAATCAGACTTTTGATATTTTTCTCTTGAAAAGTAAAAGATTTGGGGGTAAAAGAGTAGCCATCGTGCTTTGAAATACGTGCTTTTTCTAATATGTGTTGTTGCTTGAAAAGGCTAACAGGCGTTTGGATAGTGAACCATCAAAAACACCACTTCTGAGGTTTCTCTTTTAGGCTATTATGGGTAGAATGCCTCTTAACCCTTGAGGCAACTCAACAATTGAGTTAAGGAGATTTTCATGTATCGGTTTTGCCTGTCACATGGTTGACTTAACTTCAGGATATACTTTGCAGCTGAAGGTTCATTTCCCTCCATTTGTTAAGTGGCTAATTATAAAGGTTCACAAAAGAATTGACACAAGGGAAAGAGAGGGGCCTGGCTTCTCTCAGCAGCCCCAAGAGGCCTGTACAAATGTCATTTGTAAAAACAGAGCACAAATTAAGCAATGGCCGTAATAAGCTGCAGGAGCGGAGATATAATGAAAGGGGAATTCTTATGTCGATGCAAAGCAGGCACTAAACTGTTGGGATTTTTGTTTATTTTTTACATTGACAACTAACTCCTAATATAAGTCATCCTGTTTAAGCATCTATGGCAAAAAAATAAAATTTTAAAGCTAAGTTGACCATAACAAGCTAAATAAAAAGACAATTTTATCCCCACAGCTGGGATTTGCCGGTTTATTTTCTATGATATATTGAAAATACTTTTGAATCCCAATAAAAATAAGTTTTATTTCCTGGATAAGCATGTATTTTAAATAAAATTTTTAGAAATAATGACCAGAAACAGGAGTGTGACGTGACACATATGTATTAAGAAACAAACATTTTCTGTCAAATAACAATCAGCTTTCCTCTTTACACCCCGTACCATGAATTCTAAATACCAGCCTTTTTAACGTTTGAAAAAGCATAAACAACAAAGAAAACTCCCTTTACTTAGGAGCATGATAGCTAATGAAACAGATTGGAAATTGCTGCATTGTTTCTACCTTTCATCAAAACATCCCTATGCATAGTATTCACATCATTATGTAAGACATTTGCAAATATGTATAATGCTTTTGCCTATGGGAAAACTCTCCTGCTCTAATGTATTCCTGAAAGATGAATGAACAATTCTTGAGGTATGATAAAAAGATTCAGAGGGTTGGATAGAGCAATGATATTAAAGCCACAAGCTCATCATTTAAATTTTTTTTTTAAATGTCAACTGCTAACACTGCAGGTCTCTGTTTTACTTTTTTTTCTTTTTCTCTGCAAACTCACCACCTCTTATCCAATTCCTTCTCTGATTCAAGATCAGCAACCCCCAGTTTGCTGGAGGCCACTTGCTTTGATACTTCAGCGGGGATCTTGTGAAGCCAGAAGTGTTCTCTGGCATCAGATCTCTGATCTGGATTTTTGCCTGATTTGGGATTTTCAGTAACATCTGAAACAGTTATGGAAAGAGGTGCATCACCAGATATGCATCTCATTACCAGCTGAATTTAGTAATCAGACCAGGAGTTGATGCTTAGAACATATGTGGGTTCCACTGAGACTGAAATCGTAAAAATGTGAAACAAGTCATCATCAGATTTTTGAAAGCAAATGGAGGGTCAGTAATAGGACTAAGAGACAGGAGGAAGTGAGAACATTAATGCCAGCAGAGGGGTGGCAACCCAGGAAGCCCCTGAGAGGTTCTGCACTTGGAAACATCAGATATCTGAAGGGTACAAAGCCAAGAAGATATGTTTGGGCTGAAGGTCTGTGTACACAGTCACTGAACTTTCTAAGAAGACTAGAGTTTTATTTTCTGAGAGAAACAGAGTGGAGAGTTCTCCAGAATTCAGGTACAATAGGCACCCAAGGGGCCAGGCTCAAGGTGTAGGGCTGAAAACAATGATCTGATTAAGAGAAGCAGGTCAGAAAGTCTTTGCCACCAACCAGGAAGAAAGAAAAATGGAAGGACTCTTCTTTGGGGAAACTGAACTGACTTTAAAGAGAGCTTTTGATAAAAAGGTCACCCTGCTTCCTGCTGATTCCAAGTGAAATCCTTCAGTGGACAAGTCCCATCCACACATATGGAGCCTCTCGTTTGCCTTTAATGCTTCATTCATAAACACTGACAAACAATAGGGGATCACCAGGCACTTGAGTAAAGCCTCCAATATGAAAAAGGGGATAAAAATAATCATACAAACAAACAAAGGAATCCAGAGCAGACAATGCAGTATACAGAAGAAACTTTAAAAAATAATAATAGCCTGGGAGAGTCAAGAAAAGATACTGTGTTCATAAAACAAGAACTGAATGCTTTGAAAAAGAACAGAGAACAAGAATGAGCTCTTATAAATGAAGACTAGGAAAGCCGAAATAACGCTGTAATAGGCTGATAAACCCCCCAAAATTTCCCAGAATATATGTCAAAAAGACAAAGAAATGGAAAACCGCAGAATAAAAAAGAAAGTAGTCCATGGAAAAGATCAAATGTTTTATTAATAAAAGTTCTAGTGAGAATAGAGGGAATGGAGGAGAGAAAATTATCTAAAAAATAACACAAGAAAAGCATTCAGAAGTGAAGGCATTTGTCCTCAGGTTATAAGACTACTGTTAAGTACGCAGCCCAATAAATGAAATAAACAGAAGAAAATAACAACAACAAAATAAACCAAGGTACATCCGCATGAATTTTCACAACATTAAGGGTAAACAAAAGTCCTGTATCTTAAATTCAAGAAAGAAAGAAGGAAAGGAAGAAAACAAGGAGAAATAGATAAAGAAAAAGACAAAGACAAAGCAATAGATCATATATAAAGAATGCAGAATCAGAATGACATCAGATTTCTCAAAAGCAACATTGGAAACTAGAAGTGTAAAAAAACTGCTTTCAAAACTCTAGGGAAAATGACTTTAAACTTCAAATTTTATGCCATGAACATTCTTAATTGGGTCTGAGAGTAGAATAATTATATATTTAGACACACCAGGATTCCCAAAATTTTACCTACCGTCAGCCATTTATAGGAACCTACTGGAAGTTATAATCCAGAAAAAGTAAGAAATGAGTCAAGAGAAGTGATTCAGAGTATACACTCAAATGCTAGGGTGAAAACGATGTCCTGGTTTGTTTGGAACAGTCTTAGTTTAGCCCAGTTGTTTTGGCATAATTATTAACAGCATTCCTTTTATTCTCAAAGGTGTCCTAGCTATTTCTAAAAGGTGGATATCTAATTTCACATTGTACGACATTTCAAGACTTTTACCTAAATTTCTCCATTTTGGTTCAAAGTCAAAAACCATAATGCAATCAGGGGCTTAATTTATCTACGATCTGAAAAATAGATCAGAAAATACACATGATTATCTTGAAGCTACGAAATAATCATCAGTAAACTTCTCATTAGCAGATGCAGCTTTCCTCCAAGTCAAGTTAGTAATTAAACAAAAGCAGAATATATAAAAATAAGATTCTGAGAAACAAACTGAGGGTTTTGGAGGAGAGAGGGGTGGGGGGTTGGGTGAGCCTAGTGGTAGGTATTATGGAGGGCAAGTTGCATGGAGCACTGGGTGTGGTGCATAAACAATGAATTCTGGAATACTGAAAAAAATAAAATTAAATTTAAAAAATCAGAATATTAACAAATACAAAATTAATAAATGAGACAATCTCATTTCATGAAAAATTTGTGAAGGCAACAAATGGGGGTAATATACAAGAAAATAAAAAAAAAAATAAGGTTCCAACACTCATAAATTTCACTGGGATGTTTTACCCATTTTTGCTACTCATATAGGTCAATGGAAAATGCTTGCCAAAGATTGCTTTCTTGGTAAAAGGCATCTGTAAGGGTGATCATGAGATGCTCGCACAGGCACCCCAATGATGTAATCTTCAAGTGCTTAGATTTACTGTCCATTGTCTTTACAGCTAAAATGTGGATCCCTTTATTTGAAGCCTAAAAATGAAAATGTCTGAAGTGTATACATTTTTTTTAAAGATGGGCCAAACAGAAAAATTAACTAGTTCAGAGACTGCCCTACCCTGGGCATTGTGCTAAGAGCTATCCACGCATGGTGGGGGACAGTTATGTTCACCGGCTTCAGAAGGTCATGCTCAGACTCCTGTGTGACTTTGGGAACATTTACACTATCCCTCTATGCCTTAGTTTCCTCATCCCTGAAGCACAGCAGAACATCTCACAAGTTGGTGTGCTTCGGATCAAAACGTGTTTCTGTTTACATTTTGTTACATGGGTATTTTTCCAAATACAGCTGCCTTCCTAAGCCTTTGTCGGAGCTGTCTTAACAATATAAGTTAGGTCTTCTTTTCCCCAAACACGCAATTCCCCTAGCCAACAGAAATGAATGTAGAAGGGAAGATACACCCGTATGTGACTGTCAGCCACAACTCCCTCTCCTTTTTGACCTGTTAAAATGACAGAGCAAGCATAAAAAACTGGTTGAATACCTCACTGCGCTGCTTGGGGAAGCCGTGGAGTCCTGGTCTTTTTCTGTGGGTAGAGTTAAGCAGAGTAACCGAGAAGCCAAGAAGGTAGAGGCTCTAAGAAGGAGAAATATCTCACCTGTGCCATTATGATTACAGGTGCTACCTGTTGTTCAGAAACCATGACGAGAGGTTACATGGTCAACAGCGGCATTGAGTCATGTAACCAGATAATACGTCAATGCTGACAAGTTTCTTTATACAAAGGTGAAAGGATAACTCACTTTCTAAATACTTATCAACACCTTAAAAATGTATAAGCTATGGGATAATTTAAACACAATTGTGTTGACACCCTTTATTTTAAAATTTAAGGACAAAAGTATATGGTTTGTTGTTTTCCTTTTTTCTTCCTTTTTATATACATGAAGCAAGTGATGATTAAAGAATTGAAGTTTTCTGGTGAATGAAACAGCCAGACCACTTTTCATGACAAAGTTGGTAATTAGAAGGCCAATTTAATGGTGAATCAGGCAGAAATATTCAAACCATGACAAATGACTTTAATAATGCGGCTTGCAATGCTCGAACAGAAATAAATTTCACTTCCTCAAACTCTCGCCTTTTCTGCCTGCCTGGAAGATAGAACTGTCCAGGAGGTATTTTGTACCCTTTATTCAGTAAAGCTTTTACTAGATTTTAAGCGACCAAATAGCTTGCAAATGCAAAACATCATTCAACTTCTTATGATTTTTTTTCCTGAAGGTAGACCGTGTTCAGAATTCTGAGTAACTCAAGATTTATTTTTCTTCTGTTCTGCTTAGCCCTGCAATGGTGTTTTATTGTTGCCACTCTGACTTGAGGTATTAAAGGGAGCTACATTGGCCTCAAAATTGAAAGCTAATTTTGGTGTTTGTCATAAGTTTGTTAAGACCACATGCATTCCACAGTTTGAAAAATTTCATTATTCTGTCCATGCTGGGGCTTCGTAATTGGATAGTAAGGATGTTCAAAGACTAATTTAGTGAATTGCACAATATTTTAAATGGAATTATGCAGGTTTATGGGTCCTTAGGGGATTCAGCTAGGAGCCTCTCGAGAAAATCTGTTTATCAGTAAATGATATTAGCAGCTTTCACCTAGCTTTTGTCTTCATTAAATTGCTGCTCCCCCAATTGAGGGTCACATCTGAGGCCTGCTTTGATAATTTGTCATTATTGTCTTGTTTATTGGAGCATAAAGTTGATACAGGCCAGGCTGTGCTGTTTATACACAATGTGCAAAGAAGTTTCTATTAACAATTCCACCAGTGCTAAATCAAAGTGGAATTTTTTCAGGGTTCAAGAAAGGGGATCATTTGTCGCATTCTAATTTCCTCTAAAACTCACTGAGTACGTGCCGTGCCCCCTTCTCTCATATGTATAACCATAATGGCCTTGCTAGAGCCAATCCTCTGCAAACTTTTTAAAAAATCTATTCTTATCTTTAAAAATAAGGTTGAGAGTTGGAATTCTTTCTATAGTATTGAGCCATCATGTAAAACCCAATCCATGCCACAATCATCCCTTAAAAGACGGCATTCACCCACAGTGACCATTAACTCTTGCTCTTAAGAGATTTGGGGTTGTAGGTGAGCTTTTAAGATTGTTAGGATCCGCACTGTTTGACGGAGCACAGACCCACAGACTTTCCAGTGCACTTGGAAGTTCTCGGTCCAGCAATGGAAGTGGAATTCCTTGAAAGCTTGTCATGGCGTATTTGAACGAATCACTGAGTACCTTTAAAATCAGTTGGCTTCTGACTATGCTTTACATGTGGGTTAAGGTGAGGTGTCCTTTGCCAGTGATGATGTGGGATCTGGAACCGGGAAACAGGGCAAGTAAACTCGATTTTCCATTCCTCCACCTTCGCAGTCCCTATGCCCCCAGGAGCAATACTGTTCCTGTCTCCACAAGGGACGGAGGCTGGCAGGAAGGAACATGGAAGGTTAGCAGCCAAGCATCACCAGACTTTTGTGGCACAGCCCGGGAGAAAGGAACTCCGGGGGCCCCACAACACAAAGGGCGAATTTTCTGTTGGAGTTCACCCAGTTAGCGGCAGCTCCCACAGGTGTTATCAAACACACCCAGCATTCCCATTGCCTGAACTGCCTTTGGCCCTGCTCTCCCTGGGAGGGAGGGTGAGAGGGCCAGGGCTCCTCCGGGGACCTAACTGTATGCTACGTAATGTGCCCCAGGGTTCTGGGGATGGAAGGAAGGAAAAGACCAACCCCTCAAAGGTAAAGACAAGTAGAAATACTAAGTTCCACCCTCTTAAGGACTTGGACCTTCCTTACGGAAGTTCTCAGGCCAGGAGCTTAGCCAACCTCATTTTTATCTACGATTACCTAGCACTTCCACAGCTTTCAAAGATTTATGGTTATTATCGCCATCCACTCACCCACATAATCACCAGCCTTTCACTTTAAAATGGTTAAAAATTGTTTCATAGATTGCAGATCATTAATGTAAATTAGACTATTTCTATATTTGATTTCTTAATTTTTAACAGGAAAAGAACAGCTCTCACACATACACTCTTTTTTTTTTTTTTTACTTGAAAATTTTAAATGGCTCTCCAGACACCTCTTTCAATAACTCTTACCCTCCAAAGCTAGGCTGCCTTTTAATTTCACTTTAAAATAGCTACATTGGGACCATAATATGATTAGAACTAATGAATATGGTGGAGAGAAGCAAGAAAAATTTTATTTAAAATCTTTAAAAAGTATAAATACTTCATGTGAGTAAGGACCTCTGGTTTATCCCAGCCCGGCCAAGGACTCAATTTTGATTCTGAGGGTCAATCATCTGAGCTCGTCACGTTCTCACCTTGCTGGTCTGCTCCAAACAATCAAGACTCCAAAGGCTTCCTCACTGGATGGTAGGAAGCAATTGTGTTAAAATAAGTTACCATCTCATAATAATAACGATAATAGTAAAATCGTCCAAGTGAAAAGGCAATAAAAACTACTTATATATTGGGTCCTGCCTGTTTTTCTGTTCAGGAGCTCTGGACACAGAGAGCACGAGCAGGATGGCACAAAATAGACATTGTATAAAATTGCCAAAATTATTGGTGGATATTCAAATTTTATTTAAAAAATTCACTCCTTAGAGTTCTTTAGTCTTGCCTAGTTTCTTTCCTTTAAACTGATTTCTCGAAATTAATGCAGGCATTTGGAATTTGCTTAGTAATCTCTGAAACTTAAGACGGTTTTATCAGAAAGATGTGGATGTCAAAATCCATACTGCTTAAGGAAGTTGAAATGAACTGTTTTTGCCAAACATAATTCCACCTTCCTAAGATCTTTGCGACCCTTGGCACCTCCTCCATCCATTGTAACTTGCCCACCGTGTTGGTCTTTCTCTTAAGGCATGGACACGGTTGCCACTGCTATGAGATGAGAGGCATTTTTTTGTAACTTAGGAAGGTTGAATCTGATGTCTCCATAAGAACATTTGGTGAGTTCTTTTGGATAGAGACAGCTAAAACTGTCTTTGTAAAATCAGCATGGTTAGTGCTGTTTCCCGAGCTTTGAGAGACAACAGCATATGGAAGAACCCTGAACACCACCGTTAGTCAAGGGCCTCAGGCTACTTTTGATTCTGCAACCTCGGGCAGGTGTCCTCACGACTTGGCTTTATTGCCCTTTGCTGTGGAATGATGGTGTGGACAAGAGGCTTTGGCTTACTGAGCATCCGCCATGGCAGCTTGTGGGCCACCTCAGGAGTTCAGAAAGGTGGAGAGCTGGTATTCTCCCCACTGGTCAGACTGGGCAGATGCGGTCAGCTCCAGCACAGTCTGGGGATCGAAGCTGGGATTCCAGTGCATGGCTGAAAGCATAGAGCTTGGTAGGAAGACTCTAGCCTAAAGGGAAGACTAGAAACAGACACGTCAGCAGAAACAAACTAAACTATGTTCATTTTTCTTCTTCTAGCTTTAGAATTCTTATTTTCTGCTTAGACTTGAGTTTATTTAATTCTGCTATGGAATTTTAAAAGCTAGGCATTTCTTTGGCAGTTCTCATATTTGGTGAGAAATGATGAATATACAAAATGCTTTTGGCTTTAAAAGCATTAGATCTTTGCAAGTGGCAGTATATATTGATAGATAGACTCCCAAATTTGGGGCAAAGAAGATATAAAAGTTCTATTCCTTGACCTGTAAAACAGAAAGCTCATTCCTACCCCCATTGTCTGAAGGCTCATTGCAACTGAAGGACTTATCCATCGCTGTCTTGAATAGCAAACAAAAAAGTTTTGAAGAAAAGAGGATTAGAGTCAACGACTAAGCAAAAATAAAGCAACACTGTAATTTGATTTAGTTATGAAATTTAGAAATAGCAGATATTTTTGCTTAAATGCAAATAAACACAACTTTGAAGAATTACTTGCCCATTGATACTTCCATGTTTTGAAGTGGAATTTTACTTAATTTAGGAAAAGAAATGTGTATCTGCAGACTCGGTTTTATCTATGTTTCTTGTTGTGAATATGTATCAGCTTGGTTTTCAGAAAACTGGCCTCTGAAAAATTTCTCTCCATAAGTGCCCCTGAGCCCTAGAATATAGAGTCTTTATTTCCTAAAGAAGCAGAAAATGCCCCAGTGAATTTCTCTCTTCCTCTCTGAATCAGTCAGTACTTTAAAATCTTGTATTTTTTTTAAGTTGGGAATTTATTTGTATTCTTATTAATGTGAAGATACCAGAGACTTTTGTTATAAATACATCAATGCAGTGTGCTGAGGGCTGGAAACAGGAGCAGGGAGATAAAGGGAAGGTGAAAAACAGAAAACAGGGACAAAAAAAGAGGCCAAAGATTATAGGATGGCTGGTAATGTGAAAAGTTCAAAAAAATAAGTAAAATAATAGAGGGATAAGTAAATAACAAAGCAGGTTTTATTGCTCTATTTAACATTTTGATTATGTAGCTTTTGAAGTTATTAATGTTAACCTAAAAATCTTGAGGAACTGTTGTTCATATGCATTTTTTCCTATACCCAGATCAACTGTACTCATGAGCATTCTGATTGGTCATTAATATGTCTGGTCCTAGAGCAAGGGGAAGTCTTGTTAAGCATCCCCCAGAGAGAAGAGATCTTTCCCGGGGCTCCTGATGCTCTCTCCTGCAGGGTGAAAAGCCATGTCAACAGGAAACCCTCCCCCACCCCTCCACATTGCTTCCCTCACAGAGTTTCCCCTCCATGCCTGCTCACAATTTCCAAGAGCTGCTTTGTTACAAAAAGAAGGAAAATCTCAAGACTGTCATGCTCATCGCCAGCTTTCACATCTGTGGGGGCATCTCTTAAAACCATGTCACCAGGGCACCTGGGTGGCTCAGTCTGCCTTTGGCTCACTTCATGATCTCAGGATCTTGGGATCAAGCCCCTATCGGGGGTCCCTGCTCAGCAGGAAACCTGCTTCTCCCTCTTCTACTCCCCCTGCCTATGTTCCCTCTTTCATTGTGTCTCTCTCTGTGAAATAAATAAAATCTTAAAAAAAAAAAAATGTCACCCCTGAAAGCTGACCAATCTGTGGGAGGGAAGTGCAGGGGAAAGTAGTAATGCCTTTTCCCTCTCTTGAATATTTATATAGTTGCTTCCAAAACTGCTCCCTGGTGGCAGTTCCCCCTGAAGTGTTACTTTTGTGTATTGGTGCCATACAAATGATATTTATATTTTTATAGTAGGTTCACTGTGAGAGGCATTGCAGATATTTCTCAGGACAGCATGTGTTTGAAATTGGGCAAATTAAATGTCTGGCCAAGTATGCTCCATAGAAACACCACCCCCACAAACCCAGATCAAAAGAAATATTTGGACAAATAATTTTGATAAATGCTGCATAATCTCTCTCCCTCTCGGTTAGCTGCAATGCACGTTAGTAGATCAAAGCTCTGAGAAGTACTGTAGAGAGGATCATTTCACTGCATTGAACTCAGTTTCCAAATCAACTTAACATCCCTTTCTGGAGTAGCACTTGTGTAGGTGTTCTGTCATTGGTTTGGGGGGGAGGAGCATACCCTTTGGCAAAGACTGGTCGAGGTACTCCAGAAATGAAAGGGACTAACTAACATCCGATGGAACAGCACAGCAAACAAGAGCCAAGATCTAATAGCAATGATAAGAGATATGATCATTCCATTTTCTAATCTCACTGAAAACCCCACTCACCATCTATTCAGGGTTGGTCAACAGAAAAATAGCCCTAACAGTACTGCCTAGAAACACAGGCAAAATTGGCAATCAGGATTAAACTGAAATATACTTTTGAACAGTCTATGTAAGTCAAAAAACCACTAAAATTTGCCTTGGCTACTTAATCGTTAGGTCAGACAATAGAATTTATTATATCATCATCTCTAATACCCAAATTACTATTCAGAGTTTTAAAGTCAGTAATGAAAGGTGTTTCTGAAGTTATCAGGTTGATTAGTCATATAGTGAATTCCAAATTTACCTTAGTCTTAGGGGTCATATTCCATGTTTCAGTTTTTTCAAAGAATAAAATTATAAAAGTACAACCTCTAAATCAATGAGATGACATATCAATTAAAAAAAAATTCAAGTCCTCCTGGCGAGGGACACTCATCTCGCAACTGTTTTCTAAATAGTATGGAGAAATTATTAAACAGTCACACCTTCCATGCACCACACCCTCAGCAAGTTGGAGAGGTTGCCAGCAAACATAGATAGGTTTAGTCCTGCATTACAGCTGAAGACTTGACCATACAATGACTTTATACAGTGTGAGACTGAATTTTTTTCACAAGTGAAATTGGACAATTTATCACACAATGGCCTACAGCAAATTTAGTATATGCAAGTGATTAGTTTGTCTCTTCCCCAAGCAGCTTTGATGCAGTTGGGTAAGAGTGGCAGCAGAAACAGAAGGTCACTTATAACACAAATTGTCTAGGGAACCACTAATGGGCTATTGACCCTTTCCCACTTTAGGTCGATGTGTCATATTTGATTCTGGTTTCTTGAGATGTAATTTCCAAGTGGTGATGGCTCAAAGTCTACACAAGATGGGTTGTCCTTTCAAGTTTTAAGCATGGCATTATTCACAACATGAATGGCAGGTGCCAGTTGATTGGATTGGAAATAATTTTACCATTTCCATCCAGCCCCAAGGCAAAGCAAAAACACACTATTGACAACATTGGTTAAGTTAATAACCAAGTGTAAATTATATCTCCACTCTTATCCTTAACACCCTTCCTTCTCTCCCCCTTAGCTTATTTCCATGAGGTCTGGGAAACCAAGTCAACATTTTTGGTATGGTGTGTCACAAATTTAAAGAATTCCTTCTTCTTTCTTTCTTTTTGTTTACCAACTAATGACTTTTAATGCATTGCCATCAAAAAAATCTATAAAGCATATAAAACTATTTCAGATAAAATGTTAGGTTCAGTCAACAATCCCTAATGAAAGGGAACTGGTGCAGATGATCAGAAATGTCAAATGGGCCACTTTTTTTTTTTTTTAATTTAAAATGACTTTTTTTGTCCCTAATAGAATTCCCTTTATGCATTGCATGAAAGTTGTTAGGTGTTTGAGAAGCATAGTCAAATCAACACATTATCCATGTACATCGTTTTCTCTAACCATAGAGGAAAGACCAAAGAACACTCTGAGATGTGGGAGGAAGCCAGCATGGTGAGGAAATGTTCTTCTTGGCTCAACTGTATGCTGGAAATTCAGGGACTGTTGTTGGGAAAGTGTGGGGGCTTTGTGAGGTGGGCTAGTGGAAGTGGGGGAAAGTAAGGGCTGCAGAACTACAGAGCGAAGAAGATATGGTAGAAGGAAGGCCTCTCCTCTCAGTCCAACAAGGGTGCAGTTTCTACTTATTCCTCACCCTACGCTGCTTGCAGCAGAGGCATCAAAAAAACAGATTTCTCTCACACTCATGTGCGTACCCCATAGCTGCGGGAGTGTGAGCTCAGACAAAAGGGCGTGATTGGAGTAAAACAACAACAGGAGTAGGAAATCAAAAGTTTCCTCAAATTTTCAAGACCTCAGGCCACGGTAGTAGGTTAAGAAAGCAGGTATATAACAAGCTCTCAATTTCTGGTGCCAGTAAACTTAGTTTGAAATCATTGATTTAGAAAAAGGGAGGTTTCAGCTCTCCAACACCCACTAAATTACTGAGCCAAGCCAATTTATGACCTTCCGTGTGTTGCTGCAAAGAAAATTCTCCCTGCAGGTAAACTGTCTATCTCGAGCCAGAGTTATTAGAAGCAATTTTATGAGTAGGATCATTAATTATGACCTATGAAATTTTAATAGGTACCTTCTTCGGGTCTTCTATAGAAGTGGAGATCAAAGTGCCTCCAAACCATTGACACATACTTGGTCATTGGGAAGTCTGACAAGCTTGCAAGGATTTGGGATCTCTCTATATTCTTTTCTTTTCTCTGCTGATGTTCTGTGAGAGGATCCACACACATGCATACATACACAGGTACATACACATACACGCACACACCTATGAGCACACCTACGTACACATTCTTCCACAGATTACTATTTACTTAACACTGGTCGTCGTAACAGACCTCATATTTAAAATGTATTTGTATTTTTTAAGGGTACTAATTTTCTCTTTTAAATTATAATGAAGAGAAGGCATGGTGTCGTTGAAATGAACATGAAATAATGTACATTGATCCTAGGTCTGTCATATAACAGCAATATGCCCGTGGGCGACGGACTTCACTGAGCTGGGCTTCCATGTCCTGTGTGTGCTGCTGGTGTGGCAAGTGAGTTAGCTGGAAAACAGAGCTACGTGTTTATTGACATGTTTGTCTTTCAAATCTAAAATTCTATGGAAACATGTTTCTGCAGATTCCGGGAAAATGCAGATAATAACAGTGACTGCCTTCCAGGCTTGCTGTGAAGACAGAGTAAGATAATCCTTGTGAAGCACGTCAAAGGGTACCCAGCACACAGTACACATCCCACAGGTGTTCATTCTTCTCTTATCATCTTCCCCATGGGAGGGAACACAGGCATTTACAAAGAAAAACTATTCAAAATTCTCTAAAAAGTGGAATAAGTAAAATTGAAGATCCATCGTCTGGTGCATTGGGTGTCCCTGAAGCTCTAGAGTGACGAAAAGGTGCTGTGGGTGTGACACGTGTGTAAGAGTTTGCTCCCAGACCCCACAAGTGACACTTGTTTTTCTCTCTCTCTTTTTTTTTTTTTTTTTGTTCTGCACCCATGGAGAATAAAAGCTCTCTAAGCAATGAGAAAGAAAAGGCAAGGAAAAGAATGCAAGGCAAGGCAAGAAAAAGAGAAAATCGGGTGCTCATGGATGCCCCTCTTAGTGCCCTATTAAATTTGATTGGAGGATCTAAGGTCTTAGGGGAGAAATCAGAATCATGGAACTCGCCCGTCTAGTTCTCCTTGAGACCAGGATGTTCAGATGAACAATCAAGCAGATCACTCTCTTTCATATATGATAGAAATAAGTAAAAATGATTTTGTTATTTATGTCATTCCTGAGTCTAGCATAAAAAAAAAATGGTACATTTCCTGTTGTCTATCTAGAAGTTTTCTACGCTTAACTTTCGTTAAAATTACAAATTACTCACAAAACCCACTAGCTGTCTGGTTAAAATTATTTTCGTTTTTTTAATGAATAGTTTACAGGTCAAAGCATTGCTTTGTGCTCAGCTCTCGTGTCTCAGCAGCGTATCAGATGGATGACTAGTATATCCTGTTAGACTGGCTGTCCTTGGTAGTCTAGCTCAAACTAGAGCAGTACCGGTGCCGTTGTGTTCAATCCCTGTCTTCTCTAGACCCTTCCACTGGCATTGCCAATGGCCTCCATCTGCAGGAAAGCGTCCCTTGAGTTCCATCGTCATCCTGACCTGGTCAGAAGGTCAGTACCAGTCTCAGGCCACAGTGGCAGCTTAGGGGTCCTGCTGCCCTCAACCTCATCTCTGTTATCCCTTCCCCGCCTTCCTCGCCTTTGGCCTAGACCACAGACTGGATTTCTGCCTTAATTTCCCTCCTGCTGCGGCTGGAAGGGGAAGTTTTGTCCCACTACATAAGTCACATGGATGAGTCTCTCAACCCAGGCAGGTGCTGAGCTGATGCCTAGTGGACCCAGGGTCCTACCTGGCAGGGTTTGATACGACCTGCTCCCAGATGACAGGTGCCTTGTCTGTGTATTTGCATCTGGACTTATCCAGCTACAGACCAGGCTCAAGAATGCCCCCCTATGTGCAAGTATCAGTCTCTAAAACAGGTTCCATTTCTCCAGACTCTCACCTTGCCCAGGCTCTTCCTCATCACCGTACAAGGCCATTGTCACCAGACAGGGCCACTGACACTTCTCTAGGCTCTTGAGTCAGATAAGGAAGGCTATTACCTCTATCAACATTTGCTGCTTCTCCACACTATCTTAATTACCACCAGCAAGGATTAGGACACCACTAACTTGAGCTCTCTTTCCCTTCTGTAGTGCTAACATAAAAGCTTTCAAGAACTCACTGAGTTCTCCCTCCACAGGCCCTTCTTTTTAATGATCACAGTCATTCTTTGGTCATACCAAGGGTCATTCTTACTCTGGATGATGCTTTTATGACCCTGTTGCATATCCTTCACCACCTCTTGGAAATACACTCCAGGGAAGATGGGATGTCAAGTAGGTGACAAGTAATGGCGGTTTGCTGATTTCTTGGATGAATTGAATCAGTGAATATTCAGGGACGAGATTTTATAGCTGTCTCTATTTTCATGCAGAGGGTCTTTGGCTTGCTTACATTGCCGACTATTGAGTGGACCAAATGAAATTAAGTACATAAAACCACTTGTCTAGTCTCAAGTGCCATACAGACGCAGTTACTCAATATAGTTGAGCGATATCCATTCATTACTAATTTTAGTTTCCAATATGGCATTGGATTTATTTATTCTGTTTAGGATAATAGACACAAATTTCTCAGAATATAGACGTCCATGAGAGACTGTAACTTTCTATTTCTAAAACTCCATCTAATCTCTGCTCTGAGCCTTATTCCACCAGGTAACAGAGTACTTAATTTTCATCAAACTCTGTTCAATGGGTGTTTTCTGACATTTCAGGATTTCCCCTACCACACTCTCCCCAGGCCCCATTTACACTCTGAGGAACTTACCACACAGCTACGCTGCAGGGAAAGAAGGCCAGAGAGAGACTCCTGGTTTTCAGCTGACATCACCCTTGCTCTGGCACCCAATGCTGAGGCTGAGTTCCCATCAGCCCCCAGCATACCTTGTCTCTTCTTCCAGCCCATAGGCCCTCTCTCCAGCATTCAATTCCTCTTTTGGGGTCATGAAAAGCATTTGGATTCCTTCACTCAGCACAGCTAGAGATTTGAGAAACTGACCCCGAGCGCTGAAAAAACACCACATCACTATTTCCAATACCCTCGTGCTCCAGAAGACCCGAGCATACAGGCTAAATCCTTGCTTTTCTGACTCATCTCCACAGTCCAAGGAAATTTGGTGGGACAAGCTTACAGAAAGGGTGGGACAAGCTTACAGAAAGCTCACCCAGTATTTTTCCCAAGTCTATTGTAGGGCTAGTTGAAACTCTGGCTCTCATATTCCAATGCTCAAGCTTTTGAGCCTAAAATTCCCTCCTCAACCAACAGCTTCTGTTAAAACTTAACAAAACTCTATCTAAAGAGTTAATGCCTTCTTACTTCTTTTCTCAAAGCAGTTTGTTGCAGATGCTGCCTGCAATGAGGGAACGAGTCCTAAGGTAAAAATAATTGTTCTGTATCTAGATTGTGAGGGAATGACATAGGGGTCTATATTTTCAAAACGTATCAAAAGAAAAAAAAAAACTCATTGAACTCTGTTCTTAACATGTGTGCCTTTTCTTATATGTAAATTATACCTCAATCAAGTTGATTAAAAATATTTAGATAAATGTGTGCACACATACATACACATTCTTGAAATATTACTCCCATTACATCGATCAGCTTGCCTTCTTTCCTAATAAGCATATCCTAACTGTATTATAGAGATTAAAATATGCCTTTTCTAATTGGAAGATTTTTTTCTTTATACATTCCTTTAAATTCTTGATCTTTTGTACTTTAGCACTACATCAAATTTACTCTTCTCATTCCCCATTTTTCCTTTCCATAATTTGGATTTTATTGGCTTACACCAGCTACTTTATTTTTGCTCAGTCTATGAAATACATGTTGTGATATTTTGTTTCATAGACATTTGCACTGAGGGGGGTGAATGATAGCATACTCCAGGGACTACTTGGATTTTCCAAATGTAATGATTAAGATCATTGGACTGAAGGTCCCTAACCCCACACAGGCAATAGACGTTTTCTATGGCATGACTATTTCTCCATCTCGGTGTCTTTTTCTTCCCAATAAAAATTTATTAATAACCCACATTTTTGTAAAAGTCATTAACAAAACGTTAAAAAATAATTTTTGGCCCCCAAATGACTTGACTGGTAAGAACATGAAACACAAAGGATTTGTACTTCTGGTTTGTCATAGAGGTGTCGAATATCTATGTCTGGTCATGAATGAAACGAGGGATTCTTAGGTTCTACTTTTTTTTAAAGCATTCTTGAGACATTTTCATTCGAGTATTTATAAAATGACAAAATTGTCACAGTCTCATATGCCATCTGCTTATCACCTATGGTGTCATGTCAAAGATACGCCTCCTCTTCCCAGCACTTCTTTCCAATAAATAATTTGTCATGATGATTGTGTTCTGTCTGGGGGTCACTTTAAGTCAACTCAATGCTCTTATGTTACTCTACATAACATAGTAAAAGGAATCAGGTTGGTTGAGTATCAGCAAAGATCAAGACCACTAAGATTTCTTGTGATTATTTCTGTGCACACAGTCATTGAGCATGTCAATTTCAAAGACAATGGTAAAGCATCAATCCCAGATCCAATTCAAAATTATGACTATGTGTTGCTTTGGGCTTGAGGCCAATCTTTTTATGATTCAAAAAAGAAGACTGCCTCTAGGAGAATACACACACGTTTCAAAGAACCAATGTTCTTTTGCGAATATGATGCTACTGTTTGCGTTCCTGTATGGCCAGAGGCCTTTCCACACTACACATTAATGGTGTTAGTTCTTTTGTTGACTGTTTCCGTTGGTTTTTACTACCCGGACTCTGAGACTCCTTTAGGAAAGTAGCTTCCCTTTTTTACACAGCATCTGCTGTCACGGCTGCTCTTTCCACTGCTCTGATCGTCCAGCATCTCTTGCGCTGCTACAAAAATTACAATAAGCAGCTTTTCAGTTTTCCCCCATTCATCATCTGGGTATTAAATTCCCTATAACTGCTCCTTTTCCAGAAAACATGCTGCTTCTGTTAGACACCCAAAAGAGATAGGAAGTCATTACTGATTTCTAAAGTGATCAGAAAGAACTTTAAAAAAAAGAAGAAATTTTTTCTCTAGTTTTATTGAGAAATAATTGACATACATCACTGTATATGTTTAAGGGTTACAGCCTGACAGTTTGATTGATGTATATTGTGAAATGATTATTGCAGTTGGATCAGTTAATATCCACCATCTCCCACAGATCGAATACAAAGAAAAGAAAGCAGAAAAGAAAAAAAATTTCCCTCTACTTTTATCATTCCACAATCTTAGGTTGGGTTAAATTGTATCTATGTGAAAAATACCAAGAAATATCACTGAAAAATATATTTCCTTTTTATGTATAATGTTGTGAGTTCTCAACGCATCAACATGTAAATTGTAGCATAGGTATTTATTTAAAAAACTGAATCACTGAAAGGTCATTCTGTATCTTTTTTGTTGTTGTTACTAGTTCTTTTGTAATGATACTGGGTGCCAGGGAGTGCCAGTCATTCTCCAGGGAGTTTGAGGGGATCCGGGGATCTGGAAGGAACTGATAACATCAGAAAGATGTGAGTAGATAAACTGCATGCTAAAGTTGACTTTAAAAACAGTAAAAACTTGTAAAACTGATATCATTATCACCAAAATCATTTATTAAACAGGCAACTGAACACGATGTCTGGCCTCTATTTTGCAAGAGAAATTTTTGCCAATAAACAACTGCTCACTTAATCAGCCTTGGCAATCACAATTCCCTGATGATTACGGAGGAGTATCTGAATTTGGTGAAATACATTTGGACTTCTGGTATACTAGGTTATTGGCACCTGTAATATTAGTGGCTTTCTTTTGTCCCTTTCAAGTCCAAAGTATTTTTGATGAAGAATCAAATGATTTATGTTGACCTCGATCTATCACCTGGAAAAGTTGCTCTCAAAATACAAGTATATTTGCTGCTTTGTATTTTTATGAGTAGTCATGTATACTACTGCTACTACCACTATGCGTATTGTATTGAGCCCTAAGTCACTCAGAATTAACTATTCAACAGCATACATGGTCAGTATTTAGTCTCTTTATTATATATAATTTTGTGAAAATGAGGCAAAGCCCAAAACCTAACTTGCACTGAAACATAGGAGTGGGCAGGTGAGAAGGGTGATGGTCAACAGAGACACAGCCAAATTCCATTCCTTCACATAGAGTAAAAATGTATCTCCATGATAATCACATTATGATTTTGAAAAATCTTGAACTATTTTCTCTGTAGCTTTGAAGTGTTCTCAAGTCAAGTTTGAAATAATAACCTTAGTGAGTAGGTTCACCTTATAATTAATGAAATTATTCCACATTCCAGAGAGCCAAATATTATACTGGTTTTTACTTCATATTAGTAAAGGTACAGGTTAAAGCAAAAAGAGTCAACCTATCACAGAACTTAATTCTCCCTCTTCTATCATATTTTAGATGCCCATATCCTTAGAAAAACTTAAGTTCATCATATTTGTTGGCAGGATGGACCCTAAAGATTGCTTTCAGACTTAAATTCTCAAGATTATTGATGGAGAATTACAAAAAAAAAAAATTTTTAAGCAGTTCTAATTAATTTCAATACATTTCAAATCATAGGCTATAAACAAAAGCCAGCTTTGCTAGATGCAAATACATGCAGAACTATTTGGTGTGGTTTCCGTCATGGAATCCATTATCCTGGTTGAATATGAGGATGTATCTTCTCTACGTGGGATTTCTATTCATTCTGATTTCCTTCATTCTTTGGAGATTGATAGAAATCTCCTGAAGCTTTTTTTCCAGATAGATATATTTAAGATTTAAAAAAAAAAAAAGGGAAAAGACTTCAAATATAATTTTGGCTTGAAATAAAAACCTTAGTTTTCATAGTCAAACAAATTTGAAACTGGAAGTCCTTGAAAGAAAGAGGAATTGAAATGTGGCCAGTTGGTTTAACAGTGAGATCACAACATTACTTCTAAGGCTCGCTGAAACACTGGATCATTCTGTGGTATTCCCAAAGAAAGCACAAGAGAAATTGATTGGTTTACGCACAGCCGATGCCCTCCCAAGTAGTTCACTGCAAAGTAATGCATATTGAAAAAGACCGTTTAAAGTTCCCACATTCTAATGGGTCTGATGGGCTCTGAATTAGCTGGCATCTTCTGCGAAAAAGATCTCAGCGTCATTATGAACGGCTCAATTAAGATGTCTGCTCAATGGGCTACACTGGGCCAAGAAAGTGAATAGACTGCTGGATGAATTAATAAAGGGGGAGATAATGTGGAAATATTATAATGGTCTGCATAAACCTTGATGAGTGGGGGTAGTTTCACTGCCTCCTGCCTAAATTTAGGTGAGTAAATCAGCTTCTCCTGTCATGGATCTCTTGACTCATTTCCAGAGGAACTCTCTGGGTACAGTTTTCCTGAATCTGGGAGGCGGTAGCCAGGTGCCTGTAACACCAGAGACATCATTCTTACCACATCTGTTTGGCTGCTGATGCCTTTGGATGGGGTCTGCTCACCTTTTTTCTTCTGACTCAGCAAAGGCAAACTTCCTGCCTGTTTATAAGGTGCCATGAATACTCGGAAGAAGAGATGTGATGCTACCCAGAAGCCTAACACCCCAGGAGTGGCCTATTTAGAAATGCTTCACAGATTTGTGATCTTATCTTAGAAGCAGGTTCAAAAAGTTTTTGGATGCTTCAGAGTTTTCCCTAATTTTAATGAAACATTTCCTACTGCAAGCTCTACTAAACCCATTTCATCTAAGCCATACCTATCTTTTCCAATGGCCCTTGCCTCAGAATAAGGAAAACCAACAGTTATGCATAATTGAGATCCTCAAGCCTTCTCCTGTGTGAGAAATTCACCTTCCTTTGAAAAAAAAACCTACAAGAATTTAAAAGAAGACAAAGTCAGCCTCATGTCCTCTCCGGTTTCTTAGTCCAATCTTCTCCAAGGTCATGCACATTTGTCATGGCTGTATTACTTTGTGTGTGTGTGTGTGTGTGTGTGTATGCATGTGCACACATCTTTGTGTGTTTTGTCTGTGATGTGTGTATTCTTAGTTTTGTGTTACCTATTATTAATGGTTCTTCCTAGCAGCTCAGTTAAGAAATGAATTTCCACAGGAAATATTGAAAACAGACAGACCACAGTTGCCCCCAATTACCAAATGAGCTGGTAACAAATTCTCCCATCAGGTTATAGACAGAGCTGGAGACATTTTTAATCAAAACCATTTAATGTCCAAAATTTTTTAAAAATGAGCAACCAATATCTCATATAATTCTAAAACAACCTTGAAAAACTTAAAGCCTGAAAGAAACAAAGTCCTAGAAAACTTAAATAATCTAACTGGGTCATTTTTAGCCTCCAAGGAGAAATTAGTATTAGTCCCTAAACTTTCACACTAATGTTTAGTTCACTGGACCAGTACTACTCTGTTTGTTACTGGCACAGAAATTGAGAAAAATGATATAAAAATTATTTTAAGGATTTTATTTATTTGAGGGAGACATGGAGAGAGGGCAGAAGCATAAGTGGGGGTGGGGGAGGGGCAGAAGGAGAGAATCTTGAGGCAGACTCCCCACAGAGCCGGGAGCCCAACATGGGGCTCAGTCCCACAACCCATGAGATCAGGACCTCAGCTGAAACTAAGAGCCTGACGTTTAACCGACAGAGCCACCCAGGCATATAACTTTTATAAGGTTATATACACCCAGGGTAAAAAAACTTGTATAACAATTTGGCATATGCCATGACGACCAAGAACATGATTTTGTATTTTCACCAAAATATCAGTCTGTGGTAGATTGAGGATTCAAAACAAACAAAGAAAGAAAAAAACTGTCCACTATGGTACTTTAAAGGCTGGAGTCCTAGACTCTGTGAAATCCTAGCCGGCGAAGGAGTAATTTAGCATTTCAGTCAGGATCTGCTCTGCACTTTCAGGTTTAGCCTCTGAAGCTTCAGGTAAGAGAGAAAATAAGCAAATCGACATGAAATCAAAACACATCCACATGGGAATGCTGAGACTCACCCTGCCACACTTTGACATATTAATATGTTTCAACTTCCTATTTCCCTCTAGTGGCTCTTGGTTCAGAAAATTGAGGAGGGCCTGAGAGACTGAACACAAGCAAAAAGCAAGATCAACTAAGTGCCATCGCCTTCCTCTCAAGCTGGTGAATAAAAATCTTGAATTCTTTTTGGTTTTCCTGTTGATTTGGGGTTAGTTTCTGTTTTGGTTTGGTTTTTTCCTTACTTGTAAATTACTTGTCTTATTTGAGTTTCATCAACAGTGTAATTGAAAAGACTATAGTGCAATATAGTTGCATATTGATTTAAGATTAATAATCGTAACCATCAGGATCACCAAGAGACGGAAGAGGGTAGAATATCATAGAGAACTAGGAAATAATAAAAAATTTTGTTGATAGTTTAATATTCTCTCATTTTGAAGGAGGAATGTGCTGCTGGTAACTTCTATCAGATATCAAAGAGTTAATATCCACTTTTTGGAGACATGTTTACCAACGTGAATGCAGAGTCAGTCTAAGTGTGATCCTTCGGAGCATATTGATAAAGGAAATGCAGAACAGCATTGATCTCACTCCTGCCAAAGTGCCCAGGCTTCGATCCACGTCCATATTGACCCCATTCCCAGAACAAATTGTAACAAAATTTACACAACAGCAACTTCAAATGGCTTCAGTTATGCCGACTAGGATGATCAAGGAGAAGTTGGTTTTCAAGTTGTGTCAATATTTTATGCTGAAAATATCATGGTTCCTGTCAAAACAGGGAGAGAATAGTACAGTTGCATTTGATCAACAACTTTTATTCTCTCTTGGGTTAACGAAGTTATACATATCCTCCCGGTACAGTCGGAGCAAAAAAGATTTTAAGAGTTCTTGTGGAGGGAGGGAGAGAAACAATGCTGAAACCAACTATAATCCCTAAATGAAGACTATGTATTTCACATGTGGATATTTAGTGACATGGAAGGATGTTTATAAAACGTTAATAAGAGACAGGTTGTATAATGTGATTCTATTTGGCAGTTACATACGTATTGGGGAAAATAATCTAAAAGATATATATTCCAGATATTTAATAATGGTGTTATCTGAGTGATAGTATTACTATTGCTTCTTTTTCTTTACACTTGTCCATGTTTTCTAACACAGGTTTCCCCCACTCTCTGAAAGCAGAGTGTTCCTTTGAAATTTGGGGGAAGCCAAAGTGTCATAAAACAAAGAAGCAATGGCCATTATATGCAAAAGGTTTGGGATGTCCCCAGATGCCCCCAAAAAATAACCTCTCTTAGGCTTTCCTGATACCTTAGGACACATCTTGCTAGTGGATGTACATAATACATGGAGAGAAAGCACAGATGCTCACAGACACAGTCCCGGGTCTGGTGGCTTGATGCTGACAAGCTGGGGGAAGCTCCTTGGTGCTTGGAGTGTTCACTGCGTCTACAACAGCTCACTGAAAAACAAACACCGAATGCTTTCTTTTATCTCTTTGTCTTTTTTGTGTGTAAAAGTGAAAATCCTCTTTGGATTTCTCATGATTAGTGAAAACAGGAACTAATGAAGGTTTTCCAAAAAGCGAAGTTGCACATTGGGAAGTTTTGAAAAGCGGGCAATGCCTGAATTTCTATCCTAAGCATGAGCTTTCCATTTTCCTTTATTTCCCCCCATATTCCTTTAAAAAAAAAAAGTAGAAGAAATACTTTCATCCATTTTAGAGGTGGCAAAATGATCTACACAATCGGCTCTTAACATTTCTGCAAGTAGGAGCTCATCTAAAAATACTCAAAATTGTGCTAAGGTGTTATAATGAGAGGTCCCTCTCCCCTCCCAAAATGGAAAACTTGCTTCCTTTCCACAAATATCAGCAGAAGCAAGTGTAAGA
Source organism: Lontra canadensis (assembly GCF_010015895.1). Taxonomy (NCBI): domain Eukaryota; kingdom Metazoa; phylum Chordata; class Mammalia; order Carnivora; family Mustelidae; genus Lontra; species Lontra canadensis. Next base: position 17,237,028 of record NW_022631020.1, on the reverse strand, counting down.
ATCAGTAATTGAGTTATTGAAAGAATATAAAATAAATAAAACTGTATGTGTTGAAATGTATAAAATTGTCTCAAAGTAAGTAGAATACTCCGTTCTTGAAGCGTATAACAAAGAAAAGTCTGGAGAGCTTGACAGAGTGTTCTTGGTCAACTAAGTGGCAGAGCTACAAGTTTTAGAATGTGATGGATCTGGGTGTGGTTTCTGTCGCCCTCAGACTTACAAGGCAAGTTACTTAACATCTCACTGCTTTCTGTTCCATCAAATGAGGATGATAGTAATAACCACCTCATCGAGATTTTAAATAACCCTATCAGAATCTGTGCTGAAGGTTTATCACATTGCCTTACATGTGTTGAGCCCCAGTACATCATCCCATAAAAGATTAGTATTATTAGAGAAATGTTTACATCGTATCCCCTCCAGATTCTCCCATGACCAACATGATGCTCATTTCTCTGTCCCTTCCTTGGCCCTCCTCCCATTTTGGTCTATCTCAGCATGATAGTCTTTGTACATAGAGGGGAAGCCATTTCTCCCCCTCTACCAACATTTTCTGTGGGGAAAATTGAAGACAATATATTCCACATCCATCATAAGGAAATGCCACTGGGCCCAGTGTCCTCAGGGGAAGTAAGAAATTAAATATAATAACAATGTTAGTTGGGGATAGTAGAGTGATATCTATAATCTGTACTAAACAGTCCTGAAATGTAAAATTGCCTCTAAAAATCAGAGGAAGTCATAGAAGAGCACTGTAGGGAGCAAGCAAGAGCATTCTGAATTTTACTTAACCCAGTTTGGTCACGTGTAACTCTTAGATGCTTTTGGTAGACAATAGCAGCCCCCAAAGACATCTGAGGCGGGTAAGGATTCCACTGCCACTCCCGCGCACACAGCTTTATTGAGGAAACTACTCTAAGCCCAGTTCTTCTGCACATGCAGACTTTTGTTAAAGAGGCATTCCTTAGCAAGGAAGCTTCAGTGTACTTGACACAGTCTGTTCTGTGACCCCAGTGTGCCTTCAGGCGATCACGAGGTGTGACTGCGTTCTTGCAGCAGATGTCCATTACCCTTCTAGGTGGGATCAGGTGAGCAGCAGCCGGAACCAGCACCTGAACTCAGGGCCATTTGGAGTATCATGGCTTGTGCTGAAAGGTCTTGGATATAGACATGGCTGGATTCTTTATCCATGTTCATACCAGAGGAACAACCCAGAGGGGGATATTCTGTAAATATTTTAGCCACTTTGCATGTTTTTCCATCCTTCACAGTGAAAGCCCGTTTCTGACATTAAACAGAGTAAGCAACAAGCCATTCAGTTCATTACTAGCAACCTACTCTTTTTTTTTTTTTTAGATTTTTTTTTTTTTTTTGACAGAGAGAGAGAGATCACAAGTAGGCAGAGAGGCAGGCAGAGAGGGGGAAGCAGGCTCCCCGCTGATCAGAGAGCCTGATGCGGGGCTCCTGGGATCCTGACCCAAGCCGAAGGCAGAGGCTTAACCCACTGAGCCACCCAGGTGCCCCACTAGCAACCCACTGTTGACATTCACCATGTTCATTAACATCACCTTCTGCGTCGGTTGGAACATGGGTAGTTTTTCTACGCACCTCAGGGTAGCCATCTCCAGAGTGTGGCCCGTCTGACAGAATGTTTGTTAGCTCACCCTCTCTGGGGAATGGATTTTTGATGAAAGCAACTTCCTGTGCCTGGAATTCAACATTAAACTGGTTGGCACATACGCAATACTCCAGTCTTTCTATACTGAAGTATTAGCATATCGCATTAAAGGCATAGTAATAAAATGAAATCTAATGCATTTGGATTAATTAGAAATGAGTAGCTCTTGAGCACCTACACATATGAAGTCTGCTAGACACCAGGGGAGAATAAAAAGGATAAACAAAACACTTTGGTGTCCAGCCATTTATAACACCATCAATAACCTTGATTTGTTAATCTAGAGATAAATATCATTGAATTACTCATCCGTTGTCTCCAGTCTCCTATTAAATAGTCTTTTTGTCTGGATTCATTTTCTAGGATCTGATTTGTCATTTGGCCAGAATTCTCACTTTCCCAAGATACCAATAGACAGAGTCTATTTGTAAATTTATTGTTTGGCTGATATCACTTTACCTGTTCCCTGGAAAAAGAAATCAGCTGTCTTTCACCTCAATCCAAGGAGCCTATAGGAACAGAGACCTGTCATTTGCAAAAACAAATAATATATATATTGTTTGTATGTTTTTCCCCAGACAAGATCAATTTTCTGGTTGCAATGGGAAAAAAAAACAAAAACAAAAACAAAAAAACCTCAGTAAACTGAGTAAGACAATGACCTACATTGTATCTTTTTTTCAGTGTGAGTACCTAACAGTTTTGTATATATCTACTCTTCTCGCTCATTTTTTTAAAAATTATTTATTTATTTATTTGACAGAGAGAGAGAGAGAGAGAGAGACCACAAACAGAGGGAGAGTGACAGGCAGAGGGAGAGAGAGAAGCAGGCTCCCCACCCAATAGGGAGACTGGTATGAGCCCCATCCCAGGACCCTGGGACCATGACCTGAGCTGAAGGCAGATGCCCAACTGACTGAGCCACCCAGGCACCCCTCCTTCTCTTGTTTTTATTGTTTGTGGATGTTTTTAAAGTATAAAGGAGGTGTTAATAGAATGTAACCTCTTAACTTCTCACAACGTTAGCCCAACGTGAGTTGGGCTTTCAGACTCTCAGGAGGCTACAACTATCCACTGCTCATGGGCCACTTATCATGAGCTGCGTGTTTGCTAAGTACTATACGGTTATGTCACTTGACCCCTATACCCTTGGCGGTATTATCCCTATTTTATAAATAAAATACTGAACTAGAGGAAGATGAAGCCAGTCGGCCAAGTTCCACAGCAAACGGGGGATGGAAACGGATTTTAATTCAGGACAGCAAGCAGTCCTCTAACTCCCTTACACTATTCTGGAAGCGGCCCTTGCCCTGCACCGCATCAGGCCATACACAGCCCTTTCAACCACACGGCAGCCACTATTTACAACAGGGCAACCTCAAGGCAGAAGCCCTTTCTTTATACTCAGTTCCAGGGTTGTGATTTAGGAAACTATGAGTAAGTCAGGCGTCATTCCTGAAAATATTGTTTTTTTAAAAAGTACTCTTTTGTTGGTTTTATTTTCATGATCACCTTGCCCATAATCTACCTCGGGAAAATTCCAGTTTCTTTGTGTCATCAGATAAATGAAAAATTAACATCGCAAACTCCAACGGGCAATCCTGTCTGCAGAGGAGGCATCTCTGTGGTCTCGTTCACAGTGCTCTGTGGTCTTCACAGAGCCTGTGGACACCCCCTGTAGAGAGAGAGAGGCCGAGACCCCAGCACTGGTCCTTGCCCTTAATTACATCAATAGGAGAGCTGCTGTGATGAGAAAGAACGGGTATAGGTGCAGAGAAATGGAGCAATGGAAAAAGTTTCCAAAGGTTGGGGGGTTTTGTTTTGTTTTGTTTTGTTTTGTTTGAGAACTCTAAATAAGTATATCACGACCTCTTGGATTAAATGCAGAACACACATCTTGCAACTCAGGGCTAACCCCAGGCAAAAACACAAACTCGGCAAGATGCATCCTTGCACGCTCAAAACCTTTCTCTCTCCACTTCCATTGCCCCAGTCCTCCCTTTTCTAAAACTCAAGTAACCCCTCCCTATTTTTACATTCTTAATTTTTCAGTTTATTATTAAGTTTTAAATGTTAATTCTAATACAGTTAACATACAGTGTTGTATTAATTTCAGGTGTACAATATAGTGATGCAGCAATTGTGTACATTATTCAGTGCTCCTCGTGGTAAGTGTACCCTTAATCCCCTTCATCTGTTTCATTCATTTCATTATTTCCAGTAATCCTTCCTTATGAAACTTTGTTCATTAAAAAGAAAAGATGTCAAGTAGGCAATCAATAAATACTAGTGTCCACGGTTAACTAAAATGTAGGGACACCGATAAACTCATAATAGTTTGGGAAAATTTATATCGGTACATATTTCATGGTTAGCGATTTGTAGCACTTATGAACTGCCTTTAAAATGTATACACCTGTGAGTTGAAATGTTCCACTTCTAGAACTTCATCTTTAAAAAGTATTAACTTAGGCAAAACTCAAAACTCTAAGAATATATCACAGAATTTTTTTCTCAAAAAGCAAGCTAAGTGAACAAGAATATGAAATTGGTTAAATCAGATTATAGTTCAAGCTTACGCACTAAGTAACCATTACAGTTATATTGGAGAAATATTCTATTTCCAATAAAAACAGATTAAAAACTACATAGTAAAGTAAAATATTATCTGCATAAAATAAAAATTAAAGAGCACACTCTCTCCTAGAATTTAAACATTAGCCATCTTTAGGTAGGAGGAATGCAGCTGGCTTATTTTGTTCTCCTTTGTTTATCTGTACTTTGTAGTTTTTAAAGTGAAATGCACTTCCATTATAATTTAAGAGAAGAAGGAAGGGTTTTATTTTATTTTATTTTATTTTATTTTATTTTATTTAAGAAGAAAAAGCTGATACCCTGAGTGTTAATGTAAGGGACACTATTGCTTTGGTCCTTGCTTGTGAAATAAAAGATCTTTTTTTTTTTTTCCATCTGGAAAAAGGAACCTTCAGCATCCGGGACTGTATACGCAAGGATTTTCCTTAAGGAGACCTCCTTTCAAGGACATAAACTAGCAGCTGCTCAGAGGCTCAGTCGGGCCTCACAGGAGGCTGAGATCGCTTCAAGTGTTGGGAGTCCCTGTGAAGCCCTTTATATCTGCAACTCCAAAACCCAGTGTGCTGCGGCCGTCCCAAATTGTACTCGGTGACATATGGCGGAGGTTTCCCCTCCCTGTAGATGATATACTATGAAGACGTAAAGACGAAGTGAGAGAGGATCTTTTGAAGGAAAAGAGCAAGTCACCTCCAAGTGTGAGGCAGTTCCTTAGAGGCTGGGGTCCTGCCCACGCCTCCGGCCCCGGGCTGGGTCGTGCCCTCTTGTCTTTGCTTGGACTGGAAGGTCTTTCCCACCTTCTTACACTAGGGTGATTCTACTCCATCCAAAACCTAATCCAGAATTCTCTCCTAGACACTAGGTACTTCACAGCCCTCTCTCGTGTCCCTCACTATTTCCAGAGGGAAGAGACAGAATTATTTCTCCCTTCCGTGAGCATCTACAGAACTTTTTTTTCGTATTGCCAGGATGGAATGAGACAGAGAGCATTGTGATAGCGTCTTGCCATCTTATTTCTCTTCGCCCCGTTTTTTAATGTACTCCTACCATTGGGAGCTTTTAGCTGGACAGGAGCGGGGAGAAAAGAGAAATGATGCTAATACTTACCCAGTCCCTACTGTTCATCATGCACCATCTGTAATAGGTGCTTTTACTCATACTACCTTCTGTTTTTAACAAAAAAATTGAAAATGCATGCAGCATTATCTTTACTATATAATAGAGCAAGTAGGTGCTCAGAAAGGTTAAGGAATTTTATCAAGGTGGCACAGCTGCTTGCTAGGGACTGTGCATTTTCTCCCCCAACATCCAAATCCATATTTTGAAGCCCCAACCCCGACTGTGATGGTATTTGAAGATGGGGCCTTTGGGAGGCAATTTGGTTTAAATGAGGTCGTGAGGGTGCGGTCCTCCTGATGGGATTAGTGCCCTTGGAAGAAGAGATGCCAGAGAGCTTGCTTTCTCTCCTCTATGAGCGATCACAGCAAGAAGGCAGCTGTCTGCAAGGCAGGAAGAGAGCTCTCACTGAAACCCAACCACACCAGCCCTCCAGTCTCTGATCCCTGACGTCCAGCCTCCAGAACTGTGAGGAAGTAAATTTCTGTTGTTTAAGGCACCCTGTCTATGGCTTTTGTTAGGGTAGCTCAAGCGCATAAATATGCTTTTGAGTATCAGAGACAGTGTTTTTCTTAATCCTGACTTATTGTTTTCTGTAATACTATAATGCCTCTCCACGCGGATGGTTCATGGTATGATTTTATAGCTCCAATAGTCAGCAGAGTGACTGGAATAGAGTAGACAGAAATCTAACAGATGGATGTTGGGTATTGAATGAATGACCGAATAACTATGTGATTATAGGTAGAATGATACACACTGATGAAATGTCACAAATCCAGACATAGACCCATTCACAGAGTTTTAGTTTGGGGCAAACCATTTCTGACTGCCACACAGCAGATCTGTACCACTCTCTTGGATGCAAGGAATTTACCTGAGTGTTCTGGATTGGGTACAAGATACCATGGGAATTTGTTGAGCTATTTTGCTGAAGAAGAGGAGTTTCTTCTAGGGAAGCAGTCGGGAATGCTGGGAAGCTACATTTCTCTTTTGAGGTTCCTGTTATTATTAAAGAAATCATGCCTTGAGAGTTTAAATGCATGAGGGATGGAGAATTAGAACTCGAACTACAGTAATGCACCTTTTGGAAAATAAATGCTAACTTTAAGAATTTTATGAACAAGTAATGCCAAATGCAGGTTTATTTTCTGCTTCATCATTTTAGTTTTTTTATTTGTATATAAAATGAAAATTGGGAATAGGGGAAAGTTTATCATTCTTTATATTAGTGATACCGTTACAAACCTACTGACCTATCCCCTACCTCACAAACAGGGAGTAGTGTTTTTCATCACCTGTAAATTAGGGGTGAAGAGGAGAGAATGGATCATTAAAGTCCTTTCCAACTTGGACATTCAGTGATTCCACTGCTATTATTGTAATAGTCACAGGGAGAAAAGAGGCCTCTCTTCTCTCCACCATTTTTTAATCTAATGAAATTCTTCAAAATTCAATTCAAATATTCCCTTTTCCCTCAACACTACCCCACATTCTCTCTGTCACGTCCCTCAACTCTATTCCCACAGGGAAGAGTCAGAATTAATCTCCCCTTCTGTGAGCATCTTTAGTACTTTGTTCATATTGCTAATAAAGAGAGGGTCGGAGTGTATTATGAGAAGTGGCACGCTAGTTTATTTCTCCTTGCCCCACCCTTTCATCGCTTCCCTCCATGCTGGGAAGTGCTAGGAAACAACCAGGAGGCTACACATCATGAGTTTAATCACCCCGAGGCAGCAAATGAATGGCTCTCAGTCTGCTTTCTTAAACTGGAGAAGCACACAGCAGAATTTATTTCATGTTTTAAAAATAAACATTGCCACAGCTTATTGTGTTTAAAGAAAATTATTCTGAATTTCAGCCCATTCTTGATTATAAAATGCATAACTTTCCATCCCCTGTTTGGAGTGATTACTCACACGGGTTTATTTTGTAATCACATCAAACCTTGTTTTATTTTAATCGTGATTTTGAGTCTGACACATTTCTTGTCATTCTGGTTATTGAACCTTCAAGGAAACCAGATTTCATTATCTTCTTCATGCTATAATACTTAAAATATCACCCTCAAAGAACAATCCAGAAAAGAATTTCAGAGGGTCACACGAGGTTTCCTGTCAGCTTCGTAACCTGCGAGCTGAGAGGTAGCAACGCTCAATGACCAGTGTTGCTAATGAACCACTGAATGTCTGTGACAGTGGCAAGGAAAAACCCTAGATCTCTCACACCTTTTGTTCTCTCCATTAAAACGTCACTAAGGCAGGAAGATGGTGGCCGCAAAGAAGACGAAAAAGTCGCTGGAGTCGATCAACTCCAGGCTCCAGCTCATTATGAAAAGTGGAAAATACGTGCTGGGGTACAAGCAGACTCTGAAAATGATCAGACATGGCAAAGTGAAGCTGGTCATCCTCGCCAACAACTGCCCGGCCTTGAGAAAATCTGAAATAGAATACTATGCCATGTTGGCCAAAACTGGTGTCCATCACTACAGTGGCAATAATATTGAATTGGGCACAGCATGTGGGAAATACTACAGAGTATGCACGCTGGCTATCATTGATCCAGGTGATTCTGATATCATTAGAAGCATGCCAGAACAGACTGGTGAAAAGTAAATCACGCAGAATTTTTCTTTAATTAAACTGGCCACAGCTTGTTTTAAAAAAAAAAAAAAAAAACAAAAACGTCACTACCATTCATGACTACTCATGTAATTCCATCTCACCAAAGAGTAATATTTATGCTTCCCTCCTAAAATACCAATTGCTTACCTATCTCAATCTTGTTCTGAGTTCCATCAATGTTTCAGTGCGTGCATGTACCGAAGTCCTACAATATTAGCCAGAATTTTTAACAAGATAGGGATGTGAGAAAAAGATATAAAAAGTAAAGTAGATATGACTCTCATAAAAGAGCCATTAAGGGACACAGCTAAAAGATTAAGGTAAATATATATTATGAGACATGGTAATAAGGTGGTCAGGCACTCTTGAAATTAAGTTGAAATGTAATATACAGAGATGAAAGGAAATTAAATACGAAACCCTGAGATACTTATTAAGCCGTCAGTGGGAATCTGGTTGGTGATGTCACAGCCAGGAGAGAAGAGACGACGCGTGCAAAGTTGGACGAGATCCAGTTTGCGCTGTAGATTTATGCAGTTAATTTTGTCCCCTGACTGCATTCAGATGAGCATTTCTCCTCGACATACACCAAGAAAATTGCTGCATTATAGCTGTGTTAATGGTAATCAGCATGCTAATGAGCACCAGAAGGTCGTTACAGCAAAGAGAGGTTCAAAGATGTATAACCTAGAGGAAACGAGAACGTAATTCTTCAGGGAATGCAAGTGTCTTGTTTGTAGGTCATAGATTATTTGTTTTGGTCACTGCATTGCACAGGGAGTTTAATTTAAGCAGGAAAAAAAAATGAAGCTTTTTGAATTGTGAGAGCAGCCCAGCTTAATTAAGAAAAGTAACTCTGGATAGCTTTGAATTTGTGGTAAAAATAGAATCTTCAGTAGACCGAAGGTAGTACTAAATAGTGCCGTCCGATGTGAAATTCAATCCATGCTTGTGCAAAACGTGAGACTTTATCTGTGTTTACTTGTAAGCCAGAAGCTGCTTCATGGCTCTCTGGCAAGGAGAGGGTCAAAATATCAGTGGTGGCAAAGGTAACACTCAGAAATTAAGTCACGGTATTATGCAAACATTTTCAGGGTCTAAACCTTCTGAGAGAATTAGAGATACTTCATTATTTACTTCAGGTGCACATTTTGACTTCAAAAGGTTAAGTATTTATTGATACTGACAAGGGAGAGTATTCAATCAGGAATACTGCTGTTATAGCTTATTAAAAGTTCATGGACATAAATAATGTGCAGATTTTTAGGCTAAGCTAAGTAACTTCCTCCCAGGAACCTCCCCCCACCAAAGATTTAGGGAATCATGTTTGTTCATCAGTTCCTGCTTTGTATAGGTAGAAACAGAATCATAACATCGCCTGCCTAAATCATTATAGAGGTCCTGTGTTTTTGTTTAATGTGTACTTTCAAATAGACTGTCTCTCTAATATGCTCTTTGGATAGATTTATAACCAAAGAATGATGCCTTGGAAATGAACAATGGTAATAACTTCTATTTCCCCTCTTAGTACTCAAATGAATGTTTTTTTCTATCCCAAAAAGGACAAATAAAATGGCTTCTGATAGAAGAAGATAGATGGATAAATAGATAGACCAATAGATGGATGGATGGATACACACATGTATAGGTCTGATTATAATACAACGTAACTTACTGTACTATAATAATATACCTTCATACTGTACTATGTACTATCCCACACTAAGGGCATTTTACAATTTCCAACCTAATACCTCTCTGAATTAGAAGTTCTACTTCTTACATTTACCAGTTTCCTCATATAAACACCTTCTTTTGTGATGTCAGGAAACATCTCTTGTTCTGAATTCTCAAGGATAAACATCAGGGGGCCTAAAACTTCCTCCCTGGGGTGGGGAGAAAGCATACTTTGGATTAAGCCAATGTTTTAATTGTTTGGGTCCATCCCGTCACTTTTTTAAAAAAGACACCTGTGATACATATCCTCTCATAAAGGTACTATCCCATCTATACAGAATAATTAAACTGGAGAAGAAAAAGCTTACATACCAATTTGGAAAAAAGAAAAAAATCAAAGAAGAAAAGATGAATAACAGGGAAGGAAGGGGGAAGAAAGGAAGGAAGGAAGGAAGGGGAGGAAGAGAAATGACAGATTATGGAGGCATAGAAATATAGGATGAGTAGGTAAATACTTAATAATCTACCACTGTAACAGTATGGTGTTTGGGAAATATAATTAAAAGACAAAATCTTCTCCATACAGAAAAAACCTCGCCACAAAGGTAGTAAAGAAAGAAAACACTTTTATTATTGAATAAGCATTAAGCCTTAACGTGATGCACATTGCAGACAATCCACTGAGAGGTTGTGAAAACAAAAGAAACTGACCCCCCCCCAACATAGCCACACAGACACAACCCATTACATACATGCTCTTGTTCTTGAGATAAATAGTAACCAGTCCTTAAGTCAGAGGACTTGACAGTAGTTTCTGTTCATCCTAACTTCACCTGATAGTTGGGGTGACCACCTGTGTTGGCTAATTGGCTTTATCCAAAGGAAAAAGAAACTTCTCAGATCTTTAGGACAGGAAGTAGTTTGGGAAGTTGGAACAGGTGTGTGGAAGGTAGGCTCTTTCCCTCGCACAAGCCCTGGGAGGTAGGGGTGCTATCATCCTTGACGTTTACATTTTAAAGAGATGACTCCTAGGTCCTTGAGAAAGACATTCCCAGGTCAGAAAGCTGACAAAAGTCCTATCTGGTTTTCAAAAGGACTCGTATGTATTTCAAATAGATGAGAAAGTATGTTCAATGACAAGTTTTCTAAGGTAAAGGCTCTGAGACAAAAGGAGGAGAATCTCTTCCCTTACTTTCAAGAGCAAGAATTAAGCCTCCTATCTTTAAGTTGTATTCATCCTTACAATGGGCACCACCGATTTTAACCCCAAATCAACCCACTCTGTCACTCTGAGGTTTGGGTTAGTTGTCCCGCAAGTAACTGAACTGAGCTTTTCTGGCTCGGAGAACCCTCGGGTCCCCCAGGTCTGACTCTTTCATCCACAAGGAGTTTGGTTGTGGTTCCTGAAGCGTCTAACTCAGTGCTTCTCCCCCCTTGAAGTGTACGAGGGGGTGGCCCTGGAATCTCGGCGGTGGGTCAGGGTTCTGCATTTCCAGCACTTCCTGGGTGGGGTGGCAGCTGCTGGCCCAAGGCCCATACTCTGAATGATAAGCAGCTCTGGTCAGATCCCCTCTCAGGCATAAATCCCACCAATACAGAAAAGACCCACAGTGAACAAATTCTTTACTGACTTAAGAAATTGTTTCTTGGAGCAGCAGAGACTTAGAGGCTTAAGAGAGTCATGGTGCCCACCTAGTTTCACCCTGAAAGACAGATCCATCCTATCCTCCAATATTTTCAGCTTCCATTTTTAAGGTTAGCACATTCCACTGTTGGATAGTCCACCGTTTTGTGTGTGGAGATGCGATCTGCTCCCCTATACTTTTGACCTATTGGGTTAACTATGTCCTCTGGAACTACACACTATAAAATAGGCTGCAAAGAGCTTAGCTCTCCCTAACACTTTAGAACTCATAAAAGCAAATTTATATTGATCATCTGATTTTGTCAGATAACCCTTTATATATTTGTAGCTAGCAGGTTTTTTTGTTTTGTTTCGTTTTATTTTTACTACTGCCTTATCTTTTGCAGTAAAGCTCCCTAGGGTTTCCAGATCTTCACCACTTTGATCTCCTTCATTTATACTCACTGTAGTTTTTAGTCCCCATTTGAATTGGGCACAAATTAATGGCAATTAAAGAATTGGGCCTTATCTCAGTAAAACCTTCGTAGTAAAGACTTCCTTAGCACAAACGTTTCCTTTTGTTAAGTTAATGTGCTTCATTCGTAATAAGTATCCCTTCTTATGAACAGGAATAAACCAAATATTCGTATAGAAAAGAACAGGCATCATGTGGGTTTGTTGAACATTTTTCTCCTTCTTTTCCTAAGCAGATCTATTGTAAACATGTTTGTCATATGTCATCCAATACCAGAGGAAACCAAGACTTTAGGGAAGAAGAAACCATGTTTATGAAAACCCTAACTGCCTCAGAGATCTGCTCCATGCAAACGGGTTGTGGTGTTAACTCACACTTTATCTTGGTTCAGACTCTCAGATACTCTTCTCTACCAAATGCAGCTTCCACAAATAAAAAAGCAGGGGTATGTGGCTTTCTGACCTCAGAGGAGTGTAGAGGCTGGCACTAGCAGACCCTCTAGTCCTTGTCTGGCGCCTGCATGCTTGTGCCGTGTCCTGAATGCACCTGTCCCTTGGGAGTACTACAGATCTTGAACTTCTGGCTTAGTCTTTTGGCTCCACCATGTCTCCACCATGTCTAATACCCAGTCTCCTGGCTCATGCAGAGACAGACACCTGGAGTGCTCTCCCCAAGAAGGCTGGGTGTCGGCTCAGCTCCTACAACACACAGAAATTCAGAAAGCCTAAAGAGAGCCAGTTAGATCTTCTTTCTGTCTGACCATACTTCCTCCCCTCCATAAGGCTCTTTGCTGAGAAGTCTCCTCCCAAAATTGCAAATGGGCGGTGCAACATGGACATCATTTGATCTCTGCTTCCTGTCAGCTACCTGAGGCTAGTACACACCCCATATACACCACAGCATCACTGGGGCTGCCCCAAACCAGCCCAAAAAGGGAAAACAGGGGATCCCCAGTCTCACTGTCCTCTTTCTCCTTCTATCGCTGTCTCTTGAGGCCAAAAAGACTGTTTTCCCCTACTTCCTTTCCAGTCTGAACCCCATTTACATGAAACTCTGATCAGACTTGCTAAACCTGTCTAATGGCACACTTAAAGAGCAGATGAAGAAATTCAGGTAATTTGTTCAGATGATCTGGCATACAAGGCTTGATTCTTGCTGTGTAATCCTATTCTTTTAATGCAAGAAGATGAATTGCATGTTCTTTCTCATTGTATTCTGGGTGAGCCCCGTTAGTTGTCTCCTCGAATACTTCCTTCCTTCTTTTCTTGCCACAAGAACCCTGGTTCTATTTTATGCAGCTATGTGTGTCGGGGGTAGGGGGTGGTTTGAACTCCTCCCTAGTTTGTCTGATGGTTTTGGTTCCTGGGACTGTGGCAGCCATTTTGAGACCATGAGGACCACCCAGATATAGGGGAGACAGGTGATCCTGAGAAAGGTGGCACAGATAAATGGGATAAAATGATTCCTTGGTATTGTCATTGAGCTCCTCAATTAACCAAACCTGGAAGTGCCCCGGTTCAAAATGTCCTATGTGAGATACAAATTTTTCTCATTACTTAAGCCATTTCCAGTTGCATTTTTGTTATCTGTAACATTCTCTTCCAAGGCAGAAAAAAAAAAAAAAAAAAAAAAAAAAACCTGGGCAAAATACTAAAAGAAAGGAAATAGTAAAAGAAACTAATGATATTAGTAAGAGTAAGCCTGGAAACAGCAAGTATGTAAGTGCAGAGTTCTCTCTCTCTCACTCTCTTAGAGTCCACCATTGCCCTAGTTTAGGGTGCACCCATCATTTCTCACAGCAAGCTGTATTAATTAGTCTGACTGCTGCCCATCTCTACCAGCACTTTGAATCCATCCTTTCTACTGATTCTAGGGTTTCTTACTAAAACACAAATCTCATGACTCTCCTACCTAAGACCGTTCCATGGTCCCCCATGGTCTCGGTGAAGAAGTCCAAGTTATACTTCATTTTCTACAAAGTTCTTATGATCTGGCCCCTGCCTCCTTTTTCAGCTTCGATTTCCACTCATCCCTGTCTGCCATTTTGTGCCAATCACCCCAAACTCTGAGAGTCTTGGCCAATCACCCCAAACCCAGAGGGAATGCACTATGTCATTTCTTGCCTCTATCCTTCTTAGGTGCTATTCCTGATACTTAAGGATCAGCTTCCTTGGACCCTAAAGATTGACAAACCCTCAGTCAACCTTCTGGACTCAGCTAAAGTCTCACTGTTCCCAGAATCAACCCCCTGAGAGCACTCAGAAATGGTGCACTAGATTTAGGGTCTTAGCTGAACCTTGCCCAGACCCTTCCTGTGGCAACTCTCAAATGAAAAACACTTCATGTCTGTCTTTCCCAGATAGACTCTGGATCCATTAGGGAACACAACCTTGTTGATTTTGTATCTTTATCACTTAGTGTAGCTTCTAAGATCCAGTGAGGTAGCACAGCACAACCCAAGTTCTGGCTTGGTTGAGATCTTGGTTCCATCACTCCCGGTTTTGACTTTGGGCAAATAATTAAACTCTCTGTGCTTTAATTTCCTTATCTATTCAGTGGGGGATGTAATAATAGCTATAATCAATAATAGTAATAATAACCAATAGCATTGCTGTGTGTATTGAATTTACTCATGTGCAAATATTTATAAGTGTCCAACTCATAGTATACCGCCAATAAATATTATTTTTTAAAATTAGCATTGGCACACAATAAATATTTGTGGATGATACTAAAGTCTTGTAGGGGTCTTGAGCCCACCCTCTTCTCTAGGGAGCAAAATGGAGCTTATAAGGGTAGTGAGTTCTCTTCCCAGATATATTTATGCTACAGCCTATGAGCCCCCTTATCCCACACAGAGTGCCCAGTGTTCACAAGGACTGTGGAAGCTCTGCCCACTACTGCTTCTCATATATCTTTCACAACAAATAATAAATATACACATTTAATCTGAGCCCTTCTTCATCTCCAGCTTGATGCTTAGGGGTAAGATGATGTGAGAGCCGATGGAGAGCCCAGGAAGATTAAGAGGTAAGTTGACAGAAACCAAGTAGTGCATCCAAAAACAAAACAAAAACTATGAGTGATATAATCTTGCAAAATCACTGAATCTAAGTAGACCTCAGTTTCCATATGGAAAATGCGAGTGGTAGAGTGCTCCTCTTACCTCATTGGGCAGATATAAGAAATAGGTGAAGTAAAATATGTGAATATTCATTTGTCAAGCATCTGATGATTTATAAAAGCAAGAAATTTGCTAATCACCCCATCAAAAATCTTCTCTGAGCTCTGAAGTTTGTCTGACCTTGGAGTCCCCCTATAATATCCTCAAGGGACACCCCCAAGTATGAGACTTTGCATAGGACCTGACATTAATGTATTGTGTGTCCAAGAATGTGTGTGCATGTGTGTGTGTGTGTGTGTGTGTGTTGTGTGTGTGTGTGTGAATGCCTGACATGTCCATCTACTCTTCATATTATATCTCACATCCTAAGAAATCAAATTACTTATTATATTCTTACCAGGAATAAAATAGAAGAATTTATTCTAATGACTACCAGATAGTAGAATAAAACGAGCTTCAGACGAATGTGAAAGAGCATAATGTTCTAGTTTACCAGAAACCAAGGAAACCTAGTATATCCAGCAGCAATTTTTCTTCTTTCTTATTCTTTCTTTGTGGTGAAGCTGAGAATAATGCCCTTGGGTTTTTCTCACTATATATGTAGATAGGGAGCAGAAAGGAGCTGTAATGGTGCAGACTCAGAGAAAGTGCAATTAAAAAGGCTAAGATAATTTGTTGGTCTTCTAACGCAGTGTTCTTTACTATTGAAGTCACCTCAAATCAACAATTTTAACATAATGCAATTCAACAAAAATATTATTTCAGGCATAAGAAAATTTTATAGGAAGAAACATATTGGATGAAGTATTGCTTGTGGTATAATTTTAATTCTGAAAGATCTTGCTAAGAGGGCTTATTTAAATAGGTTCTCCCTGAGATGAATATTTAGGGGGAAAAAATTCCTACAGGATGATTTATAGCAAAATTATATGAACAGAATGAAGGACAGAAGAATTTTATTAGAAAAGGGTCTCATTTCCACAAAATATAAATTATACCTTTTAGAAAATATATTGAATTTTATTAATATTCTGTAGACAGCCTGAAGTGTTAATCTCTACCCCTACCTATAAGACTTTCATTATGATGTACAAGGTGTATTTACCCTTTAACCAAATAATTTTTGAGCAACTCAGTGGAGCCTCCAGTTTACATATCCTACAAAATATTTTCATTGAAGTTACAAAGTCTTATACTTTGTTGCCAACATCAATGATATATATGTGAGGGTGTATATTTTATATACATGTATGCATGCTTTTGGTGCTACCACACAGAAACACATAATAATGATAAATCATTGTATTTGATATCTGAAAGACTGTTTCCCCAATATTCACTGTTACTGTCATTATTTTCTTAACCATTATTTTTAATAAAAGAAGTCCGAAGTTTTTAAATGCTATGATTTAAATTGGACCTCACTTCATCTTGAAATTTATAGTTAGAGGAATTACTTAGGGTAGGCCACTGAGTACTGTATTTCTGCCTGGCATTTGAAAGTGACCTCATTTAGACCTTGGTAACTAATATTTTTGATGAGGAAATTGACTTATTATTATTCAAAGAACTTGGTTGTAAATCCTTGCCCAGTCTCTACTGGTCTCAAAAATTGAGCCTTTCTTGGGGTGTAACTTTCTTGTAGCAAACACAAGTGAATTGACCACTGGTACAGTTAGAGTTTCAGCACACATTTAGATTTTAAATGATTTGAAAGTGAAGACTGACATCAAGAATGAGGACAAAGCCAGGAGATTAAAAAGACTAGACTCATTTTGAGTTCTAGATAAATATTATCAAGAATTTTTCTCTTAAATACAGGCATACAAAATGTAGCACTCGATATACTTCCTCCTCCTAGGACATGTAAAGGGAGCACAGGCCTCCCATTCTATTCAAAATACCCGTAAGATATACCATTGCAAAAATTATTGTTATTTATAAAATGGGAAGAACCTTGCTTAAAAAGCTGGGCCTAAGTTAAAACCAGAAGCCAAGCCTTTCCTTACATCGTAAAAAAATATTTCACTGATTCCCCACTGGGTGCTGATTAAGGCCAGCTTTTATTCACATCTCCACGAAGAGGAAAATACTGAAGACAAGTCTCTTCAAAGTACCTGATTATTTGAAATTATAATACCTGGGCACTTCACCCAAGGTCATATATAAATTCAAAGCCCCAGAGAATTACACAGAAGGGAAATCTCTGGTATTTATTATTGGTCACAATGACAAGCATTTCCAGGTAATGGAATGGAAGTACAGAGATAAATTTTAGCACAAATATTTCTGGTTTACCCTCAGAACAAATGTTCAAATTCAAGAATCCATAGCCTCTTCATATGGATAAAAAAGAACTAAAACAAAACATTAGACCCATCAAGATATGTCTCTAAAAAAAAAATTAATGGCATGAAAAAAGTATTTCAGAATCGTCATTACCAACCTATATGGAAACACCAACATGATTCTCTAACCATGGAATTTCAGAGCTGTAAGAATTTGAAGAGACTGCTCTCTGACACACATCTTCACGTTTGAGGATGCAAACTCAGAGTTGTTGTCACGTGTCTAATGTCACACAGCCAACCAATGGCAAAGTCAGGATCGAGCCAAGGTCTGTCTATATCTGTGTATATCTTAAGTTCTGCTATTTTTCAGGAACACCTGGCTCAGGCAAAGTTCAACATTTCAAAGATATCAAATGTAGCCTTTGCTTTTCAGGGGAAACAAACCAAATTAAAACTATCTCCAATCAACAAAATTTGATTCTTCATATCCTCCTCGGTGGCTCAATATGGTTTTCGTAAGTGACCATTACAGATGAACAGCTGAAATGTGGAGATTTTAGAATGGGGGCCTACAGATAAGTCCTCAATAAATTTGAATCATTAGTTTGTATTACGGCCTCTTATTTTTTTTATTGTAAATTCATGTTCATTTTATTCATTTATGTATGTATTAACCGTCACCATGTTCCAGAAAGAAATGAAAATGGCATAGAAGTTACCCAGGCATGGGTTCCATATTCTTTCTGTCAAGCCTCAACATGCATCAGTCAAAAATTAATAGAATAGAGCAACTATTCTATTAGCAACTATAGAGCAGTGTTCCTTCTTCATCGCGTCTGATGACTTTTCCTGGGATCCATCACTGCTGTGAATATTTCAGTATCTGCCCAAGACGACACGGAGAGGTGAAGTCACAGTTACCACATAATACAATTATGCAATAAATCAAACACAAACTGCTCGTTTCAGTTATGTTGCTTATATCCCTACAGAACTGACCCAATTAAGAAAATATGGATTATTCATTTCTAAGGTTTATTCCTAGATATTACCTAAAAAAATGGTAGGCTTTTATTTAAGCAACGTGGTTTTCCCAAAGTCTCTGTAAGGCAATTGTAGGCCCGAAGATAAGCAGTCTGGAGAAGCTTCTTACTCCACCGGCTCATCGTTCAGCTGCATGCTTTGGTCACTCAAGCATTGATAGTAGCTATCAATGAAATTTTGGAGTATCAGAGGAAAAAAAAAAAAGAGAGAGAAGAGATGAAATTTTCTCTTTGGTGACTTTAAAATAAAAAGTCAGCATCCCCTCTGCTATATATAAGCTCAAAGCATCACGTTCGATGGCATCTCTCCAAATGGCCTGAATTGTATTCCTCGCTTTCCTTGATTTATCCCCCCGTTGGCCCCTGCAGGAGAGCATCATTTTTTTCTCCTGCCTTCTTTCTTCTATATTTCATTTCAGGTGTCTATCGAGGCAACGAAAGATAAAGCTCTCTGCTTTCCCTTGTACTAAAGTTCTATACGGAATCAGTTCACCTGTCTGTCACTCCTCATTAAATTCTTACCCTCTTCATTCACATCCTGATCTTTGCAAATGAACATTTGCTTAATAAATGTTCCCAAGACTAACAGTGCAGAGTGAAAATCCCACACAGCAGTAAATTATTAACTCAGTCACAGAGGGAGTGCCATATATGACTTTTCAGAATGAGTTATTATGTGGATCATCATGTAATTATGAATTTTTCAAGCCATGATAGAGGAAAATTGAATATTTAATATTTTATGGACATATTCTACACTGAGGACATCTTTCAAAATTTTATGATAATTTTTAGAGTGAGCGAAGAGCAGAACAAAAGTTACAAAATAATTGCAAACTTGAATATTTAATCACTAGGGACACTGTTGGTTATTTCTCAAATTATATAATGTAACCAACGCTGCGAACTTTTAATTGTAGTGTATTCAAATGGGGAAAAAAGTGCATTAAAATCAATCTATAAATACGTTTTGGTTGTTTAAGAAATAAGAATACAGAGCTTAATGTTGTCAAATTGAGACCTTAAGGCATCAATATTCATGTGGGAGGTAATCTTGAGTGACTTGTTCTAGATGAGCTATTGTTGAACAAAAACTTTTTTAAATGAGCCATTTCAAAATGTTCAAAATCAAAACCAAGGCGTAAACACTAAAATATTTTGAAGGTCTTGGCTGAAAATAAAATGGAAAGATGAAATCAGTGTTTGTCAAAAATTTTTTTAAAAACCTATGATAAATATATTAGAGCTTTGGTAAAAAAAAAAAAAAAGGAAAAATTAAAACAACAAGATTTTGATATGAATTACCCTATTTATTTACACAATTCATGCACTCATAATATAGCACTTCAATTATCACCCATATTTTAACTTTGAAAATTAGAATATTTAGTGATTCCAAATTAGTTCTTAATAGGTTCCTCTTTTTGCAAGAGAAGGTCATTTCCCGTGCTAGAATACTAATAAACTTTAAGGACATTTGAACTCGGAGGTTTTCAACACTGGCTGCATGTTAGTATTGGCTACTCCTACCCTTCAGGCATTGTGAATTAGCTTGAAGTGAGGCTGGGCTCTGATAGTTTTGAAGCTTTTCAAATTATTTTAATTTTCAGTCATGGGTTAAAACCACTGACACCAATAGGGCTGCCCTCCAGTTTCCAGAGGTCAAAACTTCATATATCCTTGTAAAATCCAAAAGAATCACTTTTTAAATACATTGGGCATAAGAGCACTGAAGATACAGGGATGACGAGTAAACAACTCTGTCCCTCAAATTGCATGTAATCTGATGAAACACACACATACATAACTGCAATTCAATCCAGCTGCTGCTGTTAGAAAGGTGCACACCAAGTAATAGAGCAGTGGGGAGAAAACCAACATTAAAGACACCAAAGTCAATGTTTTTAAACCTGAAATTTGACTAAGAAAAAAATTATTATACTATTTCTTGCATTCATTCATTCATTCATTTATTTAGATACATATGCCCCCAAAATATATTAAATGACTATTATTTTTTAAATATTATCTTCTTGGGGTGCCTGGATGGCTCAGCAGGTTAAAGCTTCTGCCTTCAGCTCAGGTCATGATCCCAGGGTCCTGGGATCGAGCCCTGCTTTTGGGCTCTCTGATCAGCAAGGAGCCTGCTTCCTCTTCTCTCTCTCTCCCTGCCTCTCTGCCTACTTGTGATCTGTGTCTGTCAAATAAATAAATAAAATCTTAAAAAATAAATAAATAAATAAATAAATAAATAAATAAATAAATGTTATCTCCTTTTCATGACTATGGAAGGTTACTGAAAATAAGGAGTGTGTGTCAGTTAGCTATAGCTGCATAACAAACAACAACTAAGTCCAAATGACTTAAAACTACAACTATTTATTTGCTCATGTTTCTGCAGATTGGCAATTTAGGTGAAGCTCAGCAGTTTAATCAGAGAAGTACATCTGAGTTACCTCTAATGATCTTTGAAGAACACGAGATTTGATAACAATGCCTGCACTTGCCAGAGAAATTGAATCTTTTTAGTGGAACAAATTGATTCTTTAAGAAAAAAATCAGATCTATATACTGCGGAAAGCTTTAGGGGAAAAAGACACAAGTCGACTACTGAAATTGGGAATCCAGTTTTCTGCTCAGTCTTTATCCATTACTGTTTCCCAGCCCTGTAAACAAAAGGCAGGGATCAGTTAATCCCTTCTGCCTGAGACCCTCCCATTTGGAGACCCCTCTTTTGCCCTCTAGGACAATAAACCAGAAGCAGGGTAAAAGAGTCTTACAAACTAATATTGGTCTCCAACTTCTACTAAATGGAGTAGTGAAGAAGGAACAAGACCCCAACAAGGTATTAATTCACACAGGTTTCCCACTCTCCTCTGGAGTGCTGACACTTCCACAAGTAGACTGGGGGTTGGGGAGGAGGTGGAGAAGCGAAGACTGTTCTTCAACACCGGATTACTGGGGACAGAGTGCTGAAACTTGAGGCCATGGGTTTTTGTTTTGTTTAATATTTAGACTTGCTATTCTTTTTGTTTGCTTGATCACTTATTTATATGTCTTACAGATAAGAAAACTGAACTTAAAAAAATTTTGCTATATCATAGACTCATATGTTAGGATTCAGGATAAGATGAGTATTAAGTACATTCTAGTAACTCTCCTCATCTTGGCTTTCTCTTTGTTCATTTGTTTGTTTGGTTGGTTGGTTGGCTGGTTGTGGTAAGAATAAGTGCTTGAATTTTTAAGTGTACAGTAAAGTATTGTTAACCAGGGGCACCTGGGTGGCTCAGTTGGTCAAGCATCTGCCTTCAGCTCAGGTTAGGATCTCAGGGTCCTGGGATCAAGCCCCATGTTGGGCTCCCAGCTCAACCGGGAGTCCGCTTCCCCCTCTCCTTCTGCTCCTCCTGCAACCCCCACTCATGTGCACGCTCTCTTTCAAATAAATAAATAAAATCTTATTTAAAAAGTATTATTAACCATAGCCACAATGTTGTACAGTAGATCTCTAGAACTTACTCATCTTGTATAAATGAAACTGCCATTACCCACTGAATAGCAACTCCCCATTACCCCCTTCTCCAGTCTCTGGAAACCACTATTCTGCCCTCTGTTTCAAAGAGTCTGACTATTTTAAATATCTCCTATATGTGGAATCATACAGTATTTTTCCTGTTACTGGCATATTTCATTTAACATAATGTCCTCAAGTTTCATCCATGTTGTCACATATGGCAGGATTCCTTCTTTTTTAATGCTGAATAATACAGTTCATTGCACATATATGCCACATTTTCTTTATCCTTTCATCCATCAATGGACAGTTATGTTGTTTCCATATCTTGCCTACTGTGAATAATGCTACAGTGAACATGGGAATGCAGGTATCTCTTCAAGAGTCTAATTTTGATTCTTTTGAGTAAATACCCAGAAGTGAAATTGCTAGATCATATGGTAGTTTTTGTTTTAATTTTTTTTAAAGATTTTATTTATTTATTTGAGAGACAGAGATCACAAGTAGGCAGATAGGCAGGGAGAGAGAGAGAGGAAGGGAAGCAGGCTCCCTGCCAAGCAGAGAGCCCTATACGG
Source organism: Lontra canadensis (assembly GCF_010015895.1). Classification (NCBI taxonomy): domain Eukaryota; kingdom Metazoa; phylum Chordata; class Mammalia; order Carnivora; family Mustelidae; genus Lontra; species Lontra canadensis. The sequence continues at coordinate 17,214,698 of NW_022631020.1, read as the reverse complement.
GGCTCAATCCCAGGACCCTGGGATCAAGACCTGAGCCGAAGGCAGAAGCTTAACCCACTGAGCCACCCAGGCACCCCTGTTTTAATTTTTTGAGGAAACTTCATACTGTTTTCTATAGTGACTGCACAAATTTACACTCCCACCAGTAAAGCACGGGGTTACATTTTCTCCACATCCTGGCCAACATTATATTTTTAATCTGAACTCGAAACTCTGGAAAGCAAAATACCTTGAAATAATCTCAGTGAACAAAACTCCCAAACACCTTAAACGGGGGGAAAAAAAAAAAAAGCTTGCATAACTGGCGTGAGCAATCATGTGTCCAATGGAAAACTGCTCAGACTTTATCCATTACTGTTTCCCAGCCCTGTAAATAAGAGGCAGGGATCAGTTATTCCCTTCTGCCTAAAACAAAACAAAACAACAACAACAAAAAAGAGTAAACATGACAGTTCTTCCCAAATCTATTCTACATTTAATGCATTTCTAGTCTCATTGGGAATTTTTAGGAAAACAAATTCAGAAAAAACAAATCTGACAAACTATCCTGAAATTCTTCTGGGAAAGTGTTTAAAATAACACTAAAAGAAGAAAGAAAACTGGGAATAGGGTTTTTTTTTTTCTTTTCTCTATTTTATGAAAGCTTTTGTGCTCTTTTAAAATTTTTACGATAAAATTGTATTTTAATTTATGGCTATTTGATCATTAGATGTTCAAAATACTATTAAAGCCTTAATATATGCAAATCTACTGTTGAAATAAAAGTAATATTTTCCATTCACTAGTCCCAAAATAGATTCACCTTGTGCTAATCTTGAAACAGGAATTGTGCTAGTTTCTAAGGATTTGGAGATAAACGAGATACAGACTCTGTTCTCAAGGGAGTTCAGAGTCCTGTGAAAAGAGAGGACAATAAATACACAATTACCCTGTGGTGTCCTCTGTGCTGGGATGGAGACTCTCACAGGGTCCTGCGGGAGGATATAGGAGGGACCTTGGGGATAGGACATTGAGAGGGGTTTAGCAGCTAAGGAGGCAGGTTGACAGAGAGAACGCTGACCAGTAATGCTACAGAAGTAGACGACTGCATCTCTTCTCCACTGAAGCATCAGGCTTTGACTGAGGACACTGACAGCCCATCAGGGACCCTCATCCTCAACAGCTCTAATCCCAGGATAACTGTCTACCTCTCATACAGATGTGCACAGGTGTGCATTCCTCGAGTGCGTTTTCACTTGAGGGCAGGTAGAATTTGATTCAGAATACCACTTAAAACTTAAGATATAAATCTTTTTAAAAAAAATTGGTATTCACTGGTGAAATCTTACTTTATAGAAGTGCTGACCCATCCATCTTTCTTTTAACCACCCAGTCATCACATCGAAGACACCTAGTCACCACCACGAGCTCAAACTGAGAGAGCGCCAGAACAAGATGAACCGCTGCAGGTGCCAGCTCAAGCATCGCTCTGGAGCTGTCCCAGAGAATCCCCTCGCTTGCCTTGCCCAGGGCCATGAAGCGTCACAAGCAGACCCACTGCAAGAGCTGCAAGCAAGCCGCCTGAACACAACAGCAGAGAACCGACCATGACAGCTGAAGCTGGGGTGTTCTTTCTCAAGGGATGGCCAACCAGAATGCAGAGCAGTGATCCTTCCATATAATGGCCTAAGATCCACCAGGGTTGAGCAGAAAAGAAGAATGCAGGGCAGGGGTAAGTGTTCTAGAGTGGGGATGGGGTTATGACAGGAAAGGAAATCGAAGAGCAAAGAAAAGTGTACAACAGGCAGCTGAACACCCCCAGGAGGCATGGCCTGCCTGGGTGTGATGATCCAGATGGGCTCCAAGATGAGCCTCATTAAGCACCAAGGTCTGAAAATGATCTCCCTATGCTGGTAAGATGGATCTCTTTATCACGTAATCATCACGTTGACTAATCTGCCTGATCCCAAACTTGGTCCTCTAAATTCATCTTCTAAGTAATCTCAGAATCCCTGTGGTCAATAAAAAATCTGTCTGTCCTCTTCCCTGCCCTCCTCTCGACCTTTTAGTGGGGAGCCTGGTCAATGTGGTTAGGCCACCTGTATCTGCTAACTGGCCCTTATTGAAGTGAGGCTCTGTCTCAGAAAGCCTGGGACACAGGGGTGCTATCTCCTTCAGTGATTACGTTTCAGAGAGATAGACCTCAGTTCTTGAGAATCTTTTCTAGGTTGTAGAAGATTTAGACCTCAAAGGGACAGAGAAAGAATTTGCAACTATAATTTTTTGTAATACATCTTTTGAGTACAGCTGACACACAATGTTACATTAGTTTCAGGTGTACAAGACAGTGATTCCACAAGTCTACAAGTTGTTATGCTCACCACAAACGTAGCTACCACCTGTCACCACACAGTACTATTATAATACCCCTGAGTAGATTTCTTATGCTGATACTTTTGGTCCCCTTATTTATTCATTCCATAACTGGAAGCCTGTATGTCTCACATCCCTTCACCCATTTGACCACCCCCCACCCCAATTCCATCCCCTCCCTCTGGCAACCATCTGTTTGTTCTCTGTATTTCTAGGTCTGGTTCTACTTTTTGTTTGTTTATTCATTTGTTGTTTTTTAGATTCCACATATAAACAACTGCAAGTTTTCTAAAATAAATGCTCTAAGAAAAGGGAGGTCAAGGGCCTAAAGTCAGGAAGAAGCCTGTCTAAGGGTTAGTCAAGCTGAACAAAACATTCAACCACCTCGGTTAAAAATCACTTTAAGTTTTATGAGCAATGTTATTCTTAAGGCAGCATATTGAGAGAGAATTATTGTGTTTCTTAGATGAGTCAAATACTTCAACCTCTCAGACTCTGGGATTATAACACAGTGTGAACTACGTTATAACTGCCACGTTCTGTATTGCCCCAAGTGCTTTTTGTTCATGAGGAGCCCCACCTCTGTCCTGGTTTCAACCAAAATATCCCTGGAAATGAATAAAACAAAGGTGATACTGGTTGATGTGCATGTTGACAAACTACCCCCTTTTAAAAGGAGGAGACGTGTTTACTTTTGCCTAGGCAGATACAAGCCATCTTGTATCAAGCTGACTAAAGCATATAGGACAAAATGTCTTCTAATTGCCCCAAATCAGCTCCCTTCTTCCAAGCCTTACTCATCTGTCCATTCATTCATCAAATGTTTATGTGGCAGGATTTGTGCTAAGGAATAGATGAACATTCTCCCAAAGCAGACACAACCTGCACCATACCTACAAAACCCACTTTCAGTTGTCATAGCTAGCATGCTATTAATATGATCATTATAAACATTTATTAAATATTTCTGACAAGCCCTATGCAAAGTACTTTGCATCATTTGTACTATCTCATGGTCATAAAAGCCCTGTGAGTTCAGTGCTATTATTATCAGATACTTTACAGATGAGGAACCTGAGTCTCAGAGTGGTTATGTGAATTCAAGATTAAGTGGCTATTAGCAGGTAAAACAGGGACTCTACCCCTGTGCTCCTGATCATTTATTATAATTCCCTGCTGAATACTATACAGAGCATTATGCTCCTCCTTCATGAATTCAATGTAAATTCAGCAAGTACTTGGTAAGAATTTAGATTTCACATTGTTAGTGGAAATGCCTCTTTTCAGGGCAAAGAGGGCAAGGAATGGTCTCTAAGATGCCAGTAGTCCACAAGGCTTGATGCTAAAACTCCAACAAGGGCTCCTGGAGTACCAGCAGGACATGGTTTGGTGAAACAAAGAGGGCCCTGCCCTGGAGAAGGCTCCATTCATTAGTGCCCCCAGTCTCCAGCCATATTCACAATTTTTGCTATCTCCACGTGTCACCTGCACTGTTATTTAGTTAACATTTATCTTTAAACAGACCCACTTGATACCATCCCAGTAAAGGGAAGGGGAAAAGGTGGACTTAATTATTGCCACTAAAATAAATATAGCACTATTAAAAGGTAAAGATTCACCTGTGCACTAAGTTCATCTCGAGTGCCACTTTGGGAAGGACTACTTGCCCTCAGTCTACTTTTGGTTTCCTCTTTCTCATCCCACTCTGGGCATCATTCTACAGAATCCAGATCCAACTTTCATTCTGGGAAAATGCTCTAGGCTTTTCTCATTTTTCTCTACCTTCCAGACACCTGCCACCGCACTGCACACATCAGTGAGTATCCAGACCCCATTTGCTCAGGACTATCATGAGATAGTCTGATAAAGTACTTCCTTGGAGGGTGTTCACAGAGTAATAGTCATCCGTAATTAGGAATTGGCAATGACAAGCCCGAGACAAATGTGTAATATGGATAGCGTTATTCAGTCTTAACAACAGTGTGATGAGGAAGATATTATTAACCTCTTTTTATAATGAAGAGACTAATTGCAGTCTGTGCATTCGGACTATGTGAAGGGAGGTCAAATGGTTTGCCTGAGGCCCCACAGCTAGTATTTCACAGGCCTGTGTACCTTCCAAATCTAAACACCCTTCCATACTAAGGAGGTCACATTTCTATCCTGCTGCTACTGGAAGCCTTATGCTTAGGCCTGTGTTATATCTCACAGAAGGATCACCCTCCCTATCCCACCCACCCACCACCCACTATCCTCCTCTGTGTTCACCTCCCACAAGGTCAACACACACACACATAACACACACACACACACACACTTACTTCAAACTTCCTTGGCTGGTTTCCCATTGTCTCCTGGTTATAGGGTAAAGTTCAGAACTCTTACAACATTCAGGGCTCATCACAATCTGGCCACAACTTGGCTTGCCTGAGCCCTTTCCCTCTCACCTCACAGCCATATTGGATCTCAGCCTTCTTCGGCAATCTGTGTTCCCTTACAGCTCTGCAAAATTATAGCCATGGACACTGCAAGGACAAAACAAGGGCATGAGCTTGGGAATAGAAAGACTGTTTGAATCCCCAAATTGGGCAAGTTATTTAACCTGCTCTGTTTTTTCACATTAAAAAAAAGTGATAATATGTCTCCTGTGTTAGAATTGGGCTACATGATCTGTCTAAAACATGCCACCCAGTGCCTGGTACTTTACATGGCAACTGGTACCTGGCAGGCTTTCAAATACAAGTCGCTACTATACCTGTGCCCATGTTGTTCCCTTGAAAATTACCTGGAATTATTTTTTCCTGTCACCTCAGTAAGTGCATATCCATTCTTCAAACTTGAATATCACTTCCTTTGTGAATGCTCTCCTGATTTCCTTAGGCAATGTTAATTCCTCCTTTCGCCACTATTCCCTACCACTCAGCATCCACCTCAACTACAGTACTTTCAACTGGCTTATAATTGTCTATCACTTGTTTCTCTCTTCCACTAGATCATGAATTCTTCAGGAGTCTATATATCTACCAAATGCAATACTCAGCACATCATAAGCTGACAAATGTTTGTTGAACAACTTAATGTGTTTCCCCTTCCCAGACATTTGTATTTGAATAACGCTATAAAATTAGACTGAAATTTTAGGCACTGAAACAGGAGCAGTGAGGTAGTGCGTGTGAAAAGTGAGACATTTCTCCAAAATCCCCAAACACATCTACTCTCTATGCATAAAGTCATTTTGGTTCCAGAATCATCGCCTGCAAATTATATTGGTCTTCCCTTAGAAGCATGAGGGAATTTTTGTGACAGGAAGAGATAATGCTTACAAAACCTTTTCATTGTAAACGTTGATTATTTATGAACTCTTATAGGAAAGGGACCCTCTGGATGCTGGCGCATGGGAGAAGCCATCCCCCCAATTTATAATAAATGAATGTTGGAGTAAATCTCTTCATTAACCAGATAGAGAAAGGAATTTATGCTCCAAAGTAATCACTCGTCTCTTCAGCCACAAAACCCCCAAAGACTTCGCTTCCTGAACATTCTGTCTAATGGGACAGACCTTTGGTGACCTGTTTAGCACAAGGATGACTTCAGCAGGTAGATTCTACAAAGCTAGCAGCCCAAAGCAAACACACAGCTACACTGCCTGGAAACCGGTGGGTGGCCTTGGCTGGTGAAAGCCCGTCCTTCAAGCAACTGAGGCAGGAGCCCATTAAAGGTGTTAATTTTACATGATGTGGCACGGCAAGTTTATAAATAAATAACAAATGAACATTCCCCACGGTTCCTCTCCTCTGAATTTCTGTGTACCTGCTACAGGCCTGGCAACAGCAGGAGCCGCTCAGATGCCAGATCCGGAATTGCTCTTCACGAAGTGAGGGGGGAGGCATTTCTGTCACCAAGACTTGATAAGTTTTGACATTTACATCACTGGATCCAGACACCTTTAAAAAAAAATAGCCAACTAATCCGTCCTCTGTGGTTGGATGTGCTCAATTCAAGATTATTATCATGAGCTACAAGAACAAAACACAGATGTTAGAGTTTCAGAAAAATGTACTGTGGGGGACTATTAGTAAAAAATACTGTTTAAAATATATAACATATGTAACTATTAAATACATAAAAATCTCATGTACCAAGAGGCAAAACATGATGAAAGTTGTTGAATATTTTAAGTACCTATATTGCTGCATAAAATGGTTCTGTGTGGTAGAATTTTCTATTGCAGGAGATTTATGAAATTTTGTCAAAGTGGTAGATCATGCTGAAGTCAGGGGAAATACTAGCACACTTTAGGTTGCTTTCTATTTTTAATTAAGTTTGAAACTGCATCTTTGCACTTGTGAGTGTGCATATAAATATATGTAAGTGCAGATGTGATTAACAATAATGCTGATCTATGCAGACATTCAAATTCACTCACAAAATGACCCCTCCCATTACAGAGCAAATTACTTAATTGAGGCTGGGTCTGTGTAATCACAATGAACTGGAAGGAGAATGGCGAAATTTGGCCAGCATGGTTCACCCTTGCTTATTTTAGCAGCTGAGGAGGCAGGAATTAAATGAGCCCTATACCGTGCTGACCTGGACTTCCAGCTGGAGATGAGCCATGAAGACTAAATGTTATGGTACTTGTCATGTTTACCATGTCAGTAAAGATGGAGACTGACTGAGCTTGGGTGGTTGACTAATGGCCACCTAATGCTAATTCGGAGGGGAAAATCTGGGGAAAAGTTTCAAGGGCATCCTTGAGAATTAATGGGTCCAAGTTATTCGGGTCCAAAATACTAAGCCAATATTAACAATGGCGGAGTCAATGGCAAATAACCAGGTCAGATGCACAGAAGTGAAAGTCTACAATGAAGAAAACAGAGAAAAAAGAAAAATAGACACAATGCAAGCGGTAAACTCTCTCTAGACACGACCCAGTTCACCTTAAGCTCTCCTCTACCTCTGCCCCACTTTCATTCCTCTGAATCAACCTCTTCTCCAAATTTCTACTGCACCTGCAGCCATACCGTATAACCTACCACGTAATTATTCTCTTCTGTCCTGTTCGTGTTGTTTTATATGTAACTGTTTTCATCCTAACTAGATTTAAATTCTATTTGGAGGTCAGGAACAACATCTCATATATTTGCATTTTCCCCAGGGCCTAGCATGGCTTTGTGCACATTAAAACTTTCAGCAATTGCTCATTGGTTGAGTCAATACCAAGTCATTTTTGCCCTCCAGGAAGGATCGACAGCAAATACTGTCTATTCTTCCTCCATCATATTGCATCTACACCTGTTCTGGTGTTCCTACAAAACACATAGACATATACACTAAAATATATGAGGATATTTTTCTATTTTTTATACATTTTATCTGTAACTTCTTTTTTTATACAACCACACCTATAGATTTCAACTCATGCTTTCTAATAGTTGGGTAAAATTCCTTCATATACTTCTATCACAATTTATTTAGTAAATTCCCTTGCTGCCATTTATTCCAACGTGATAACCAATATTACAATAAATATATTTACCCATGTAATTTTGTATTTCTGTTTTTATTTCTTTGTAGAGTTCCAGGGTAGGATTGTGGAGTTAAAGGTAATTTTACAAAATTGAATAATCAACTATATCTCCAGTTTACGTTTCCAAAATATTTAGAAAGTCATTCTTCTATGTCTTGCATATTTCAATGTCTATTTCCCCACATTCTTGACAACACTGGATATTATCAAACCTTTTTAATATTTACCAAGACAAAAGGGTTTGGATCAGAATTAGAGCAAAAAATGATATCTCACACTTTTGTTTTGCATTTATCTGACTGCTAGTAAAGGTTGGTCTCTTCATTGTCCATTTACTTTTCTCCTTGTAAGGACTGCCTTTCATAGTTTCTACCCATTATTATATTTAATATATAGGGGTTATCTGTACATTAGGGATATTTTCATTAATAAATGATACACATAATGTTCTCTCAGGTAAGTCTACATAATTATATTTTTTTAACTCCTAAGGATAATGACCATATCTTAGAGCCTGTCTCCCAATCCCTTCTTGCTAGCAACCAGGTATAGCATATCATAACATGTCCACTGAGAGGATTCAATAAATACATCAACAACTTCAACCAATGACAGTCAAAAGTGATTTGGTCATATGGTTAGACTGACTAGACAAGCACTCATTGCAGAGTGGAGCATTCAGTATCCTAAAATGTCTACTCGATCAAGAAGGGCATTTCCATTTTAGTCCAAACTTGACCTCCAGGTTAATGCCTATCCTCAGCTTCAGCCTAACCCCGGCTTAGTTCCAACAGAGAAGACTTCATATAATGCTTTTAAGGCCAAAGATCATTTGTAAAATATAACCGTAGAGGATATTTGAGGGGGAAAAGTTTGAGGAAAGGGATTAAAAGGGAGCTTTTTGTATGCACGCACGTGCACTCACATGGCGGTGCAGACCAGTGTTTTAATCCTAGCACAAATCTACTCATTGTATGGTATGTAGGCCCTGTCTTTGCTTACACAACAAAGGCAGAACATTAAGATGCACACAAGTGAAGACACATTAGAGACATACATAAATATAGCAAACATTTACACTGATTATCAAGAGGAAACTGATTTTGTGTGTGTGTGGTACCAAGAAAAGTTATAAAATCTTTATTTTAGCAAAATTCATTACTATTTCAGGGATTTAGGGAGCAATCTAGGTTATGGTAGGATGTGGGGACTTTGTGTGAATGAGGTAGAAGAGCAAACCAGGAAACTTAGAATGTGGTGTAGGGGATATTCCTTCCTGTTTTGAAAAGGAAAATAACCGGTTCATGGATAATCCAGAGTGCTCTGAGGAATGATTCTGAAGTTTGAGATGGGGCAGATAAGGCTTATGCAACCATTCAGAGAGCATTAAGGTTTGAATCACCATTCTGGAGGTTTGGTCATTTTTATCCCCAGCTGATGGAGCCACCTGCATCTCTACCACCAATTTCCCCCTCTGAATGGGTTTTTAGGGATCCTGTGAGCCCTGCTATGCAAAACCAGTATTTCAGTGAAGCGATTTTGTTAATTGGATGCCATTGACTAACTGAAGTATTCCAAATGGAAGACTCCCTTTAACTGATGAGTTATATGTGCAGAAAAGTGTTGAATTCTAGAATTCCACAGAACAGAAAAATATATAGAAAATAAAAATCATTTTCAAGCAATGTTTAATGACACAGGGAAAATGGTCACGATAGGTGTACTGAAACAGCAAGACATAAAACTATATGTAGCCACTGGCTTCATTTCAGTAAAGGACACACACATGTATTTTGTATATAAAAGTATAGAAAAAATGGAAAGAAAATACCACAAAATATCATCAGTGCTTATTTCAGTGGGATTTTTCTGTGATTTTTATTTTCTTCTTTATACTTTTTTATACTTTACAAATAATTTTAAGATGATCATTGTTATTTTTAAAACATCAGAATCTATTTGAATATAAATATTCATTTACAATATGAAATTTTTAACTGATTTTCGACTCAGATGATTCTCCATCATATTTTGCCCTTTATTTTCCCTCAGCTAATTAATCTGAATTCAAACTTCTCCTCATCCCATTTCCCACTCCCTCAGTTTCCCTTTCTTCACAATCCTCTTAACCATCTTGGGAGTAAGCCATGGGGTGACAAAGAATGGCGTGCCCACCAGTCTTTGCTCCCAAAGTTCCTGTACTACCTCACATGTGATAAAGATAAAAGGAAAGAGGAGGAAAAGATTATGAAAGTTGCTTTCCGATTCAAGTTTAACAATTATACACCTGTCTTTTTCCATAAGAATTTTCACACGAGAAAGGAAGTTTACAAGATTTTTAAACCATAACTCACAAACTTGGTTCTGACCATTTGGAGTTTATTTATCTATCTATCTATCCATCTATTTATTTATTTATTTATTTATTTATTTATTTTAGAAAGAGAGAGAGAGAGAGTGCTAGTGCTATAAATTCAAGCATATTTCAAAATGCCCTTGTATGTCTTAATACAGTATTGAATAAAAAAGTGAACAAAGACTTTAAGAAGAAATCTACAGAGGGACTTCTTCACCTGTAAAATTTGTGCTATGTGGATGGATATTCTCCATGTGATTTTGTGGCACTTAACTTATTATTATTGTTATTATTTAGGTTACGGACTACATGGTGAAATTCATCTCCTTATAAAATTGGATTCACATACTAGTATTTTTGCTTATTTGTCATACTTGTAACATGATAACAGGAAAAATGGACAGATTATTGACTGTAGCTCCACCAACAGGAATATTGCATTTTTATATACACAGTCATGATTAAAAGTCACTAGTGGAAAGGAAAGGGAACTGGGATAAAACTGTGGTTTCTTCTTCATCTATAACAACAACAACGGGTCTTGATGTCATACATTTTGCATATGTGGGGGAATTTTCAAACACGTGAGAGCAAAGCTAGGTCTTCTTGGCTCTTTCTCAAAGGGTCATGAGGATGTGTGTGTTTTGAAATACTGGAATAGCTAATAAACAATAGAACCAGAATGTGAGCCAGGAATTCTTACTGGACCACTCACACTGAAGCCCTACCCTGCAATGCTGAGCTAACTCCCAATAATCTGTGACACTTTCTACCAGTATTTTCATAGAATAGGATTCTGTTCTATGAAGAGCTGATTTTCTAATAGTGAAATTTATGGCACCATTGGAAGTGTTGATCTCAAATTGATTCTGATTTTTATTTTTTTAGATTCTTGCTTTTCTTTGCCTTCAACTTTTACCAGTGGTGTGAACTGGATTTGGATGAAAAATGACAGAGAAAAATAAAACTGAACTGGGAGGGGCGCCTGGGTGGTTAAGTGGGTTAAAGCCTCTGCGGCTTAGGTCATGATCTCAGGGTCCTAGGATCGAGCCCCACATCAGGCTCTCTGCTCGCAGGGAGCCTGCTTCCTCCTCTCTCTCTCTCTCTCTCTCTGCCTGCCTCTCTGCTACTTGTGATCTTTCTGTCAAATAAATAAATAAAAATCTTAAAAAGCAAAACAAAACTGAACTGGGAGTCAGGATCCCTGTGTCTGGTCTTAGCTCTACCTCTGGATAACTGACTGCTTTTACACAATTCAGATTTCACATGGGAGATTTCCATGAACAAAAGGACAGTTAGAACAAATGATTTCTTGATAAGTCTACAACTAGACCCTGATCTTCCCAGCCCTGTCCTCTTTCCTGCATCTCAACAGCAAGTGGTGAGAACAAGTGTGTCTGAGGGTGGGCACATAAGTGCACATGTGCATTGTCCATAATTTATTCATGTGGTGTGTGATCTGCTCTGAAGGTAAGATGGTAAAAGTTGAAAATAATTAGGAAAGTATTTATAAAACCGTGTTCAAGCTTTTTGGAAAGGTAAGAGAACTTTTAACCCCCTCCTACTGCTAAAATTACAGATAGAGATTCGCTTCAAATCTGCTTTCATCAATTTTATTTTGTCTTTTAAGTTCTAATACCTAGGACCTTAAATTGTATGTGACAGCACTAATTTGAGCAATAAAGGCAAGGATAAAGATTTTCTGAATTATCTCATGTCATAGAAGCTGCATTAATTGTAACTCTCTACAGCTACAGAATATAAACACACCAGTTGCTGGTCTGATTAAATCCTGTGAAAACTCAGTTGGTAGAATTGGCCCGATTTGCCTCTAATTATACAAATCTGAGATATGTCTTTCTTTTACCAAGCCTTGGAAAGTGCAGAATAAGGCTTTGATTTAAAGAAACAGGACCATAAAGCACAAGTTGCCTTGACCACAGTTTGTGTTCAATAAATATTTTCTAATAAGTTATTTGACAATGATGGGTCTTTTGGCCTGACTAGTCCTGATACTGTTTTAAATCTCCACTCTGTGCATGTAGCTGTTAGAACATAAGAGCTACCATGAATTAAAAAGCAACACTTCAAAAAGGCAGTGTTAGCCAATGGCCAGGCGTCAAGCTATAGGTGGAAAATACAGGATAAAACCCTTGAAATCCAGCTCTCCCAAGAAGGCATGTTTGCTTTTTAGCTGACATAATATACCTCCACCCCAATGACATTTCCCCCCTTCATGATAGCTAACATTTTTTAATTCGTCTTTCACTATAAATTGCCTGTATGTGTCTGTTTAAGGCCATTTGACTTCATAGTCCATTCAAAATGCTGTTTAAAGACACCTAATCCATTTCTTCTAAACAATGAGCCTAGTTTGATTGTAGGAAAAGAAATATTGAAGAATCTTCTAGAGAAGCTTTGAACACTCTGAAGGAAAGGGCACCTTCAGGGAATGGGTAAGTACTTTGAAAACCCTAAGGAGCTTTGTAGCTAAGGATGACCTTATAACCCCTCAACAGCTTTTTGCAAACAAAATCTTTCAAGCTGCATCTAAAAGACTGGTGAGCAACAATTTGAAGAATGAGGTTTTCTTTTGTGTCCGATTACAGAGCTCAACAGTTCTAACCTTTTTGTTCTATTGTATTTCTGATTTAAATAAGGAATTATTTATTACCAGAAAGTGGTGGTATTCAGATCATAAGCCTCCTCAGAGCCCTGACTTTGATCCTCAAGCATATGCAGGGATTTAGAGAGAAGAAGTCTACTTATTTGAAGAGAATCCTAAAATCCACCTGAGAAGCTGCTTCTCCAGACAGAAGGCACTCAGGGTTCCGGTCATTGAAAATGAACCGGTCTTACAACTTCTTGATTTCAATTTGTTATTGTAATGCAGTTTTCCCACTACCTTGAAGTTTTAATTTCCCATATATATGAAATTTCTTTTCCATGGCAAGAAGTAAATGGATTTATTAAATGCTTAATTCGAGGTGAATTTTTTACAAAATCACCAAGGGATTAGTGCATATTCTCCCATCAATATTTCCAGGTAAAAGTTGAGGGAATATTCATGATACAACAGAGGACAGACCCCTGGGAATATACATATTTCACAATGTTTTGTGCTGCCCCACATGGAAGTGGGGTTCTGTTGCTAAAACTGAACCCTAAAGATGTTTAAAACCTTAAATAGAGTAGCTGGGAAAATTACCATTTAAAAGCAATATTTAATACTCTTTGATACTGTTTTGGGGGCAGACTATTCCTGAGATCTGGGAAAATCATCCAAATTTTCAGTTTTTCAAACATAAAGCATAGATGTTCTTCTGAAATGGAGATATTTGAGACTAGCATCTACAAAGAGCTAAACTGCTCTGGGTGGTAATATAAAGCTGCCTCTCGTAAAGACAGTTTTGGATCTTGGCAAGTCATATTCCCTTCAGAGAAATGTTAATTTTCTTAGTATGGATTGAGTTTCCCTGTGCCTGTTCTGGGAGTCTGGGAGGGACGGAGGTAAAATGGGAGGGGTGAGGAAGGAAGGGAAGAGGGTAGGAGGAATGGGAGAAGATAAGTAGCTATTAGGCAACCTGTACCTGTGGGCCCAAGGCTGAAGAAGAAAACTGTTTTCAGAGGATACTGACGGACATGGGGAAATGTGGAAATGTTTTGAGAATCTGTACTGGGAAGAAGGGATCCAAAGTCATTATAATTTCCATATTAATGGAAATGTGACCTCATTTAAATATGCTCACACTTATTCTCAAAGTTGATGAAATTTAGACAGACACATTACATACCAGAATAATAAAAGATTCCCATGTTACAGATTTTTTTTTTTACCAAATTAATATTTGACCTGTTTTAGTGGAGGAGAAAATATGGTAGTTTTAAATTAACATGCTATAGGTAACATTTAGTCTGATATTTTAGTTGACCACATTAAGCAGATTTTCAAGTTGCAAAATTATCTTTTTTAAATTGTTTGGGGTTCACCTGGGTGGCTCAGTTGGTGAAGCATCTGACTCTTGATTTCAGCTCAGGTCATGATCTCAG